>NC_051393.1:44381035-44396035 GCF_015228065.2 Penaeus monodon
TAGGCACCCCTAATTAGCTATCAGCCCTTATCTCCTTTAAAAGAGCATCTACCTGTCTTTGCCCTACAATCCGGAACAGTAAAACAACTAGCTGGTGAAAGTATGATTATTCAGTTACTCTTCTACATCTATTTCAACTGTTTGGTGTTGGATCCAGCTATCAGGCAAACATCCCCCCATCCAGCCCCCGTCCTCCATATTCGAGATACTCTCATCTCTGATCCTCTCTTAGTCGCTAATGAACTGGGTGATTATTTCAGCCATGTCAGTAATGGCTCTCACCTTTCTCCACACTTCTCTTCCATTAAGACCAAGAGAGAATGCAGCCCTATCATCTTCACCCTGCCTTCTGCTGAGTCCTATAATGCTCCCTTTTCTTCCTCTGAACTTAACGCTGCCTTACAGTCGTCAGCTGACCCCCTTGTTCATTTCAAAACATATATGACATCTGCATTTGCACGCCATGATTCAGTATTAGCCATATTCTGTGTCCTAGAATATGTATACCAATATGGCGTACATATTCTCCAACATTCCTCTTCGCATACACAGAAACATGCATCCATCATCTTCCTCTCCATGACGCACTTTCCACATCATCACCCTTCTCTTGAAGCTTCGAACGTCCCACCAGTGTGCTCAGCATCGACTTTGATTCTCTCTGACATTTGATGACATTGTTTCAGCTTCTCTTCGAGGCCCATCTACTTTATGTTTGAGTATTTAACCACTCGCTCCGGCATATCTATACCTACTCTCTGCCAATTCCTTCAGTCTGCATCAACATCAGTGTCCTCCTGAGCCACTAACCATGGCTTTCGCTTTTCTACCTCCAAATCTTTCTCCACCCTTTTCTCTCACGCACGTGTAGATCCCCAGCCTCCACTCTTCTCATATCGTGCTCCACTCCAATACCATTCTTCTTTTGGCGTTGTTTTTGACTCCAAATTGTCTTGGCAGGACCATATTTTTTTCATTAAAAAAAAGCTCGTCGCCGCCTCCGAATTTACAAACCTGCTTTCACTATCATATCCTGATTCAGTTGCCAAACTCTCACTCCATCTTATTTCCCTTGTTCTCTCACTCATATTTGGATGCCATATCTACTCCCCTAGTTCAACCTCCTTTCTCGCTCATCATGATACAATCCACCACTTCGGTATTCACTTCGCCTATGCCCTTTTAACTGCTTCCCCTGAATCAACATGCCTTTCTCATATCATATACATCCACATTTACATGTATGTAGTATGCCCTATCAGATCTTGTCATATCTCATAATAATATTCTATATATATATATATACATATGATTATTGTATATATATCATAAATATATATATATATATATAATATATATATATATATATATATATATATATATATGTATATGTATATATATGCTATATATATATAATATATATATATATATATATATATATATATAGTATATATATTAAGCATATATATATATATATATATATAAGTTTATATATATAGATATATATATATACATATATGTATATGTATATATGTATATATACATATGTATATATATTATATACATATATATATATATATATATATATATATATATATATATATATATATATATGTGTGTGTGTGTGTGTGTGTGTGTGTGTGTGTGTGTGTGAGTGTGTGTGAGTGTGTGTGTGTGTGTGTGTGTGTGTGTGTGTGTGTGTGTGTGTGTGTGTGTGTGTGTGTGTGTATGTATATATATATATATATATATATATATATACATGTGTGTGTGTGTGTGTGTGTGTGTGTGTGTGTGTGTGTGAAGGCCTTAAGATGGAATGTGATTTTAGTACTGGTCCTGGTTGACTGAAATGCATGGAAAGCGTCTAAGCATTCCCAGACTGAATGCTGGAATAAAACGTTTAAGCAGACGAACACGGTTCATGTAGCAATCATATTGATAGTCCACTAAAAGGAAAGGTAATTTCACGAGGATCCATGAGGTATTCAACGTTACGATCTTTCAGTCTTCGTCGAAAATGGCAGTGTTAGATTACTGTATTATCAATTATGTCAGATTGTTCGTTCTTTTTCTACTTCTCAACAGTGCAAGTAGGATTGCGAAAGACAAACCTCTCTCGCCGCAAATTTTGAAATTAGTGAAAGCGTGTGTGTGAGCTAAGAGAAAACTGCAGACACTGTTCGTATGATTTGTTTGAGTGCCCCCTTAAGGACGTTTATTTATATTTGTGGATTTGTTTGTCAGTGTTTGTGTTTGCTTAAGTTTGCGCATATTAGTATCATTGATACGAGAAAATTATATACATATTACTTTTGTAATTTCTAGAGACGAAGGAAAAAACATTGGATGGTATAAAGTTTTCTTCTGTAATATTTACTCATACAAGAGAACATTCATATGCATATATTTTCTAAGACATGTGTTTCGGCTTATTTGTATACGTGTACATGAGATAAAATCTATCCATACAAAGTCGATTTTTGTTTTTGAATAAGGATGTGGCTCAAATGTCATGATCCGACGGTGGTTGTGCTTCATTCCGTCTTTGTACTGTTTTACATATTTTACTGTTTATTTTAACTAGAAGGTGTGTTCGTGTTTGTTTGTTTGTGTGTGTGTGTGTGTGTGTGTGTGTGTGTGTGTGTGTGCATGTGTGATTTCTCGAGAAATTATCAGAAAAGAGGTGTGAGTAAATTCCGTTTTTTTTATCTGCAAATGGAGTGATGTAATTATGTTTCTGACTCTTTACCTCCCTTTTCCTCTTATCAATCTATCTTCCTCATTCGCTCTATTTATCAATCACACACATAGCACAGCATACACACACACACACATACATATTTATACCCATACATATATATGTTTATACCGATACATATGCATGTGTATATATTTACAGTATATACGCATAGGTATATATGTATATATATATATATATATATATATATATATATATATATATATATATATATATATATATATGTGTGTGTGTGTGTGTGTGTGTGTGTGTGTGTGTGTGTGTGTGTGTGTGTGTGTGTGTGTGTGTGTGTGTGTGTGTGTGTGTGTGTGCCTATTTAAGATAGATAGAGATAGAGTGAGACAGGTAATAGATAGTTATATAGAATGAGAGAAGGAGAAAGATAGACCGCCCGTCACATCCTCCATGCATATACTTTTCTAATTATCTCTGCCCATCTTGTTTTACAGAGTGTGTGAAATTGCCAGTCTTTCCATCCTAAAGCCAATATTACACCACGCCGGCTTCAAGATGCATTGGCGGCTAGTGTTCCTTGCAATGTGGGTAAGCCTAGGCATGTTACAATGTTCCACACTATTACAAGAAGAAGGTTTAGTCCTAAAAGGAAGACTGTGCTGTGAGGAGGGCCAAATTCTCACTGACAATGGCTGCGTGCCTGGTGTCAACACAGCCACTTTCTCGCCGCCAGTCTCCGCAAATCTGTCACAAATTACAAGCAACGTCTCTTGGTCTTTCGAGCCGTTAATGTGTCCCAGAGGATTCTACGTCAACCACCTTCTTCTGGATGGAAGGAATAATACGCTAGATATAGAGGAGGGAGAAATTTACCTGAAATGGATGGAGGTCTTGGCCTTCAAAAGCAGCTCTGACTACTGCGTGGGGCCCACTGTGGACGGCGGCTACGCGGCCCGGACTTGCCACCCTAATGTCGAGAAGGTGAGCCGTGGTGGTTTGCTGCATATTTTCCCTTTTCTCCATTCCTTCTGGAGGCTGTGAAGTTATACAAGTGTGCGTGGCAAGCACAGAAGTGAACACACACATGCACACACAAACACACACTCACACAACATACACGCACACATATACACCCACAAAAATAAACGCACACACAAGAAACTGTTATCCACACATAGAGGCAAAGGCTTATATAACATGACATTTATAGTCGTGGCTGAGTTACTAGGGGCCGGTAAAATGATAAAGCCACTGACCTCCAAAATGTTTGCACATCGTAATGGGCGATCTAGCATCCTCTTGCTTTTGTTAATTTGGTTAAGAGACAAGAGTTGTATATATTAGTATTAACTACCGATCTAACAGATGCTTTATGTTGATTACGATTAACCAATACTACTGAAATGTATAAGATCTAAGTAAAACTAAAGCTATCTGATAGGCTAATATCACACACAAACACAAAATGTGCAAGTATAGACAAAAAAAGTAGATAGCCCTAGATGGATGGATATACTTTGCAAATATATGGTCAACAGCTTGTGTCTAGAATGCTCTTTTTCTCTCTCACTGCAACACAGCATAATGGTATAAGGATAAAGATCATACTTTCCCATAGGATTTTTTTACGATTACAACCATCAAAATAAGATTCATTTTCCCAGTCAAGTTTTCAAATCAAGCGGATCATAAACTACAAGATAGCAAAGTTAGCAGAGTGTATGGGATATTGTTCGATAGTGATACTTCATCCGCAGAGTTGCTGCACGAATTTTCGTGATGCCGTTAATGGCAAATTACCGGGAGCTTCCTTAGATATTTGTTTATTGTATTGTATCAAACTTCCACTTTTGGCAATAGCAACGATTATGATAGATCACTAAGACATTTCAATAATGATGATTTCTAATGTAATAGTAAAATACTGTTATATATATATATATATATATATATATATATATATATATATATATATATATATATATATATATATATATATATATATATATATATATATATACACACGTGTGTATGTGTGTGTGTGTTCACACACATGTATATATGTGTGTGTGTGTATAGATATATTACATATATACATATAAAATATGTATGTACGTGATATTCACGTACCATACGCCTCAAAGTTCGTTTCTTGGATCTTGCACGATATCGGTTCATCATTATCATTTTAATATATTCGACCGACCCATAGTCCAGATAGCATACATACAGTTGCCTCTTGCATTTAAACCAACAAAAATGACAAATGCCGTGAAGTTTATTTAAAGTAATAAATTGACAAATGCAGGGAAGATGCCCAGAATTGTATCGAAACGGTAACAATTCCTTCATAGGGTGAATGAATATGTTGACCAATACTTTAGAGTTTGATGTTGAAGGGGCGGCGGAAATCCATCGTGTTTGGGCGCTCTGGTCAGCAGTGGCTGTCCCTCACTACTCCATGGTCAGTGAGCATCATCTAAAAAAAAGTCACCGGTTCTCAGCTCTGCACGAGGGAAACGTGTGTCCAGAAGTGCTGTGGCGACGGAGAGGTTGTGGAGTTGGCATCGACGAGCTGCATAAAACGGGATGTGGGCGGATTTTCTCCCGAATTCCGTACGCATCATGGAAGTCCAATCCCAAGACCCATGAATATTTTGGTGTTTGAGAAGATGCCCGTTTGCGAAGGCCTAGCTCTCCTCAACCCCCGCGCCAAACCGATACAGGAGTTCTACCTGCTCCCGAATGGGAATTTGTATGAACCGCGCTACGCCGTAGAATTCGTGCCGGGCAGATATTGTCTGGAACACTTTGTAGACTGTAAGTAAAGTATTTTGTCCGGCACACCTTCAGTTCTGATTTTTATTTTATTTTATTATTCTTTTAACGAAGACCCTCGTTATATGCAGCTTTGCTCTGAATCATTGTCATTTTGGTAAAGTTACCAAGGCTCTCTTCCAAATCCCCCTTCCTCTTTCCAGTTTCAGCCGACGTCGCCTTCGTATGTCGGGAACCTCTGAGTAAGGCCATCATAATCAAGAACCATCTGCAGGCGGCCGGGTTGGTGGTGTCATGCGTGTTCCTGTCGGTGACCATCGTGTGCCACCTCGCCATCAAACAGCTGCGCGACATCCAAGGCCTCTGCCTCCTGTGCTACATGGTGTCACTGCTGATCGCTAACGCTGTCCTCTTCACGGGATCTCAGTTCTCCAAAGTAATTAGCAAGTCCCACTGCGTCTTTAATGGTGAGTGGCATTAATGCTTTTATCTACGGAAGGATTTGTTGAAGGTTTACAAACGATCTCAAGGCAGGACATTCTTAAAATTTAAATTGATTTGGGGGGGGGGGGTGAAGTGCGTGTGGTTTGGAACACACGCACTTCACCCCCCCCCCAGAAAAAAAGGCAATTGCTAGTACCAGGACCGCTCTTCTTTCCACGTAGGAGCATTACTTTCCTTTTGAATGACATGATCTTTTGTAGAGTGTCTATTGTTCATAACGTGGGCCTCCGGGAGAGAGGCATTTTGTAGGATGATGCATTTGTAGAAATGACATATATATATATATATATATATATATATATATATATATATATATATATATATATATATATATATAATATATATCTTCTTCTTTTAACGGTAGGTTCATGTCTGAGCCGCCGTGGTCACAGCATGATACTTAATTGTAGTTTTCATGTTGTGATGCTCTTGGAGTGAGTACGTGGTAGGGTCCCCAGTTCCTTTCCACGGAGAGTGCCGCTGATACCTTTTAGGTAATCATTCTCTCTATTTATCCAGTCTTGGGACCAGCACTGACTTGGGCTAGTTTACCCACCCAGTGGCTAAATAGGCAATCGAGGTGAAGTTCCTTGCCCAAGGAACTTCATCTTATCTAGGTTCGATTTACCTAAAATTATGTAAACCAGCGCATGTGCGCACATACGAGCGCGGGCGATGCGTGTCTGCAGGCATGCACCCACGCTCTCGCATGCGGCGATTGGTGCGTGCACTTAAACTAATTTATATATATATATATATATATATATATATATATATATATATATATATATATATATATATATATATATATATATATATATATACATGTATATATATATATATATATATATATATATATATATATATATATATATATATATATATATATAAATGTGTGTGTGTGTGTGTGTGTGTGTGTGTGTGTGTGTGTGTGTGTGTGTGTGTGTGTGTGTGTGTGTGTGTGTGTGTGTATGTGAATATATGTGTGTTGTATGTACGTATACAGACAGAGAAATACATGTAAATTTATATTATAAGTATTTGTGTATATATGTGTGTGTTGGTGTGTGTGCGTCTGCGGGACTCAAAGTGAGAGAAAGGGAGCGAGAGAGAGGAAGGGAAAGAAAAAGAGATAGAAAAAGATAGAGATGGCAAGTTGTTGTTAGTGATTCTAATGCACTTTTTACCACTAGCATATCCGTGGCTGATTTTCCGTGACGCGTGCATTTATCAACCGTGTAATGCAGAGGGACAAGCACTGGTCTGTCACGTGATCAGATATACAAATAGTAGCCTCGGCGTTATTTATATAATGCGGAACACCTTCATTGTTTACAAGAGCTTTCCTTGAGACTGATTTAGCTAACGAAACCCCGTTTTTGTTTTTTGTTTTACAATGTTATAAATGCCATTGCCTCTATGAACTAGATAAGGACGTTTATGCTGTTATGCATGTATTTGTATATGTGGGTGCGTGCGTGTGTTTGTTTGTGTGTTAGTGTGTGCGTGTATGTTTGTGTGTTTGTATGTGTTTTCAATTGTCCTTTAGTTCTTCCTATTATTGATATTCTTCAGCATCTGGCAATGATAATTATAATCATAAATATCAAAGCCATGATTATCCTCTTTCTTGAATGTGATTATTTTTTATGGTGTTATTGTTACTAGATTTAGGCAAGTAGTGTCATAAACATTGTTTTATAATCTTAATTTTATAATATCGATAATATACTATTAACATACTGATTGTTACAATGGTTATGATCATAATCATTACCATCATCGTTGTCACCATCATCGTCATCGTCATCATCACTACTATTACTTTTTATTACCTTATAATTTGAACTGATTTTATCTTTTTTTTCAGGTTTTCTCCTACAGCATTCATTTCTCGCGACGTTCTTCTGGCTCAATGTCATGTGCTTTGATGTATGGCGCGTCATTAAGTAAGTGAAAAAATACATACGTGCATACATACATACATTTACACACACTCATATCTTTGTGTGTATTATATATATATATATTTATATATATATATATATATATATATATATATATATATATATGTATGTATGTATGTATGTATGTATATCTCATACAATACATACATACATACATATATGCACACAAAACACACACACACACACACACACACACACACACACACACACACACACACACACACACACACACACACACACACACACACACACATATATATATATATATATATATATATATATATATATATATATATATATATATATATATATATATATATGCATGTGCATCTTCATGTTTATATGTAAGTATGTATGCATGTATGATATATACACATAAATATCATGCATACATACATACGTGTGTTTGTCATGAAAGTGGGTGTTATGCTACTTTTTTATATCGATTTACTTAGAAAGAAATACTTACTTCCCTTTCCCAATTTCAGAGCGACCGTGAAGCTGGTACCACTGCGGGGTATCTTAGCCAATGACGCCAAGAAGTTCAGGCTGTACTGCGCGTATGCTTGGGGCGTCCCTCTGGTCGTGACGCTGGCGACCCTCTTGCTGCATTTCCTGCCCGACGAGAAGGTTGCGGACGGAGTTCTTCGGCCGGGCTTTGGGCGGGAGTCGTGCTGGTTCAGTGGTTTGCGGGGGTGGCTCTCTTTCTCCCTCTCTCATATATGTGTGTGTGTGTGTGTGTGTGTGTGTGTGTGTGTGTGTGTGTGTGTGTGTGTGTGTGTGTGTGTGTGTGTGTGTGTGTGTGTGCTAATGTATGTATATCTTTATATTTATATATATATATATATATATATATATATATATATATATATATATATATATATATATATATATATGTTGTGTGTGCGTGTGTGTGTATGTGTTTCATTTATTTATTCACTGACGACAGGTGATTACGAACTTCTGAGTTACTTCTACGGGTTGGTCGGTGTGCTGTTTCTCCTGAACCTGATTCTCCTCGGCCACACTCTCGCGATGCTGTTCCAGGCCGGCGGCGCCTTCAGCCGCTGCCGTTCTCAGAACACCAGCTCACTCACAGCCTTCAACCGGAATCACCTTGATGTGTGAGTCTTGCAACAGAGTCATTATTAATGTGTAATATGATTACAGTGAATATTATGTATGCACAGTATATTCACGGAATTTACTTTCACCTGCGAGATAACAAATTATTGGTATCCTAGTTGGAATTTTGAAAGCTTATCTCTTTTTTAAGGCTGCGTGGTACTGTAAGTAACTTTTAAACATATTTTCCCCTCAGCTTTATGTACCCTACTAGCAAGTGACGAATAACCTTTACATTTTCCTATAGTGAATGGGAAAGGAAATTTAGTTAATGGTACAGACATTGCGGTAATAAAGAACCACAATTTCCTATTTCTAAACATTATGGCAGGTTCTGGCAGCGGTTTAGCCTCTTCTGTTTAATGGCGCTTTGGTGGGTCGCGGAAATTCCCTCCTGGAAAATTAATCCCCTGGAAATTTGGTAAGAATACATTCGGTTCCGGGGAATGAACGATATGTTATGAATCCAAGGAATCCGGCCACATACGCATATATATGCACATGTGTGTATGTGTGTATATGTATATATATGTATGTGTAAACAGATCTCTTTATACACATATATGTTTAAATACACATATAACTGTATACATAAATATAAATATATGTATATATATGCATATATACATATTTTACTTACATATACGTATATGCATGTATGTGTATATGTCTGTGGGTGCATATATGTGTTTATGTATATAGATGTATATGTATACCTATATATACATATGTATATATCATACTTATATACTTATACATATGTGTGTATATATATATTTATATGCATATGTATACACACACACACACACACACACACACACACACACACACACACACACACACACACACACACACACACACACACACATATATATATATATATATATATATATATATATATATATATATATATATATATATATATACATACATACATACGCATATATGCATCTGTTTCTTAGTGTGTATACATATATAGATATAGATTTATACTGTGTATATATATATATATATATATATATATATATATATATATATGTATATATATATATATATATATATATATATATATATATATATATATATATATATACATGTATGCATATATATTGTATATATGTATATACTTATTGTGTGTTTGTGTGTGTGTGGTCGTCTGTATATCTGTTTATATATATGCATTGTGTATTATAAATAATTTCGGGCGATTATTGAATTCCTAACTGGCTCAGATTCAGCCAGAGTCCGTAGCGATTTACCCTTGTCAACCACGTGCTCCCCCACACCCTCTCTCTCCCGCCGCAGGATCCCGGCAGACATCATCAACTCCCTGCAAGGCTTCATCGTGTTCGTGATCTTCGAGAGGAGCCGCAAGAAGCGCGAGATCGTGAGCCACACGTGGAAGGACACTGTGTCCACCGTGTCTCAGACAGTGAGGAAACTTTCCCACACGGGCGAAACCAGCGTCGTGTGGCACGTGAGCGACAACCAGGTGTGCATCGCGAACCCCGACGGATCGTCCTCAAGCAACAACAAACTCGCCGAGGAAACAACTTCCGACTTAGGCGAACGGAAGGACCCAGAGGGCGGCGACGGGGAGGCAACGCAGGCGGGGGAGATCAACCCAAGCTTCCAGAACGCGGATTAAAGCGGATGTGGCCTACCTAGCCACTGGGTGGGCAAGCCAACCCAAGTCAGTCAGAACTGGGTAAATAGAGATGGCGACTCGATAAAAACACCGGGCGGAAGGCAACGGCAAACCACCGCTCTAAAATGCCTAGAAAATCATGGAAAATCCATGATCGCCAACGTCCTTGTGGGACAGGGCACTTGAAAAAAAGGATGTTATCAGAATTTATCTTCTAATATGTTTGAATGTACTTTTGGATACTGAAATTAGGTTGTCTGACAAGTGAAAGGGTGCATATAGTTGAAACTATAAGATCTGGTAATGTTTACATTCATATTCGCTACATGTGGAGCCGACTTAGAATGCGGCACATGTATCACAAAGTGTCTTTAGCAGATAGTAGCAAAGTATATATGTACATAATATATACACATATATATATACACATGTATATATATATATATATATATATATATATATATATATATATATATATACATATATATATATATATATATATATATATATATATAAATAAGAAAATAATTACATGTGTAACTATCTATGTGTCTATATATGTATTTCATGTATTGCATTTGTTAATACAAAACTGGGAAGAAAGTTATCCTTAAGGCCACATTTATCATCACACGCAAAAATATGGTTGATGTACGACCCAATTATTTATTATTTTTTTGGTTGGCATGATATTAAAAAAAAACGAAAAAAACGAACCAGAGGGACTAATAAATGGTAGAAATATTAAATATAATACAGAAAGCAAATATGATTACACGAAGGTTCAAGTAGAAAGTATAGTTTATACAATGGAAGAAAGGTTCCCTCAGTGTGGTTGGTGGATGTGGCGCCGAAAAAGAAAACGGAGTTGGGATTCAGGGGAGCCAAGAGTAATTCATTACAGATATCGATACGTAATAAGTCTAATAAAACCGAAGAGTTCTCATAGGATTATATTAATTTGAAATTAGAACTGAACATCTAGACGAGCGTGAAATTTGCCTTTGCTGTTATAAAGGAATTCAAAACAAGAAGTACGCTTTTTTACATCAAAGACTCTCAGTTCTACTTCGTTTCACGGTTCATTGCCCCAAGGATTGGGTCTGATGAAAAATAAGTTATAGGTACATAGTCAGAATTCTTTGGAGGAAAAGATTCAAATAAAAAAAATAATAATAATAATCAAAGAGTGATTCCCAGAAAAAAAAACAGGACGTTTAAGGCACTTAAACAATATATGTTGGAAAGGAAGTCTTTCCATCGCATTTTGGGAACGTGTTATTGCTATTGCTATTGTTATTGATATCACCATCATCTTCATTACTGCTACTGTCTTTTTATTGTTACAATTGTATTATCACTATTACGTCTTTTGTTGATGAGATAAGAACATTGTCTTTGCTTTTCCTGTTGTTTTATCATATAATGATTGTTGTCATTATGCTCCTGAATTTCATTAAAACGTGTTATATGAACAGATTGTTTTGTAATATAAAGGCATTCAAATCTAAATACTAGTTTCCTTCTTAAATCATATTTTTATTTCATAATAGTTGATTTAAAAATATATCGATTCGGATGAGCTCAAGAGCATATCAGAATGATATACTCTTGAAGGAATGAGTCAGTAGAAGAATTAGACAATATAGTGAATTTAGAAGTATATTTGATCATCATATGTCAGGGTATGTACGATATTTTCTTTTTCAGTATTTTGCAGCACTGAATAGTAGGTTATCGAACACCGGGAGTTTTAATACTCATGGTATATCCAGCGGAAATATACTCTGTCAAAAAATTATAATCTTAGGTGCAATTATTTTCGCCACAAAATATTGGAATGAATTCGATTTTGAGTAGCTTCAGAAGCATCTCTATTAACACTAAGAGATTTTCAGTTGTCCATAGTAATCCTATCATACATACCAGTCTGAATCTGACACAGCTCACTTACGTCGCTACTATACACTGTAGATAAACTAATAGATACACACATATACCCAAATCAGGTCAAAATCATAATGAATGATTGAGTTCTGGATATTTGGACTGGTTTGGATCTCGGGTTATAACAAAATAAAATTCTCCATTTAATATTTATTGAATCACCAAAAACAGTTCACAAATAGCTCACAAGTCATCCAAGTTTTTATAATGTTTCACTCTCCTTTTTTCGATTTTAAGAATATGCAATATTCCAATCACCACAGGAATAACAGACAGAGATCCCTATCAAGAAATAAATTCCGAAAATAAATAAATCCCTTCACCAAACTCACGTCATTCTAGGTAAAACAATATCGTGTAAATCAAAAGAAATACAAACATTATAAGCAGCCATCAGGCAGTTACGAAAATAAATCACAAAAGGGAAAAATAATCATCATGTAAAGATGACAGGAAGCGACTGAGGGCAGCTGAGCATAACCGGACACTTACGGTGTGTCACGGATAGTCAAGGTCGAAATACCGGGATAAGCCACGGTTGCGAACCATTCTCGCAATCAGGGTTTTATATAAGTATATATTTTTATTGACCTTGCTTGTCAGTCAACGAAATCGAAACGCAGCCGTTTAAACGAATCCCAGAACCACTTAATATCCGGATGAAGAGGCGTTCACTTGATTCCGAAACCTCGTACACTTCGCTAATCTTTTCAGCTAGCGATCGGGAAGAAAAAACGTTTGAAATGTTAGTTAGCCCTCCACAAGCTTATAAATAACTAAAGATTACGAATATAAGTAACTATACCCATAGAGTTCAAGGAAAATTAATTTGTATTTTCAAAACAGAGGGAATTATAAATATCAGTTACAGTCACAGAATAATGAATTCACGTTACATTATTTTGCTTAGGTACTGTGCGTACCTATACGTTTAACAAACAACAGTAATGGCAGAGGTTGGGGTTTGAGGCAGCCGATCTTTTAGTTATCCCAAAAAAATAAACAGTATATCCGGTAATGGAAAATAAAAATTTCTTAGCTTATACATTTCCTTACACAAATGATACAAATACGAATAAATTACTTATGAAAACGTACAAAGACAAGGATAACAGCTAAACATACTTCAAAATAAATCTAGAAGATAAGAACGCAAGAAGTCAGAACACAACTATAGAAAATGCGTTTCTGCAAGGGGAAACTAAACGAATATTACGTGCATTCTTAACAGAGTTTATATAAGCTACTGAGTCTCTAGTTTTATCCTATGTTGATTTATACTACAAATAATTCTTATCCCATTGGCATCGGGTATATGCAATGATTTTTTTTTTTCACAGGTATCGTCATTATTCCCAAATGAATTAGATAGAAAGCCCTACGTGACATCGCCTGATTTCCTAATTCCTTGAATTTTCAGTATTTTGTATGCTATTGATATGAAAATTGTTATGATTTTTGACACTATGACTAATATATTGTTACTGAATACTAACAGCAATAAAAAAGTGCAATTTCGACAGTAAACGAAAAGGTAAAATGGTAAGATAAGTAGGGCTAGTAATTGTAAAGCCATGTGTAATTAATGGACCAAATTCACAGTGGACATGAAATATATACCATGCCTTTACAGCCCACCGGGTTAAGCAACCAGTAAATGTGTAAAAGTCAGTACGGGTATCGCCTCAGATGCGCTGCACAGTAAAATATGCGAAGGCATGCTTCGTCGGGGTTATATATATACACATACATACATACATACACACACACACACACACACACACACACACACACACACACACACACACACACACACACACACACACACACACACACACACATATATATATATATATATATATATATATATATATATATATATATATATATATATATATATATATATGTGTGTGTGTGTGTATGTGTGTGTGTGAGTCGCAGTGTGTGTGTGTGTGTGAGTCGCAGTGAGAGTGTCATTTTACGGCCGTGAGCGGGACTTGAAACTCAACTAAGGCGAGGTATTAATTATGAGAATCCATTGTGACAAATGCCTACATGTCCCGACATAGCAATATGAGCGCATCTGTAACGGAATTGGCCAACATCGTTTACATTTACATCTGTGCCCAACGTTAGTTGTCCGCACCGGGGCGCTTAATACCAGCCATTCTGAAAATAACAGAAGCAAAGAAAGGTTGAAGAAAGAGGTTAGAAAGAAAATACCAGATACTGACAAGAAGTTTTGATAAAAGACTAAAGCTAACCTAATATACATAGATTGATTACATACACATGCACACACAAATAGTGTGAGC
>NC_051393.1:44401035-44403535 GCF_015228065.2 Penaeus monodon
GGACGCTGAAACAAAAGGAACTTTAAACATTAAAATACAAACGATGAATCTTAAAAGTACGCAATAAAACCAAACGATAAAACAATATACTGAAAATAAAACGTGAACGATAAAAGTACAGTAAGTAGGACACACGAACATGGAATAAAACCCCAAGATAATGAAGCACCAATCAACTTGTGTCACTTTGACCGAATAAACACCTTACAAATTTTCTTTTACTTCCCATATTAAAACAATCCCCACGACCACTTAACTGCGACAGGGAAAGCCCATTCCGGGGTTTCTCTGACTGTAGACGAGGCAGACCACTAGAAAAATCCCTCCCTTTGTGTGTCCTCGCTTCCCACGTCGCCTTGTAGGCGGGAAAAGGTGCTAATAATGTTTTTTTTTTTATTATTACTAACAGATATCTTAAAACTCAAAAATATTATTAAAATCTTGGATATATGGAATGAAATAGCTTTAAAAAGATCATAGGCGTAATATAATTAATTTAAAACACTAATGGACTTAAAAAGAACCATGATAAAATACTAAAATATCAAGAACACGTAGAATAATTTTAATAGATTTAAATAAAAAAAAAGTAATAATTAGAATGATTAAATTTTAAGAATTCCATGATCGATAATATGTATATATATAAATCTTAAAATATAAGATAAGATTACTTTGGTGCTTTTATCTTCGGGGAGGCATAGTGGATAAAACAATATAAAAAAATGAATGATTTGATAAAATTAGGCAAAAAAATGAAAAGGCTTGGCAGCAGTCATCGTGGGCACACACACAGGGAGACCCACACACACACATATATATGTATATATATATATATATTTTTTTTTTTTTTCCTATTTTCTCTCCCCTTACCCCCCACCACACACACACACATACACATACACGCAGACTGTAATTTGAGTATTTCTTGTCTGAATTGTTTAGTGTGTGGAGCTAAATTCCCCATTCCTTGAGATGTGATTGTGAGCAAAGTCAAATCATGCGCCCCTTCATAATTGTTCACTCCCCATCCGCTGGGAAGAGTGTATACAAATACGTGTTCATACTTGGCATGCGTCCAGAATGTGCGCACACACACACACACACACACACACACACACACACACACACACACACACACACACACACACACACACACACACACACGCACACACACACACACACACACACACACACACACACACACACACACATACATACACACACACACACGCACGCACACACATTCATGCATTTTCTCTATAAGCTAATGGATAAATAAACAAGTTGAAAAAATAAATTAATCCATACAATATATACATGGATAAATACACATATATATACACACATATATATGTGTGTGTGTGTGTGTGTGTGTGTGTGTGTGTGTGTGTGTGTGTGTGTGTGTGTGTGTGTGTGTGTGTGTGTGTGTGTGTGTGTAAGAGCCGGAATGATGGGCCCTACAAGAGTATGGTAGGTGGCGAGCTTAGGGTGTAAGGTAGACAACCAAGATGTAATGACTCCTTTATTTGTATAGTAATGATGGAGTACGGCTGCGCCGAGGAACGAGGTGTTGCTCCTCGGCTCCCCGCAGGGAGTCTGCCTGTCATCTCCTACAGTGGTCTAAAGATGGGCATAGATCACGTGCTTAACATATGACAACCATTGGTGATGAAAGATAGTGTTACAACAATGCATAGCTCTTGTGGAAGGGGATAGACAATACAACATAGGAATGTCTAGTGTGGCAACGAGAGATGAATTAACAGGTAAAGCAATGGACATACTTATATGTATGTGTGTGTGTGGGAATATAGGCATGTGACAATACATAAAATTATACAAGGCATGTAGAATATAACAACATATAAATAGAATAACATTGGTATACATATTTCAGTAACATCACATATATAAAGCTGGGTTACATATCTCCCTGGTTTCCAAATGATGGTCCCCATCATAATCAAATATTGTGAGAAACGTAAAAACGACGCAAGTACTGTATGACGCGGTGTGTATATCAGTATCGAGATTTGCTAGTTATATGAGTGCTAACGTATGCCGAGACTGCGATATTCTCGGGCTTCAGAACTACGTGAACAGGCGGCGCTGAAGGAAATCCGTCTTCAGGCGGCGTCACAGAATGCGAGCGAGCGAGCGGCGCTGAGGGAAGAGCATCCTCAGGCGGCGGTAATATAGGATACGTACGAGTGAGAATCTAGTTAGGCAACTCATAAACTGCAAATGAATAACTATAACTGACAACTGAACACAGAATACAAAAAAAAAACATCAATGCACAATTAAATAAGTCGAGATTAAGTATTGAACACAAAATGAAAATAATATAAGGAAAAGTTAAGCATTGATCACCATTATTTTTCTGACAAACCTTCACACTCGGGTCTTGGGTGCGGTGCGAGGCGAGGAGAGGCTGGGGAGATGCACGGCTGACGAGGCAGAGAGCGGGCCGCCCCTGTGCAGCTGACGGGGAGAT
>NC_051393.1:44410033-44412533 GCF_015228065.2 Penaeus monodon
CCAAGTTCTCAAGAACTTGATAGATTCACTGTGCATGGCTTTGAGACTTCACCAAAGAGAGTGCACCTGCAGATGGTGATGCAGCATGTCACACGTCAAAGTTCAAAACTGACATAAGCTCGGCATTCCTGGTGCAAAGCGATTTAAATCCAAACGAGAGAGCACAAATATAATTCACACTTAGAACTGGACAACGTTCCGGACCAAAGGGCCGGACTGCAGTCCAGGACGATGTTAGAACCATACCTCATTGCCCTATAATCTACTTTACACCTAATTAGGGCTTTATATATCATCAACAAAGACTCTCTATTAGGTCCCCATTTCTTACCAGCAGTTCATTATAGTAAATTAAGTGCTCTTCGACATTTATTCTTTAATTGACCAAAGTGGTCTTTGCAACTGAGCCTACGATCAAAGAGTAGACCAAGAAACGTAACAGAATTTTGATTAGGTATTGGATGATTATCTAAAGTTACCCTGATGTTCGGCATCTTCCTATGTGGAAAAATTACCCTAATACTTTTTAGGGAAAAAACTCAAAACCCCACTGAAGGCCCCAGTTATGAATCGTATCCGGTGCCAGCTGGATGCGGTTGCCGAGAATTCTGAATTACTGCTGGAATACCGTAAGGGCAAAATCATTGGCATACAGTATTTAAAATTCCGAGGAGCTGGTAAGATCTCATTGTTCATACCTAAAAATGATGTTGGTGACAAGACACTTCCTTGTGGGACCCCGTTTGCCTGGACAAAAATATCCGGAAAAGTGATATCAGAAAATACTTTTTCATGATAAACCAAAAGCATAAAGTTTTCTGAGTATGCCAAAATCATGAAAAAAAATGCCTTATGGCAAATGCCTCATAAATATGACTCCAGTTTTACTAGCTGATCAAGAGTGTGCTGCAGAAATACTTATCACCAAGTAAATTTTTGGAATTCAAAAAATGCAATAGCCTACTCTGAACAACTTGTTCCATGACCATGCATAAGCGACTTGTTAACGCAATTGGGCAGTAGGAGATGGCGCATCTGGGATTTCTCCCTCCTTTCATTAGTCTGGCTTTTCCAAATTTCATTGTACACTTCTAGCAAATAAGATGCTTTATCATATATCGAATATCACTGGGGCCTGGGATGTCTCAATACATGCTTCTTGGACAAGCTCGTGTATTGTTAGATTTATTGTAATCCAAGTCATCTCCTGTGGTATAGTGTCTATATTGCAGCTCAGCAGTTAACTTGATGGTCAGGAATGTAGGATGGTAATTTTCTGAGCTGCTTGTATATGAGAACTGCCTGGCAAAGGCATTAACAATGTCTCTAGGTGACTCGAAAATTTGTACCCTCGTGAATGATGTTTTTTATTTTGCAAGATGTTTCTTATTCATTTTATTAACAGTGGACCAAACCTGCGATACTGGTGTATTGCTGTTTATCGTAAAGACAAAACTCTGCCAAGAGTCTCTTCTAGCTTGTCTTATTATTCTACGAGCCCTAGCTTTGCTAGTTTGTAATTGCTAAAGTTCTCATTTTCTGTCAAAGTCTTAGGAATGAAAAATCATTGCTGCATCTAAGATAGAATTCTGAATATTGTTTATTTTATTGTCAATGGTTCTCCAGCACCTTCGAGCTTGACGCCCCTTGTGAAGACGACTTATTCTTGTTGTGTCGCATGAATATTCAGTAAAAATGGGAAGGGGATCACTTCCCAATTAATCAATGGTGTGCCACAGGCACTTGGCTGCTATTGTTGAAAAGATAAGTGTCGATAAAAACTCAAAGTACCGGTATAATCGTCCATCCGCGTCGGACTACCATCGTTCAGAAAGACCAAATTAGAATTATTAATCAGCTTAATTACATGGTCACCTCTATTTGTAGGAATCCCTATACCGTATGAGGAGTTTAAAATCATCTGAAATTACTTTAATTTGTGGCATATTATCCTGAACAGCAAAGGCTCATCATCAATTACCACACCATCAGGTGGACAACAAATTGAGCATATTGTCAGACATGTGCCATTATTTATTACTTTTTTACAAACTCTAAAGTAGAATCAATAGTAACTTCAGGAAAGGGGAGGCTTTGGTGGATGTATATGGCAACTATGCCTCTACCCCTACCCTCACAGTCCTTCCGACATAAATAGTAGTTCCTCAGTGAAACGACCTTGCGAGTGATGATGTTAGTGCGCTTGAAAAATATAATATCGGGAACATAAGACGAGACTAATTAATTTAAGGTAATTTAATCTAGCTCTAAGACTTCAACAGTTCCATTGTATAATGGTCGATAAAAAAAAAAAAAAAAAAAAAAGGGAGGGGGGTGCCTCTTCTCCCTCGCTTCCCGGGGACCTCCCGTGGGAAGGTTTGGAGACAGAAGCCTCCATGCCCTGTTATCCTGCTTCTCTTTTGACAAAGCGACCGAGAGCCAGGCGAAATCCTCATCGGTATCAGCCTCCTTGTAATGCTTCACATGGGATGATTGAGCC
>NC_051393.1:44415033-44420033 GCF_015228065.2 Penaeus monodon
ACTGTCCAGAGATGGCGGATCTGGGATGGCGAAGTGCCATGATTTTGGAAATGTCTAGCTTTTCCTAATTTTATTGAACACTTCTAGCAACTTAATCATGGTATCATGATTAAGATGCTTTATCATCTCATATCGAATCTCATTGGGGCCTGGGGACGTTCCCCTACAGGCTTGGACTAGCTCTTAGATCTTGGTTGTAATCCATGTCATCTCCTGTGTCAAAGTACACAGGTTGCAGCTCAGCCGCTTCCTTGGTGGTCAGACATGCGGGATGGTAATTTTCTAAGCTGTTTGTATATGAGAAATGCCTGGCGAGGGCATTAGCAATGTCTCTAGGTGAATCAAAGTCGTTTCCTTCATGAGTGATGTTTTTAATTTTACAAGATGTTTTTTCTTATTTATTTCATTGTCAATATACCAAACCTGTGATATTGTGGTGTTGCTATTAACTGTAGAGACAAAGCTCCTCAAGGAATATCTTTGATAGATGTACATGGCGACTCTGCGTCGCCCCTACCTTCTCGATCCCTCCGACACAGATGGTAGTTCCTCAGCAATACTTCAGCAGACGCTATGTTAGTTAAATGCGTTTCTTGGAGAAACTATAAAATGGGAGCATAATACGAGGCTAGTAACTTAAGGTCATTTACTTTAGCTCTAAGACTTCGACAGTTCCACTGCATACTGGTTAATGCGAAGATTATATTTTATGGAATTTGGAAGTGCTTTGTCCGACATTTTTAATTTTCTTTTATGGGAGGGAGGTTCGTCCTCCTCTCTCTACCCATGGGTATTTTGGGAGATATAATAGCCTTCATGTCCTGCATCTTGCTGCAAGGATATGCCCAGTGGATGATCTGTTCTGAGAAACAGACAAAGACCAGACAAAGTCTTAGCAGGACTGGGTGAGGTGTGATCCACGTTGTGATTTGATATCAGCCTCCTGATGCTGGTTTTGCAATTTGTTTAACTGTAATATTTAGTTCTTTAATTTGATTTATTAATTCCTTAACCCTTTCTTTTAATTCTGCAGTTTCTTTATTCTTAGCAGCTATCTCCTGACTGATACTGTTAGCACTGGGAGTGTTAATTGCTGTTGAGGTATAGGAAGTATTGGGGTTTTCTGGTTGAACCTTCAACTTCCTCTTGGCTTCACGGTAGCTAACATCATTCCCTCTCGTGTATGCCAACATTTCAGTCTCTTTCTTCAAACTGCTGCACTCAGCAAAGCCAGATTGATGGGAACTTTCACTAGAGAGTGTTCTCAGTATATTCAGTAGTGTCATGAGCTCCAGCACATTTACCAGAAGTAAATTTATCAGTATCTTTATCATTGCATCATAATGATGTCCAAATTTTTGGGATCTATTACAATGCATAGATTTTTTTGCAGATTCCCATCTTGCTTGGTCATGCAGTTCACGTCCACTATGCTTTGAT
The DNA here is from genome assembly GCF_015228065.2 of Penaeus monodon. NCBI lineage: Eukaryota > Metazoa > Arthropoda > Malacostraca > Decapoda > Penaeidae > Penaeus > Penaeus monodon. The sequence goes on from NC_051393.1 coordinate 44,416,474, forward strand.
CCTTCTTGTTTTTATATAGATTTACTGGTATTTGGACCAAAAGGGATGGTTATTTTTACCTTGAAATCACGAATCTGCGTCAGTGTAATTGTCATTAACCTGGAAGTTAAATTGCACTTTAACAAGGAGGCTACCATCTCGCAATTTCGGATAAAATATAAATCGCCATCCACTTGACCATTAGGGACCTTGGTGATGAAGGGGTTAACGTTCAAAAGCGATTGGTTTTCATTCATGCCATTGTTCATAGTCGAGTTAGTCCTAGAGGTGTCATGGAGGAAAGGGTAGCTAGGGCATCAATCATATTATGTTCGGACCAGCTTCGAACCCTTGACCCAAGGCCGTTCTCAAAGGATCAGAAATTCTTAACTATTGGTGGTCAGTGTAAACAACAATAGCTAAGAGAGTATAGCAGTTTTCGGGTCCTCTAACCCCCCCCCCCAACACAAACCAGGGGAAGCTTTGGTTGCGTTCTCCACTATCAACTGAGGATCGAGTTATATGGAAGACCCTTCATTAACGGCGAACTTGCTTAAGCGAAGGGCGGTAATTCAATGCCCACCTCTCAAGCGAATACGTTAGGCCAAAAGGGAACTCCGGTAGGTTCAAAAGTCACATGAAAAGAGGAGAGAAATTCAGTACAAAAGAAAAAATATGGCCGAAGGACACCCCAAACAACAGGGCCTACCTACCCAGGAGTCAAAGCTCGCAAAGCTACCCTGGTGTGTAAGAGTGCTGTGGGTCTGAGGTGGGGTACTGTAACCCAGTATTACTTGCAAAATAAAAGCACTGAAGGTGCAGGTAAAGCACTAGAAAGTGCTAACTATACAAGAAGACACCTTTCCAAGCAAAATGAGGGCCTCTGTCCTCAAAGGTTGCCCTTGTGTCACATTTTTGCTGTTTTTTTGGGCGGAGGTTCAGGCATAAAGACATCCCTTACACGAGTGCTTTTTTTTCCTTCCTAAAATCATGAGTACTTATACCCCAAAAGAAACCCCAGGCCACGCCCTTGGCATGGTGCGAAACGAAGGAAATATACAAATGAAAGTACCCGAAGAACAACCCGATAGTTTTAAACAATCCAATGGACCTGGAGTGAACTGTCTGGTTGTAATGGCAGTTTTAGAAACACAAATTTATGGATTTCTCCTTCGGTAGCCTGACCTCGTATGTAAGCCGAATATGTAAGCCGAAATGTATCCCTTTAGGAAAAATCTACGGGGCTTCACGCCGATTTAAGTACGGACGTGTCAACTCTTCTGCCCTTACTGCAAGCTGGATGGACGGGCGGAGATGGTTGGACACTGACTGTCGTGGAGGAGTAGACACCATCTCCTGTTACGGAAGAAGAGGCTGCACGGTTTGCCCTATGAGCGGGGATCTTTAGTTTACATTTATTTTGTTTCGTGTTATTTACGGAAGCATATCAGAATTAATTATGGAAGCACATCTCGATATAATGCCACATTTGTCACCACGAGGAGCGCCAGCTTTAAGGGCTTTAGGCTTGAGGAAACAAAAAAAAAAAAAAACTAATTTAGTTATAGCTCATTTTTTAAAAATTAGTACTTTAACTTTTTAAGTTATTATAATTTTTAATAAGTAACTTCATCTTTTAAAACAAATGTATCTTTTTAGTGATATTTTCACCCCAACCATTAGGGTTTGTCTGGCCAAAGATAGAAAATAAAATTCTAGCACTTAAAGATACACACCTTGCTACCTGTGCTCCTTGGAAGCACCGGTGTATAATTAGGTGATTCTCACCTTTTCGGAACAGTAGCTGCTGCAGGCCGAGGCAGGAGGCACCGTGACTGGCTGTCCTCCATTTTTTTGTGGTCTTCTTTTCGGTTTGTATGGGATCTGATATTGCAGCGCACCTTTGAGCAAGGTATTGTGAGTTTGAGAAATGTTTTAAGTGGCAGAGTATTCGTTTCGATGAATATACTTTCGAGCAAGTGAACGAGAGGCTGGTGCTCCTTTATTGTTTTGCACAGTGGCTTCCATTTTTTTTTTTTTTTTTTCTTAAAGGGAACTAGTTTTCAGTTCCCTTTCAGTTTCGCTATTTTAGAGATTTGATTTGTTTTTATGAACCTGATGAGCTTTGTTGATGACCTGTAAGGGAGTAAACCTGATAAGCTTTGTTGATGACCTGTAAGGGAGTAAAACTGATGAGCTTTGTTGATGACCTGTAAGGGAGTAAACCTGATGAGCTTTGTTGATGACCTGTAAGGGAGAAAATTGTTAAATATTCCGAAATAGCCTTACCTTCAATCCTTCACACGGGGTGAAATCTCGTGCTCGTCTTCTCGCTCAGGTTACGTCTTACCATTCTTTTGTCTCGCTGGTTCACACACTTTACACTACACACATTCCAACATTTGAACATAATCCGTCCCTCATTTCCACAATACTAATAACACATTGACTTCTCCCAAAATATACCTCGTTCCCGTACGTATTAAACGGGTGGTGGCAGTGAGCGCTACTGTTGAACATTTCTTCACAGCTGAGACACGAATAATGGAAAATTGATAAAGGCATCAGGATCAGTACACTACAGACCACAAACTATCATGAAAAAAATATGTGACGACCATCACCTCCTTCAAGAGTTATCATGACACTTTGAAGTAGTTATTGAAGAAATAAAATGATAGAAAATAAAAAATAGGGGAAAAAGATACTGAGGAAAACTGATAATGCAGAGTTGTAGTGAAAAATGCATTTCGGTCTATACATATTTACAGTATTTGATTTTTAAAAATATGTGAGCCTTCATTTTATCCTGGTGAAATTAAGCACCATTCAAGTGATGAGACTTGGTTTTAAATATGCATAATCGTTAAAATAATAGTCGATAATAGTCGAAAATGACATACAGGCAGAGACTCTGTCATCCTTAATGGGGGTTGGGGCTTGGCCATAGAGGGAAAAAAAAAAAGACACCTAGTAAGCCAAGTGCTTCGGAACTCCTCGCCCAAACAAGATGGGCAAGAATTTTGACCGTTGGGAACCCACTTTGCGTCCGGGGACAATGCCATCTTGCCCGGGTCGCAGCTGGCGGCAGGACAAAAGGACTCACAATATTTTATAAAATTTTATATAAAATATATATTTAAATTATTATATATAATATATTATATATAATAACACAATACAAATATGTATAGATATATATGTTATAAACTATTATTTATTATAAAATATATTATATTTATATAATTAAAATATATATTTTATTAAAAAAATTAATATAATATAATATATATAATAAAATTTATATAAAAAATTAAATATAATTTTTAATATTATATTATTATATATTATTCACATAATATTTGTTAGATATTATGTTTTATTACGTAATATTATTATTATATATAATATTATATTATATATATATATATATTATATATATATATTAATTATTCTTATCATCATCATCAGCCTAAATCAATCCATGCAAGAGTGGGCCTCTCCCAGTCTTTTCCACCTTTTGTCTTGGTTTTTTTGTTTCCAATCTTGGCTCCCAAATTTCGTTTTTCATCACATATCTG
>NC_051393.1:44425683-44433183 GCF_015228065.2 Penaeus monodon
GTCTGGGTGCCTCCTGCCTCAGCCTGCAGCAGCAGTGTTGTTGCCTCTTTGCATCACCATATTATATTATCTCCTCAGTATCTGATATAATCTTAATAGTTCATACTAGTCATATTTCTCTCACAGATCTTACTCTTTCAACTTGTATTAATTTGTTTAGGAAAGTTCACAACTTATTAGAGAATCTACAACTAATTTATTAACTGTAAAGTATTATATATAGTAAACATGTAAAGTCAATCACATAAATTTATATGTCAATAATATAACATCTGAGTTCATTATAATCCAATACAATAATTATACCATATTAAATATCCATCTTTTAACTTTAACAAATAACGTGTCACTTTACTCTAATTGTTAACATACAAACTACATAATATAAATTTAAGCAAGCTGTTATTCATTAATCAATGTCAATGCTTAAAATAGATGTAAGCAGTTAATAAAAGAATTCCTTTCTTCACATACAATGATTGAAATCATAAAAATATTTGTAAACAAATTGAAATACAGAAAATAGTGAGAATTATATTTAGGCAAGATGAATTACTTATACCAAGCAATTTAAAATACTAAGTTAATGTCTTTACACAATTACTAACTTAAACTCAAGATTATCTCCAGTAAAAAGTAAATGAGTACATTCTGAAAATGGACATAAAATGTCTTGTGCTTAATCAGGCAATCATAATACTGAATTAATATTGCTAAGCCGCAATTAACTCAAGCAAACTTATTCTAGGAAATACTTAATGATTACATACAAAACACAAACTTATTCTTACGCTCTACCGGAAATTACCAATCATCATCACTGTTAAGTCACACTTCAGTAGAGCTGAGATCTCGTAAGAGTAAATAATTAATTCCTTATTCTCTATGCTAACTCAATATATCAGTACACTTAGATTTCAAATCTATATGTCTTCAATTATATCATTCTTCAAACTTGACAATCAAATCTATAATTATTCCATTATATAATTATTACTTCTAAAATGAACTTAGTCAAATACAATTCTTGGTCCTTTATATAGTCATACATCAATCAAGAAATACTTATAAACTACTTAATACACATTTTCCATAGCACATTCCCGTCCACCATGTTCCCCCTTAAACAAGAAACACTTAAACTGCTTCAATAGGGCTTACCCAAAAATGCCACCAAAGTGACATGGCTGCAAGGTGCTACCAGGGATGACCTTCGAAAACCAACTCCTAACTCCTACTCTTACTCCTCCGTTGGTCTGTCTCAACCCGTCTTTTATTCCCGCTATGGGAGCCCTTCCGGTCACGCCCTTAGCAGTTATCATGAATATAATTATAATTTCTCTTCACTTATTTGAAAACTATCTGCGTCAGGACTTTCCTATGTCCCAGCAAATTTTCAACACTGTATTTATCACTTTAACTTTTGTCTATCTGCCTTCCGTGTTATTTTCTTGATACCCGACTTGAATATTGTGATATATCTAGTGATCGCCTCCAACTAGTTGTTTTCGTATTCGTGGCTTCTAGAAGCTTCTGTTAGTCATGTGCTTAGTTTGACGTCATGGGTCATTTATCCTGTTTACCATCTTTTCATCTGACCATAGCTTCTGGACTTCGTTCCCACCTTCCTGTAATGTTCTATTTTTTGATGTTGCGACCGGATGGTGCGTCCGCTCTGCCTCGCGTTGTTTACGAATAATGCGTATTTTATCCACGACAGCAGGTGAGAACCACCTAATTATACATCGGTGCTTCCAAGGAGCACAGGTAGCAAGGTGCGTATCTTTACGTGCTAGAATTTTATTTTTTATCTTTGGCCAGGCAAACCCTAATGATTAGGTGTGAAAATATCACTTAAAAGATGAATTTGTTTTAATAGATGAAGTTACTTATAAAAAATGATAACTTAAAGAAAAGTAAAATACTAATTAAAAGAAAACTTTGAGCTATAAATAATTTTTTTGTTTGTTTGTTTTTTGTTTCCTCAAGCCTACAGTCCTTAACGCTGCGCTCCTTCGTGGTGATAAATGGGCGTATATAGAGATGTGGCTGCCTGAATATTCTGATAGGCTTCCAAATTGCTCGCGCAGTACATTTTCACATTCTGATACACAAACCACACAACACACACGCACACACACACAACAAACCACCACACACACACACACACACACAACACAACCTCACCACAACACACACAAAACAAACAAACACAACACACACCACACACACACATTACGCACCCCACACGCAACACACAACACCACACACACAACACATGTGTGTGTTTATAATGTGATATGTGTGTGTGTGTAAAATTATTTATATATATATATATAAATATATATATATATATACATTATAAATATATATATAAAAAATTATATATATTATGATATTATAAATAATGATATTATCTAATATATGTATGAAGGATGATATCAGATGTATATATATTATTTATAGTAATTATATATAGTATGATATATATATATATAATGATATAATATATATAATATGTAATATGATATATATATGTATATATATGTAAATATAGTATATATATTATATAGAATTTAAAATATATATATATATAATGATATATATAATATATATATATGCTGGATGTGGTGTATTATATAATGTTATATCTATTATTAATCTATCTATCTACTATCCATCATTTAATCTATCTACATAGTCACTATCTATCTATCTAGTTAATCTAATCTATCTACTATCATCTATCTACTATCTATAGTATATTAGATATATATATATATAGATATAATATGTATTTTAGTACAACCATTACACCACCACAAAACCCAACGCACACGGCACACGCACAATCATCACAAAACACACACACACACAACACACACACGACACACACACACACACAACACACACACACACACACACACAACACACAATATAATATATATATATATAATAATAATATATTATATATTATATATAAGTGAAATATGATATGTATAATATAATTATATATATTTCTATATAATATATAACACAGCATTACATATATATATATATATATTATATATAATAATATATATATATTATATATAAATATATATATAGAAGATAGAACCAAATACACAGGAATATGTAATTCAGGTATATTATATATATATATTTAGTATATAATATATATATATATAAAGCATGATATAATAAAAACAAAAGCATATTATATAATAATATATATTATATATGATTATATATATTATATATTATATATAATATATATTATATTATATATTATATATATTATATTTGCTTTTGTGTGTGGTATTATATCTGCTTTAAATATAATATATATATATATATATATATATTATATATATATATTTTAATAATATAATTATATATATATATTTATATATTATATATTTATATATTATATATATATATATATATGTAGTTTATGTGTGTAGTATATTATATAAGAAATATATATATTATAATGATAACATTATATATATATATATATATATAATATATATATTATATAATATATATATATATATATATGGTGTGTGTGTGGTGTGTGTGTGTGTGTGTGTGTGTGTGTGTGTGTGTGTGTGTCTGTGTGTGTGTGTGTTTTGTGGGGTTGTGCGGGCGTTGTGCGTGTGTTTGTCGGGGTGTGTGTGGTATGTGTGTATGTATATATATATATATATATATTATATGAATAGGATATATATATATATAGATAGATGATAATTGATAGATATTAGATAGATAAAGAATAGATGTAAGATAATAGATAGATAGATAATAATAGATGATAATTAGATAGATAGAAGATAGTAGATTAGATAGATATGATAGATAGATATGATAGATGTTAGATAGAGGATGGATTAAAATAGATATAGATAGATAGATATAACATGATATAATACAAACACTAAGCATTATATATATAATATAATATATATTATATATATAAATATATATATATTATATTATACAATATATACATATTGTACATATATATACATAGTTATTCATATATTACATATATGTTTAATATATATAATATACTATCATATAAATTATATAATATATTATATAATATATATATATATATATAGAATTTAGTATCACAGACCACAATACATATATTATAACACCATGTGTGTGTGTGTTGTTGGTGTGTGTGCGTGTGCGTGTGCGTATATGTGTGTGTGGTGTGTTGTTGTAGTGTGTGTGTGTGTGTGTGTTGTTGTGTGTGTGTGTGTGTGTGTGTGTGTGTGTGTGGTGTGTGTGTGTGTGTGTGTGTAGTGTGTGTATGTTTGTGTATATATATATATATATATATATATATATATATATATATATATATAATATATATATATATATATATATATATATATATATATAAGCGGCGGCGACGATGATGAGCACAATGGGACGATGATAGTTGTAACAAATAACATTAATAAAGATGATCATAATGATAATGATACTAACATTGCGCATACGAATGATCTACACGGCTACAAAGCATATGGTACTGTAATTGTTAGCCTTATCCTACAAATTCCATGATCGTTCTCAGCTGGCAGAAATGTCCACATAGCGCTCACTGCACCACCCGTTAATACTACGGAAACAAGGTATATCTTGGAGAAATCAATGTGTATTAGTATATTGTGAAATGAGGGACGATTAGTTCAAATATTGGAATGTGTGTAGTGAAAGGTGTGAACAGCGAGACAAAAGATGGTAGACGTAACCGAGCGAGGAAGACGAGCAGAAACTCACCAGTGTGAAGGATTTAACTAAGGCTATTTCGGAATATTTAACAATTTACTCCCTTGCAGGTCCATGAGCAAAGCTCATCAGTTTTACTCCCTTGCAGGTCAATCAGCAAAGCTCATCATAAAATTTGTTAAGAATAAGTAAAAGAAACATCACAGAACCTGATTTTTTTATAAATCAAAAGTTTAAAAAGTTCATAAAAACAAGAATCAGATCTTTAAAATTGCGAAACTAAAGAGAGAACTGAAAACTAATTCCTTTTAAGACTTAAAAATATACAAAATGGAAGCCACTATGCGAAAATAAATGAGCACCAGCCTATCGTTCACTCGCTCGAATGTACGTTCATCGAAATGAAAACGTTTCTTAAAACCACAATACCTTGCTCGAACGTATCGTTGCAATCAGATCCCGTACAATCCGAACAAAAGGACACGTACAAAAAATAGAGAACAGCCCAGTCTAGGGTGCCTCCTGCCTCAGCCTGCAGCAGCAGTGTTGTTGCCTCTTTGCATCACCATATTATATTATCTCCTCAGTATTGATATATCTTAATAGTCCATACTAGTCATATTTCTTTTTTCACAGATCTTACTCTTCAATTTATTAATTGTTTAGGAAAGTTCACAACTTATTAGAGATCTACAACTAATTATAACTGTAAATATTATATATAGTAAACATGTAAAGTTCAATACATAAATTTATATTCAATAATTATAACATTGAGTCATTATAATCCAATCATAATTATACCATAAAATATCCATCTTTTAATTTAACAAACGTGTCACTTACTCATAATGTTTAACATAAAAGACATAATATAAATTAAGCAAGCTGTTATTCATTAATCAATGTCATGCTTAAAATAAGATTAAGCAGTTAATAAAAGAATTCTTTCTCACATACAAATGATTGAAATCATAAAATATTGTAAACAAATTGAAATACAGAAAATAGTGAGAATATATTAGGCAAGATGAATTACTTATAACCAAGCAATTTAAAATACTAAGTTAATGTCTTTACACAATTACTAACTTAAACTCAAGATTATCTCCAGTAAAAAGTAAATGAGTACATTCTGAAAATGGACATAAAATGTCTTGTGCTTAATCAGGCAATCATAATACTGAATTAATATTGCTAAGCCGCAATTAACTCAAGCAAACTTATTCTAGGAAATACTTAATGATTACATACAAAACACAAACTTATTCTTACGCTCTACCGGAAATTACCAATCATCATCACTGTTAAGTCACACTTCAGTAGAGCTGAGATCTCGTAAGAGTAAATAATTAATTCCTTATTCTCTATGCTAACTCAATATATCAGTACACTTAGATTTCAAATCTATATGTCTTCAATTATATCATTCTTCAAACTTGACAATCAAATCTATAATTATTCCATTATATAATTATTACTTCTAAAATGAACTTAGTCAAATACAATTCTTGGTCCTTTATATAGTCATACATCAATCAAGAAATACTTATAAACTACTTAATACACATTTTCCATAGCACATTCCCGTCCACCATGTTCCCCCTTAAACAAGAAACACTTAAACTGCTTCAATAGGGCTTACCCAAAAATGCCACCAAAGTGACATGGCTGCAAGGTGCTACCAGGGATGACCTTCGAAAACCAACTCCTAACTCCTACTCTTACTCCTCCGTTGGTCTGTCTCAACCCGTCTTTTATTCCCGCTATGGGAGCCCTTCCGGTCACGCCCTTAGCAGTTATCATGAATATAATTATAATTTCTCTTCACTTATTTGAAAACTATCTGCGTCAGGACTTTCCTATGTCCCAGCAAATTTTCAACACTGTATTTATCACTTTAACTTTTGTCTATCTGCCTTCCGTGTTATTTTCTTGATACCCGACTTGAATATTGTGATATATCTAGTGATCGCCTCCAACTAGTTGTTTTCGTATTCGTGGCTTCTAGAAGCTTCTGTTAGTCATGTGCTTAGTTTGACGTCATGGGTCATTTATCCTGTTTACCATCTTTTCATCTGACCATAGCTTCTGGACTTCGTTCCCACCTTCCTGTAATGTTCTATTTTTTGATGTTGCGACCGGATGGTGCGTCCGCTCTGCCTCGCGTTGTTTACGAATAATGCGTATTTTATCCACGACAGCAGGTGAGAACCACCTAATTATACATCGGTGCTTCCAAGGAGCACAGGTAGCAAGGTGCGTATCTTTACGTGCTAGAATTTTATTTTTTATCTTTGGCCAGGCAAACCCTAATGATTAGGTGTGAAAATATCACTTAAAAGATGAATTTGTTTTAATAGATGAAGTTACTTATAAAAAATGATAACTTAAAGAAAAGTAAAATACTAATTAAAAGAAAACTTTGAGCTATAAATAATTTTTTTGTTTGTTTGTTTTTGTTTCCTCAAGCCTACAGTCCTTAACGCTGGCGCTCCTTCGTGGTGATAAATGTGGCGTTATATAGAGATGTGCTGCCATGAATAATTCTGATAGGCTTCCATAATTCTTCGCGTCCACGGCAGTCAGCGTCCAACTAGCTCTGTCCGTCCATTCAGCTTGCGTTAAGGGCAGGAGAGTTGGAATGCCCATACTTAAATCTGATGTGAAACCCCGTAGAGTTTTTACGAGGTCAGGCTGAAGTTGATATCCATAAATTTGCGTTTCTAAAACTTTCATTGCAACCCGACA
>NC_051393.1:44435683-44443183 GCF_015228065.2 Penaeus monodon
ACGGATATCATGATGAACTAACAAAACTTTAATGGTACAAGATAATATATATATACACATATGTATGTGTGTATGTATGTATCTGTCAATCTTGCTATCTATCTATATATAACTGCAATGTAACAAGTGTTTAAACAATACAGCTTAACCCCCCACCTCTCATTGTATTATTCCAAAAAATTCATTACTTCAGTGTATCCAGTAGCCATAAATGCTGAAATGTAGGAGTTTCAAATTCAATGCTAAACTTGATAAACGGGTAGGTAAGTAAATGAATAAGGATACAGTGAAAGAGAAAATGGCGTAGGATGTAGTGATGCCTCGTGCTTGGACGAACTTAGGCCGAATCAATATAATAATGAATGTTTCTTGTGGCACCTGAACTCCTAAACACCTAATTATTCACGTCAGTCTTCCATACCTGTGTGGTTCTCCCTCATAGTTCAACCAATCAAAATTGCTGGAAAAAGAGTCTATGACAACTCAGGTCAAAAAATGACAAATCACAATTCTTAGACAACAAAGGTGCCTGGTAAAGATGTATGTGTCTTTTTATTAATTGTTTTAATAGAGTAAAGATGGAACTATTTTTTTTAGAACGACCTCGATATCAACAACATAAGCCCTGAATTCCTTAAACTTTGGCCACGCTACCATTTACATCAACAATATTTAAGGTAATGTTGATCTTGAGTGAAAGCCAACTTTAATCGCATGAAGGGAAAATAAGAACTTGGAAGTTGAATATAATAGCCTCGACGGGAGTAACACGACAAGGGACGTTTATACAAAGGTTAAATTAGAACCACAGGAAACCTTTGATTCTAATATGATATTTGTTTCTGAGGCACAGTATCTACGTTTTTCACACAAAAGCTCACAAATAACAATCAAATAGGGGAAATCAATGAGAGGTAGTTTTGCCTTGATATATATCCAATGAGAGCCTTTATCGGCGAATTAGAAGTGGAGAAAAGTACATATGAATAAACAGATGAAACTACTGGACTTGCGCAAATTTCCGTTTCAAAACATACTGCATTATTTGGAATAGTAATTGGAAACCAGTGCAGAATGATATGACTATAAACAATACCAATTGCGTGCGTAGAACTAGCCTATATAATGCTAACATGAAACAGTGTTTAAATGCCTGATATTTTTGACAATTCAGAAAACGTTCCTTTATTTTGACAGTATTTGGGTTGGAAATATTTTAATGCATTGAGGTAGACGGTTCCAGACCACTGGTCCACGGATATGTAATTGTCTTGCCCCAGTTTATGCAGATAATATTTTGACATGTACAAGGTTAAGCTGTATTGTTTAAACACTTATTACATTGCAGTTATATACAGATTGATAGCAAGATTGACAGATACATACATTTCACACATACATATGTATGTGTATATATATATAATCTTATACCATTAAAGTTTTGTTAGTCCATCACGATATCCTGTTTTATTTTCTTTCCTTCTTTTACTGGAACTACTATAGTGAAAAGCAGATGTATGATCCCCTCATGGTAGTTACTTGCAGTGCAACACGCTGGTGAGGTCGTCCATCTTAACCAGTGTACGCCCACAGACATCATATTTGAGGATGAGAGTCAGAGAAATGTAAACAAAAGAAGTGTGTTCCGACTGAGTCCGAGTATTTAGGGGTGGGTGCCATATTTACATTGTTGACAGGAATTTATGAGTAGTAGTTAGATGAACGCCATATTTGAACTGTGGTTGAAATGATGAGCTGGCGTTTGTACAGAAATCCTTGCTTCCTTTGGGGTTTCATTGGTGAATTGTGTTTATTAATATGCCCGTTACTTTTGTTTTAGTGTTACTAATGCGAGCTTCGTAGGCCATATTATTTACGTGTACTGAATTTTTCTCAGCTTTGATTTGTCAGCCTTCGAATTCTGTGATCATATGTGATGGGACTTTAGTAATGTTTTAACAGCTGCATATACAATTTCAATTGCATATACAATTGCGAGTTATTAAATGCAATGAACAAGTAGTCGATAGAACATTGACGAATACTGAAACATTTTCAGAAATTCTGGCTAACTTGTGGATAAGTAAATTCTGAACCTATGGTTTTCAGGTATGTAATATATAGTCGTTTAGATGGACTGCGCAGTTATCACAGTCAAAAATTTTCGTCAGTAAATTTATTTGGCTGTTGGCTTGTATCATGAACTTTCTTTGTGACTTTAAACAATATTATTGCAGAGGATAGCACACCCCTAAATCCATGTCATGTTTCAGATAATAGTTAATTCTACGTTGTTTTGCTACTAATTCATCAAGAACACTTTAATAACACAGGAAGTAAAGTGATAAGAAAATAATAACCTTTATCTCTGTATCTCCAGAACTGAACACAGGTCTTATGCTGCAATGTTCCCATAGTAATGCGTAGGGCGAGTAAGTATATTTGTGATAATAATAACTGTCAGATATGTAAATGCTGGGAAAGTACTCTTAATGAGCTGAAAAGCAATGCCCTTCTCCCCCACATAATTAGTTTCACAAAAGTATATTATTGTTGGGATTCTATTCCTGAAGGCGTTTGTTGTGAACCTAATGCAGTTTCAGTAAAAAAAAAAGAAAAAAAATCTTTTTTTGCTTTACCAGTAATATTTGAACCATTTTCCATTTTTCGGTAGCCTTATTCACAATCACTGAACATAGTTTTGCACAATGTGTCTTCATACCTCTCGTTTTTATTTATAATCAGCTGGAAGACTGAAGGGTAGTGCCATATACGTTTACCTTGAAAGCTTTGTATCATCTATGACAGATATGGGCTTACTAAAGTCGATGGTCTTCCGTAGAGCAGATAAACGTTTAAGCCTTTGTGTCATAGGAAGCATCGTTTTTTTTTATGTCTGTTAAATGTTTTCGGTTTGACTTCTTTAGATTCAATTTCAATTTTGAAAATTAATTATTAACAATCTGATGCGGGATTATACTTGCTAGAAAATGGTATTGATAGATATGTGCATAAACGTGTATTTATCTAAAAATTATTTAATTATTACAATTACCGTTGCATTTGACTAATCCAAGTCGTTCTTTGAACCACATAAGAGGTTTTCTTTTCACTGACATTTCTTTGAAAACACTTCTGAGACATTTGAATTATTATGCGGAGGAATATGGATGTCTATAGTTACCGCCAGTATTAAAGGAAGGATACATAAGACGTCTTCTGAACTTGTCATAAAAATTTATTCCAGATTAAAATTAATCCAAACCCACAGTACCAGTAATTGTACAGAATATGCAAGATAGGATTAAACTTTGAGCTCAAAAGTAGAGTCCAGTCCGTAGGTGAATTAAAAGTTAATCCTGGACGTTGCCATTGCGCATGCACATCTGTCTTAAACTTTAATGCTGTATTAACGTTTTTGGCACATGCAGAAGACACCCATACTGATTTGCATAGGTACTCAGATGTCCTCTACAGCTGTATTAATTTCAGCTGTTTTATTTACAACTGTATGGGGAGGTCATATTAGATTTAAGGAAATCTCTTACATCAGGGGTCAACAACCTTTTCGGTGTGAGGGCCAGAGAAAGTTTCCAGGAGTAGCCTTCAGGTTGGAGTGCCAAAGAGAACTCAACAGTACCTAGGCGTGTGATATATATATATATATATATATATATATATATATATATATATATATATATATATATATATATGATATATATATATAATATATATATATATATATATATATATATATATATATATTATATATATATATATATGTATGTGTATATATATATATATATATATATATATATATATATTATATATATGTATATATATAGATATTTATATATATAATATATATATATATAGATCGATATATATATATATATAATATATATATAATGTGTGGTGTGTGTGTGTGTGTGTGTGTGTGTGTGTATATAGTAAAGCTGGCAAACAGTGATTTAGTTGTATGAAATTAAAAAAAAAAAAAAAAAAAAAAAAAAAAAAAAAAAAAATATATATATATATATATATATATATATATATATATATATATATATATATATATATATATATATACATATATATATATATATATATATATATATATATATATATATATATATATATATATATATATATATATTGTGAATACCTCAGCCATGCAAATTTGCTCCATCCTACACGCCATGTTCAGAGGTACCGATTTAATCCGTTAGTCGGGCTATTGCAGGCCGGATTGTTGTATAAATATCAAGCAGGATAACAGGCCATGAGTTCGGACTCTGCGGGCCGGATCTGGCCCGCGGGCCGCAGGTTGCCGACCCTGTCTTACATGTATACAGACTCCTCCGCCTCGACCTGCACCTATAAACACTTTTTTATGCTTAATAAAATTGTGTATATATAAAGAATTGACATAATTGCTATACAATATTTTACATGTTAGATATATTCAAACCATTTGCGATTAGAAAAAAAAACATATTGGATTATCTGAATCATTGAAAATACTGAAACTATACTTTTTAATAATTTGGAATAACTAGGTTCGTGAAGATCCTGAGGTGAAGCAAGAAACGAAGAACAGGAAAGTGGAAAAGGATAAAGGTAAAAAAAAAGGGATGAATGGAGAGGGGGTGAAAGGCAGGCGTTGGTCCATTTTGGGTGAGCGAATGTATTAATGTCAAAATGCAGGTTATCTATTAGGTGTACCTCTAAATGCGCTAAAGAAGACTAGAGATCACACAAAGACTATTTGGACTTTAAGGCTTAACGCGTATAGTAAAGTCAAGGTCTCACACAAAATTAGTGTGTGCAGTATCGTGATTTATATACATGTTGGTGTCAAAGCCCTATATAGCCTCCAGCGGCCGGATTACTAACGCACTTATGATGGTAAAATCGCTGATATCTGCAGTTACGATCGCAAACGGACAGAGGTGGTATTCTACTAACAACTTACCATCGGAGTTACCATGGTAAATTTTACCAGTGGTCGGAGGACTCGTAAATCTACCGGTATTTCAGGGAAAACGATGTCATCCAATAATCAATATTCATATTAAGTTTCATACTGTTGTGATTGCAATGATGGGAAGCACATATCACAGGAAGGTCATGGCGTAGAAATGCAAATTTTACATAAGGTCCGCATAGTCACATAAAATCATAGAAGATATGGGATGTATGAGAGAATATGGAATCGATAGATCAGTGAATCTTAAAGTATCCTTCTGTAATATCATTATTACAAATTCTAAAAACAAACTTATTCATACATAAACTGGCAATAGAAACGTTAAACGAGTATAGCAGATTCTGTCTGTCAGCAATGTGGCAAAAGACAACAAACTCCAAATTGCATGGGGGTAATAACGATTCTAGATTATTTCCTTTATTTCTTGGAAAATGGCTATTAATAAAATAAAATAAAGTTTTGTTTGTTCCTTGTTTGGTATTGAAGAGAAATAAGTAAATACATAATTACAAACTGTGTTTGAAGTGATTCTTTGGTTGACGATAAATATGTTATTAGCTCGGTACGATTATTACAGTATGTACAAGTTCTTTTGATGATAAATAGCCAGGGAGGTCTTTTAACACATGATATTAATAATTAAAAAGAAAAAAACTATTTGCAAACTTTCTATGTATACTTCTAGGGCGCTTTGGCGGCAACCATAATTAAAAAACGCGTTGTTGTATCGAGTTTGTCTACATGAGTGGCCTGACCCATGCTGGTAAATGCGATGGTAGTTGGTAAAAGCGCTACGATCATATGTTAATGAATCCAGCCCCCGGCTAGTGCAGTGGCAACGTGTCGGACTCTCATTCAAGGGGTCGGCGGTTCGTATCCCGCCAAGGAGCAAGAAGTTTCAACTGTCGCCTGGAGGTTACTGCTGTGTTTGGGCACCACAGTAGGTAAGGCTTAAGCTCAGTCGAGTCAGCACCAGCTGGAACAGGCCGGGCTAACTTCACAGGTATAGCCAGGGTGAGGCTCAGCTTCCCATATCTGACTTATCCTTATCTTTAAAGCATTATCAGAGATAATTTGTGTACATAGGGTAACAATGATATACATCTGCAACATTTTCTTCGTTGATTTTTACTCTACTGACGTTATTTTAAGTAACAATGATGTATTTGTTGTGCATACATATAAGTGGTAGTGACCACTTAATGATCATTACTATATCTTACTCCACATGCACGAATGCCCTCTTCTCGTTAGCAGTCAATCCTAGCATTTTATGGACCTTTTTACTTATATGATATTTGGACTTAGGTTCCTGTTTATGATTATTCCAAAGTCTTTTCTCTATCCGCTCGGTTTAATATTGAGTCTCCTAATTTATATTGCTATATTGACGATTTTTACTGTCTCCAAACCTGACTTCATGGCATTTATTGGTGCTGAATTCCATTTTCCAAATATAATTCCATGTGAGTAAGTTCTCGATGTTACCGTGGAGGCATAAGCATGAGACGTCTATTCTTTTTTTTTTTTTTTGTAAATTCGCGTCATCTGCAAACATATTCAGATAACTACCTGGGCTTTTGTTTGATCCTAAATCACTGATGAAAATAGCAAACATGATAGGCGACAAGATCGGCCCTTGAGGTACTCCCCTAATTACTTGTTGCCATATAGAGTACTTCCCTCTAATTTTGGTGTCCATCTGTCTTTCGTGAAGGAAGTCTTTCATCCATTCGAGGAGTTTGCCTTTCACTCCATCTAGGTGTTCTAATTTCCATAATAGTCTTCCATGAAACACCTTATGAAATGCCTTTTTAAAGTCTAAGAAAACACAATCAAGCCAGCCGTATCTTTTTTGCAATATTTCAGAAACTGTTTCCTAATTAGCTTTTCTAACAGCTTGCATATAACACTGATTAACAAAACTAATCTAAAACTTAGAGGGTTTTGTTTGTCGCCACTTTATTATAAATGTGCAACCATGGCATGTTTCCAATATTTTGGTAGTTTTCCTTGTCTCACTGAATTTTGGAATTTTAACAATAACAGAGTACATAGTTCTTCGGTACATTTCCTAAAAACCCAGTTAGAAATTTCATCTGGTCCCTCTGCTTTAGTCTTTCTAACTCTTTTAGTGGGTATTTTTTTTTGAGTTTGCAGGGGTACTTGCCATCTCGAAGTGTGGGTCCTGAACAATTTCTCATTAAGGAGTTCACACATTTTCTCCCTAGTATAAATGATGTTACTGTCTTTGATGGCGCTAATTTGATTTCTAATTTTAGTCTTACTACTTATGTAGTTAAAGAAGAGCTTTGGTTGATTTGCACATTTATTGATTATATCCTTTTCAAAGTCTAATTTCGCCTCCCTCATGGTTTGGGTATATTCCTTTCTTCCTACTTTATATTTTTCATACACTGCCTGAGATCTATGTCTCCAGAACCTTTTCCAAAGGAGCTGCTTTTCTCTCATTTTCTTGCTAACTTTTGGACATGTCATCTTTATGCTTT
>NC_051393.1:44450683-44458183 GCF_015228065.2 Penaeus monodon
TTACTCATTAATTCGAGATCACTCTTTTAAAACAAATCAAGTAATAAAATTAGATGACTTCACAATAATGAGAAAAGAAAATTATGTAAATGACTTGAGAGTTTTAGAATCATTATTGGTTAAAGAAATAAAACCAAAGATAAACAGCAATGAGAGTTCAGCTACTCTCTACACTTTGAAATAATTTGCACACGTTACCCGCCGCCCCCCTCCCTCACCCACCTACCACGGACATCCAGGCATTCAAATCTCTGTAAACTGTCGTCACGCCAACATGACACAGTCACATACTCCACATTTCACCTATGGAGAATAATCGTAAGCAAAATATCTTATTTTGTTTCAGTGTAGTATTTTCTCCCGAATTTTACTTTTATAATTTGTGTTGCTGGTGTATCTTGTTTCTTATTTTCGCAGTAATTATACATTCAGTACTTATGTACTTAGTTTTTTACAATTGTTGTCTCTCTTGTAAATGCAGATTCTGATGGTGGACACAGTTATTGATGTCCGAAAGCTTAATAAATGAAAATGCTCATGATATGGTTTCCTGCTGTCCTGGTTCTCATATATATATATATATATATATATATATATATATATATATATATATATATATATATTTATATATATATATATATATATATAATATATAATATATATATATACATATATATGTAGATATAGATCAGGATTGCTCAACTATTATGAGCAAAGGGTCCAGTTAGGTAAGTTCCAAGAAATGCAGAGGTCCGGATAAATATTTTACATGCAATCATGAAAATAAATGGAAATCACCAATCTGAGTACCCCATATGATTTTTATTAATTCATATTCACTCTTCTACTTATTTATAGAAAATATAAAGCTAACTGTTGGATAGAAAAATATTTGATTTTGTAGCTAAAATATAACTATAGACTTGGATGTTATTTCTCTCAAAAACAAATGAAATGGAGAATTTTCTAATGGCCTACACAAATCGTGCTTATGTACACGGTATATTGTGGCCCAGCAATATACCGTGTACATAAGCACGATTTGTGTAAGCCATTAGACATAGACCACGTGGTCAAAGTCAAGTTAGAACCAACGCCTCAGCGAGGGCTTAGACGACGATTTTAGCTGACCTCGTCTGACCTCTCATTTTGATCGCTGGGGTCACCGTGCGTAGGTTACCACCACGCCACCAGCCTCCGGGTTGGATGGACGGACACGCGATCCCGCGCTCAGCGTTTACCCTAAGACATCGTTCACTGTGTAGTACTCTCCCTTAATAAAGAGTCAAGCCATTATAACCATTATCACTGCCCAACCATCGTTTAGAGGCATCTATAGCCTTTTACAGTGTGTGTTAGGTAGATAGTGATAGAGTGAGATAGGTAAACAGATGGACAGATAGAGGGAGGGAGAAAGAGAAAGAGGGAAAGAGATCGTTAGTCACGTCATCCATGCATATAATTTTCTAATTATCTCTGGCCATTTTTTTTACAGTGTGAAAAATAGCCAGTCTTTCTACTCTGAAGCCTGTATTACACCACGCTGTCTTCAAGATGCACTGGCGGCCAGCGTTTCTTGCAGTGTGGGTAGGCCTAGGCATATTGCAATGTTCCACGCCATTGCAAGAAGGTTTAGTCCTAAAAGGAAGACTGTGCTGTGAGGAAGGCCAAATTCTCACTGACAATGGCTGCGTGCCTGGTGTCAACACAACCACTTTCTCGCCGCCAGTCTCCGCAAATCTGTCTCAAATTACAAGCAACGTCTCTTGGTCTTTCGAGCCGTTAATGTGTCCCAGAGGATTCTACGTCAACCACCTTCTTCTGGATGGAAGGGATAATACGCTAGGTATAGAGGAGGGAGAAATTTACCTGAAATGGTTGGAGGTCTTGGCCTTCAAAAGCAGCTCTGACTACTGCGTGGGGCCCACTGAGGACGGCGGCTACGCGGCCCGGACTTGCCACCCTAATGTCGAGAAGGTAAGCCGTGGGGGTTTGCTGCATATTTTCCCTTTTCTCCATTCCTTCTGGAGGCTGTGTAGTTGTACAAGTGTGTGTGGCGAGCACAGAAGCACAGGGCTGTGTTTGTAAACACACACACACACACACACACACACACACACACACACACACACACACACACACACACACACACACACACACACACACATACAATCACGTAAAAATACTACACCCAGCACCTGTTATCCACACACAGAGGTAAAGTCCTATCTATTTGTACATGAAATTTCATGTGGCTGATATTTACTGCCCAGGGAAGGTAGAATGATAAGCCGCTCCAAGGTGTTTTCCAACACCCCTTCAACTTGGCCTTTAATGGTAAAGGATTTAGAAGTAGTTTTGCACATTGTAGTAGGGGATCTAACATCCTCTTGTTGATTTTGTTAATTTGGTTACAGGAGGCAAGAGCTGTATGTATTTGTATGATCTACCGACCTACCAAATGCTTTTAAGGATTATAAGGATTATAACCGATACTACTGAGATTTATTAGATCCAAGTAAAACTATAAGTTAATAATAAGCTAATAGATAAACTAATGTCACACACAAACACAACATGTGCACATATAAAAAGATAGATACCCATAAATGGATGGATCTACTTTGTAAAGATGTGGTCAACAGTTTGTATCCAAAATGGGAATTCGCAAAGTAGGAGTCACTGAAGTACATGAAAGTAATATGATCGACATTTGGCCCGATTATCACATTCCCCAACCCCCTCATATTTCCCAGCTTTACCTGTTCATTGTGCTTAACATATGTAAGGATATCCGCTGTTGCATTGTGCCCTGAGGAAGTAAAACGAAAAAGCCTTCAGCATTATCATGCTTCCAACCTCTTCCTTTCGCTGTTTTACTTATAATTTCTTCTTTGTTTTCGGCTTATCCCTGTATCAGGGGTCGCCACAGCGCGTCAACTTTCTCCATCTCTTTCTGTCTGATGTGTTCTCCTCCGCAGCACCTACTTGCATCATATCTTCTCTGATGTTGTCTATAAAACGCCTCTTCGGTGTGCCTTTATGTCTCTTTCCTGGTGGTGCCACTGCAACATTCTTCGGCCAACGTAGTTCTCTTCCCTTCTCTCCACGTGCCAAACCATCTCAGTCTCCACTCTCTTAACTTCTCCCCAAGCATTTTTGTAGCTAGCATGTTCCTCACTGTCTCATTCCTTATTCTGTTTTCCGTGTGAGACCCAGAGGAATCTCAACATTCGCATCTCAGCCACCTCCATCTTTGCTTCTTGTAACTGTTTCTGGTACTGTCTCCATGCCATACAAAATTGCTGGTCTTACACACGTCCTATAGATATTCCCCTTCACTCCTATTGGCATGTTCCTGTTGCATAAAACTCACTTCTCTCCACCCATTCCAGCATTCTCCTTTTAACTTTAGCATTGCTAGATCCTTCACAGTCTACTGTGGAACCCAAATACTTAAATTCATTCAATTTCTTGACCTCTTTCCCTTGCATCTTAACTCAGCCATCTCCTTCCTGCTAATTTACACAGAGATACCCTGTCTTCCTTTTGCTGACTTTCATGCCAGGCCTCTCCAGTGCTTATCTCCACCTTTCCAGATCTTCTATTTCTCCTCTATTTTCGCTACATAACACAATGTCTTCAAACATCATGGACCACGGCGCTCCTTTCCTAAATCCATCAGTTAATTTATCCATGATAACAGCAAACACGAATGGGCTCAGGACTGAACCCTGGTGTAATCCAACTTCCACCTTAAACCCTTCTATATTACCCACTGCACTTCTCACCACTGTCATACACACATTATACATATCTTGTACCACCCTTACATATACTTCTGGTATCGATGACTCCCGCACTTAGTGCCACAGTTCCTCTCTTGGTACTCTATCATCTGCCTATCATCGATGAACGCAGTCCAGTTCCCTTTGTCCCTCTCTACTTTTCCATCAACATTTGCAGTGCAAAGATGGTATCTGTGGCACTTCTCCCTGGCAGAAAAAACAAACTGTTCATCACAAATTCTGCGGCAACTCCTTACACTTTCTCACAGTTTAATTGTATGGCTCATTAGTTTGATGCCCCATAGCTACCACAATCCTGTGCATCTCCTTTGTTCTTGTAAATGCCTTCTTTACCTCATCCTATGTTATTCCTGCAACCATTACTTCATGTTATCACCTCATTTTTCTCTCTCACTTTGCTGGGGTTTTCAACATTTATCAGCCCTTCGAAGTAGTCTTTCCATCTCTTTCCTCCTCGGTGGTCAACACATTATTCTTAGCGTCCTTTATCAGCCTGATTTGCTGTACATCCTTTGCTGCTCTATCCCTCTGCTTTGCCACTCTATGCGCCATGTTTTCCACCTCTTTTATATCCAGTTTCTCAGACATCTTCTCACTTGCTTCTTTCTTTGCTTTCGCTACTGCCACCTTTGCCTTGTTGTTTGCTTCCTTGTACAGAAACTTCTCAGATCTTTTCTCTTGTGCCACTTTTTCCATGCTTCTTTCGTTCTCGCAATAGCTTCCTTTACTTCTTCATTCCATGTTTCCTCATCATCCCCCTTCTTCTTCCCAGTTGTCACACCAAGCAATTCCTTTGCTGTTTCCCGCAATACGTTCATTACGTCTACCCAGGCGTTGTCTCCCTCCCAGTTCATTTTCTGGTCTACCCCGTCTATATTTTGCACCAAAGTTTTTTTTCTCGCAGTCTCCACCACCTGATTCTTGGTTCTGCCTTTACCTCTCTTCTCCTTCGGCTCATCAGCTTCATTTTCCAAATGACTAAATGGTGTTCAGCCAGCTTTCACCTGGAATAACTTTGCAAACTCTGCCTTCCCTCAAATGCACTCTGCGGCACAGGATGTAATCAGTCTGAATACGCCTGCCTTCACTTGTGTATGTGACCTTCTATGATTCACGCTTATTATTAAAGGTGTTTATCACAGCCATGCCTGTGTGATAGGCGAAGTCTACAGTGGCTTGACCCTCATTATTACGTCACCATACCCATACTTTCCTACCGCTATCTCATCACCACTGTTTCCCTCACCAACATGTCCGTTAAAATCCGCACCAATTATGAGTCTTTCCTCCTTTGGAATCAACTCAACAGCTTCATCTAGCTTTCCCAAAACTCCTCTTTCTCTTCTCTGTCACATCCCAACTGTGGGGCATAGGCACTCACCACATTTAGCAGAACATCATCTATATCCAGCTTCAGACTCGTCATTCTGTCTGTTATCCATCTCACCTCCAACACACCATTTGTGTGTATTCCTTTCACCACCACACCGACACCGTTCGTCGCCCCATTCTCCCCATGACAGTACAGCTTGTAACAAGCGCCCAGATCCCTCACCTTACTCCCTTTCCAATTTGTCTCCTGTAAACACAAAACATCCAGTTTTCTCCTCTCCATCATGTCCACAATCTCTGTGCTCTTTTTTGTCATTGTTCCCACATTTGGCGTACCTATCCTTACATCCATTTTCCCAGTCGAGCATCAGATCAGGCGGATCATAAACTACAAGATAGCAAAGTTAGAAGAGTTCAGAGTGTATGGGACATTATTCGATAGTGATACTTCATCCGTAGAATTGCTGCACATGACTGACTTAAGCCATTGGATGAATTTTCGTGATGCCTTTAATGGCAAATTGCTTGGAGCTTCTTTAGATACGATCATAGTCATTTCAATAATGATGTAGTGCTTGTGTGTGTAAATATATATATATATATATATATATATATATATATATATATATATATATATATATATATATGTGTGTGTGTGTGTGTGTGTGTGTGTGTGTGTGTGTGTGTGTCTGTGTATACATAGTTGTATATAAGATATGTGTACGTGATATTCCGTACCATATGCCTCAAAATTCTTTACTTAGATCTTGCACGATATCGGTTAATCATTATCATTTTAATATATTCGACCGACCGATAGTCCATATAGTACATGTGCAGTTGCCTCTTGCAGTTAAGATAAAAATAACTGCCGGGAAGTTCATTATAACGCGCAGACGCTTAAGAATTCCTACGCAGCGTGAGTGGCCATGATGAACAACTCTTTAGAGTTTGATGTTGAAGAGCTATCGTGTTTGGGCGCTCTGGTCAGCAGTGGCAGTCCTCCACTACTCCATGGTCAGTGAGTATCAGCGTTGGCTCTGCAGACGTGTAACGAAAACCGCCGGTTCTCAGATCTGCACGAGGGAAACGTGTGTCCAGAAGTGCTGCGGCGACGGAGAGGTTGTGGAGTTGGCATCGAAGAGCTGCATAAAACGGGATGTGGGCGGATTTTCTCCCGAATTCCGTACGCTCCATGGAAGTCCAATCCCAAGACCCATGAATATTTTGGTGATCGAGAAGATGCCCGTTTGCAACTTTTTGGTTCTCCTCAACCCCGGCACCGATCCGACACAGGAGTTCTACCTGCTCCCGAATGGGAATTTGTATGAACCGCGCTACGCCGTAGAATTCGTGCCGGGCAGATATTGTCTGGAACACTTTGTAGACTGTAAGTAAAGTATTTTGTCCGGCACACCTTCAGTTCAATTTTTATTTATATTTTGTTTATTTTTTTTTTTTATCGAAGACCCTCGTTATATGCAGCTTTGCTCTGAATCACTGTCATTTTGGTAAAGTTACCAAGGCCAAGGCTCTCTTCCAAACCCCCCTTCCTCTTTCCAGTTTCAGCCGACGTCGCCTTCGTATGTCGGGAACCTCTGAGTAAGGCCATCATAATCAAGAACCATCTGCAGGCGGCCGGGCTGGTGGTGTCATGCGTGTTCCTGTCGGTGACCATCGTGTGCCACCTCGCCATCAAACAGCTGCGCGACATCCAAGGCCTCTGCCTCCTGTGTCACATGGTGTCACTGCTGATCGCTAACACTGTCCTCTTCACGGGGTATCAGTTCTCCAAAGTAATTAGCAAGTCCCACTGCGTCTTTAATGGTGAGCGACTTTAATGCTTTTAACTAGAGAGAGATTTGTTGAAGGGTACACGGATGATTTTTGCTCAGTCTCCTCAAGGAAGATTTTTTTTTCTTGATATCTGGAACACACGCATCCCCCCCAAAAAAAGTAATAATAAATAAATAGATAAATAAATAAAGAACAATAATAATAATAATAATAATAATAATAATAATAATAATAATATATAAATAGATAATAGTAATGATAATAAAAATAAATAAAAAAATGCTGTTGATGGCACAAGACGCAATTGCTATTATGCAGGAACATTTCCCATTTGAATGACATAATTGTAGAGTGCAGGCTGTTCATAGCGTGTGCCTCCGGGAGAGGGCATTTTCTGCATTTTGTAGGATGATTCATTTGTAGAAATGGCTTTATATTTTAGGTATCAAAATATATATTTATATATATTTATGTACATATATGTGTCCATATATATACATACACACATATATATACGTGTGTGTGTGTGAAATATGTATATCTGTTTGCGGGAGAGGAAGAG
>NC_051393.1:44463183-44480683 GCF_015228065.2 Penaeus monodon
GGAAGCTCTCCCGCACGGACGAAACCAGCGTCGTGTTGCACGTGAGCGACAACCAGGTGTGCATCGCGAACCCCGACGGATCGTCCTCGGGCAACAGCAAACTCACCGAGGAAATGACTCCAGACTTAAGCGAACGGAAGGACCGAGGGGGCGGCGACAGGGAGGCCCCGCAGGCGGGGGAGATGAACCCAAGCTTCCAGAACGCGGATTAAAGCGGATGTGAGGATGTTGTCAGAATTCATCTTCTGATGTGAGTGAATGTGTTGTTGGATACAGAAATTAGGTTGTCCGGTAGGTGAAAATTGTACATATAGTTGAAATTATAAGGTCTAGTAATGTTTATATTCATATTCGCTACAAGTTGACTTAGAATACGGCACATATCTTACAGAACGTCTTTGGTATATATTAGCAAAGTATTATGTACATATATGAATATTATAAACACATACATATATATACATATATGCATATATAACTTCATATATATATACATATATATAACTTAATAAATCTAGTATATACATGTATATATATAAACGACGATGACGTGGATGATTTTAGTAACAGTAATGGTGATAATACTAATGATAATAATGACGATCATAACTATAATAATGATACTAACCGTGATGATACTAATACGAATGATTCAAAAGATTACAAAGCATATGATAATTATGATTATCATCTTGATACTGAAATATCAAAAATAACTATAAACAGTCACAGCACAATTAGTGATACTATTAACAAGTGTTTTCACAAATGTGATATTGAACATATATTTTGATATATTAGAATATTATAAATTATATTGTTATCATGTAAAACTTGGAAATAAGTACTTGCTTTCAACAATACGTCCGCTATCGTATCTGAATTTATACTTTGGATGCCTATAATACTGGTGTCTAGAGAGAGCAAGACTTTAACAATTATTTTAAAATTTCACATTCTCATTTTTATGCAGTTACCGTATGTTGTAAATTAAGTAGGTTAGATTCTTATGTGGATTCTTACAATGACCTCTTTTTAATCAAGTGTTTTACGTAATTATTCATTGTTGGCATTTGTGCTCCGTGGTAACCTCAAATAACCGTGTGCAGAAAACGCCTGTGATGGCCTTATTGAATTTAATGTTGACCTTTCATTTGTGTGTGTGTGTGTAATATATGTATATATGTATATGTATCTATACATACGCACCATACACAGTAGATACATACATATATCTAGGGCCGAGAGCTAGAAGGGTCAAGGTCCAAAATTGGCAATTTTGAAATAAGCTTACCATGAAACTGGATTTTTTTTTTTAAGTCATAAAGGTTAATGCCATCAGTGTATTAGAGACGGCAACCGAACATTACTTTGATATCCAATTCACTGAAAATCATATATGTCAATAGATGGCTGATTGCCACAAATGGCTGCATTTTTTATACATTACAACGGAAAGCTTCAGGTTGGCCGGTTTTACTATTCTGTATTTTCCTTGAAGTCAGTATGCCATTTTCAGCATACAGTAACATATTTTACAGTACAGATATGATTTTAAATAATAATAATAATAAAAGAATTATATATATATATATATATATATATATATATATATATATATATATATATATATATATATATATAATTTAATTTATATTTTTCGGCAATAATGTGGTTGTAAAAAATCTAAAATCGAATTAGGAGGAATAGTTTTAACATCAACAGCAATAAATTTCTTACAATTTATCAATTTATCACCAAAAATATATTTTGAAGGGTTTGTTTCGAAAGCACTACGATAAAAAAGTATATTACGCATGTTTTTTCACTATGAAAAATATTCATTATTTTCGTTACGTACAAAATGTCTTTAAAATGGTTAGATTAATGCAATATAGTCTGATTGACGCAGAAAAGAAATCATTAATTATTACTAAGTGAATTTCAACTATCAGAAGCGTTTTTCTAAACATTGGCCTGTATGACATTGGCCGTTCTTGTTCTTGGCCGTAGATATTTACATGAATATTTATATAGGTGTGTGTGTGTGTGTGTGTGTGTGTGTGTGTGTGTGTGTGTGTGTGTGTGTGTGTGTGTGTGTGTGTGTGTGTGTGTGTGTGTGTGTGTGTGTGTGTACGTATACATGTGATTATACGGGACAGAGAATGCCTCGATAATTATTTATGAAGCCTCTTATACAAATACGTGAATCAAGAACACTGATATCATGTATCAGTAAGTTTGCCTTGTAGTATCAATAATATTCCATTACAAGCAAGAAGAAACGACGCATTATTTGCCAGTCATGGGAGAGCACTATGTCCTCGAGCGTGTGACTCGGCAGGAAGTTCATCTTGCACTCTCATTGGAAAAAAAGGAAAAGCAAAAACATTGTAAAATGAAATAGGGAAAATAAAGGAAAAAAAGTATCAACTTTCCACGAGTGAACTCATGCCTGAGCAGTTTCGAAAACATTGGAATAAATGGCTGTAGTTCTATGAAAGTGTACAGCACTTTTAACAGACATTGTGATGCACTTTTGATAGGTATTGTAATGAAATGGAGAAATATGGTACTTTGCTCCTTAACTCCAAATGCCACATGGAAGTATTCTAAAGCCTAGCCCTCGTTATTTCATTAATCTAATGTATCCAGTAGTCATAAAAGCTGAAATGCAGGAGTTACAAATTCGCTGCTAAACTTGATAAATGTGGAGGTAAATATATACAGTTATATATACAGTATATCTGAAAAAAGTGAAAATGGATACTTATACAAAGGCTAGATTAATTAAAGATACAGGTAACCTTTGATTCTAATTTGATATTTGTGTGTGAGAAGCAGTACCTGTCTAGCGAACATGGTCACCCGCATTTAGAAAGCGTACAGATGTCAAATAGAAGAAATTAATAAGAGGTTTAATTATTAATTGTTAATAGTCTGACACGGGATTATACCTGTTAGAAAATGGTACCGACTTATATTTATAGTTTTGTGTGCATAAACATATATATTTATACATTCTTTAATTATCCCAACTACCTTTGCATTTGATCCATCCAAATCGTCATTTAAACCATATATGAAGTTTTCTTTTCGCTGACATTTCTTTAAAAACACTTTCGAGACAGTTAAGTTATTATGCCGCGGAATATGGCTGTTTACACTTAGTGCCAGTATAGTGAAGGAAGAATACATACTACCTTGTGCATTTACCCAGATGCCCCCTGTAGGAAGGTCATATTAGCTTTAGGGAGATCTCTTATATGTATGCAGACTCCGCTGCCTTGACCTCGCGCCACATCTATAAACACTTATGCTTTAATAAAACTGTGTGTATATATAAAGACTAGACATAATTACTGCATAGGTATTTTACAACATGATAGACAATCATTTGCGATAAAAAAATGGATTGGCTGAATCACAAAAAAAAATATTCTTTAAAATTTGGAGCAACTTGGCTTAAGGAGATTCCAAAGAGTAATATTGTTGGTCTATGGGTGAGTAAATGTAGAATATGCTGGTTTTAATTTGGTTTATCTATTAGTTGAACCTCTAAATGCACTAAGGAAGGCTAGAGACCACTCGAGAACTATTAAGACTTCATATATACAACAAATTCAGTATCACACACAAACTTGGTGTGTGTAGTAGAGGTATCTGACTTTATAATGGTAGAAAACCA
Source organism: Penaeus monodon (assembly GCF_015228065.2). Lineage (NCBI taxonomy): Eukaryota > Metazoa > Arthropoda > Malacostraca > Decapoda > Penaeidae > Penaeus > Penaeus monodon. Next base: position 44,466,872 of record NC_051393.1, read on the forward strand.
CTATATTATCTGGCAGGTCCAGAAGAAAACTCAATATCTGTTTAGCTGGTTTATTAACAGAACAGACATGTAGTTATGAAGATCTTGTTGATATAGCCGTGGCGGAGGCGACGTCAGCTCCTACGGGCTAAAGGGAGAAGGTGTTCGCAGGTCAAGGGACGGGTCATGCTAGGGCGAGGGACCACATCTGTTTGGCGTCGACTTACTCCCTCCGGAGCGTTTCCTGTTGTTCCCGATGTGAGGTCAGATCTCGGACGGATTCCACTGTCTAATAGATATCACAGAACTACGATGGTAAAATCCCTGGTATCTACAGTTACGACCGCTAACGAAGAGTGGTGGTGGTTACTGACAAATTGCCACTGAAGGTAAAATGTCCATTAGTTGGAGCATGTTAAGTCCGCTGGTAATTCAAGGGAGATGTCATCACGTGTTCATCATCATCATCATCAAGGGGCTAACGCCGACGGGGACGCATGGCCGCATCCACCCTTCGTTTCAAGCCACGAGGATCCCTCGAGGCAAGTCTCCAGGTAGGCCCACGGCCCATCTCTAATTCCTCGCGACAAGTCTCGTCGAGCTGCCCAAGCCATGATCTCCTGGGTCGTCCCACAGGCCTCCTCCACTCAGTGTTGTCTCGCAGAGAGACAACCTGATAGGTAGGGTCGTCCACAGGGAAACGAGCATATAGCCTGAGTTGGCGATTCCGGATTATGCAAGTAACAGGTCCCATGCCAGTCTCACGGTGTAACCGCCGGTTGGACACATGGTCCTGCCAACTGTACCCCATCACGTGTTATCTCGTCCAAAAATCAACATTTAAGCAAAATATTTGGTTTGCTTTAATAACTGTTGTGATTTCAATGATGACAACCACATATCACAACAAGGTCATGGCGTAGAAATGCAGATTTCACATAAAACGTGCAGAAATAATGTCCACACAAATTTTCGTAAAATTATAGGTCGACATAGGGCTATATGAGAGTATAAAGAGTACATGAAATCGACAAATCAGTGAAATCTTAAATAATTCTTCTGTACATCACCATTATAAATTACGAAAAACAAACTAAATGATACATGAACTGGCAATAAAAACGTTAAACGGGTATAATAGATTCTGTGTCTGTTAATACTGTAGCAAAGGATAAACATCTAACTGCATGGGACAAGAACCAGTTTGGATTATTTCCTTTGTTTGACGATAAATCGCGATTAATAAAAACATCTATGGTTCGTTTCTTGTTTGACTGAAGAGAAATAAGCAAATAAATACATATAGAATGTGTGTGAACTGATTCTTTGGTTGACGGTAACCATGTTATTAACTCAGTTCAAGTATGACAGTGTTTGTACTGGTTCTTATTTTGACAATAATTTTTTTTACGTATTGCTACGCAAGTGGGTCTTTGTCTCTGTGCGAAACATGTGTTAACATGAAGGGACCTGGGCAAACATGACGCAGCTGGCTGTGAGCGGAGGAGCGGAGGAACAAGCCAGGAGAGGCAGTTGGGATGCTGCTCCTGTGAAGACTTCGTGTGTGCCCTTGTGACCTGATATACTTTGTGTTGCCCTGTTATAAGGTGTATCGTGCAGTGTGACATGCTGGATTCCCTCCTGTATTGTGCCTATAGAAAAGTGTACAGGTAAATAACTTGAGTAAATAAAGGAAATACTGTCATCGTGTGTTTATTTCGTGCCCTGCCTCGCCACCTGACGTTTTCCCTCCTGGTGTTCTGGGACGCTGTGGTGCTCGGTGCCTCTTGGAGCTGTTCAGTGTTCACGACCCTGTGTATAGCACGCCGTCTGCCTAGCCTGCCTTGTGTTGGTGACAGAGAGACGAGGCGGTCGGCGTAACAGTATGTTTCAGCGGTAACCATAATTTAAAAATGTGCAGTTGCATCGAGTTTTGTCTACATGTTATGTGATTCGTATTTTAGTGTAGTTATACGCTAGATTAAGAGTGAGGATAGCATAAGTTTTTTCAGATAGAATTAACTGATTTCTAAAATACAAATTGAAGATAGATATAAGGTAATGGAAATTTCTGCCCTGTTTTTTTCTGTTAAATATAAGCATATTGCTACGCCAGTGGGTCTTTGTCTCTGTGCGAAACATGTGTTAACATGAAAAGGATGACCTGGGCATGTGTTAACATGAAGGGACCTGGGCAAACATGACGCAACTGGCTGTGAGCGGAGGAGCGGAGAAACAAGCCAAGAGAGACGGAGTTGGGTGCTGCTCCTGTGAAGACCTCGTGTGTGCCCTTGTGACCTGATAAACGTTGTGTTGCCCTGTTATAAGCTGTATCGTGCAGTGTGACATGCTGGTTTCCCCCTGTATTGTGCCTATAGAAAAGTGTACGGGTAAATAACTTGTGTAAATAAAGGAAAGACTGTCATTTTGTGTTTATTTCGTGCAGTGCCTCGCCAAGTGGTGTTCTGGGACGCTGTGGTGCTTGATGCCTCTTGGAGCTGTTCAGTGTTCACGACCCTGTGAATAGCACGCCGTCTGCCTAGCCTGCCTTGTGTTGGTGGCAGAGAGACGGGGCGGTCGGCGTAACAATATTATATCAGAACCACGGCAGTAGTTGACAGTGATGAACTTTGCAGAAATTAGCATATGTAGTTTTGTTTTTATGTAATATTATCAAGACGCTTATTTCAAGATTATATAGAGCTGTGTTGATGTAATGTAATATAATTTTAGCCGCTGGTAATATTACCTAGGGCCTAAACTATACAATATTTATATCTGTAACCTGAAGATACAGGATGATTATGATGAAATAAACACAACAGCAGTAATTAGATATATACTGCACTCTAACGTTTTGATCAAGGCTTTCTCATCAGACGGTGATATGAAAATGGACAGACAATGTACACAAATACAACGTACCTACCGCTTGAAAAGTTACATGTAAATAAAATATGTTTTACTCTTGAATAAATTAAAACTAACATCCCAGTTTGATTATATTAATGTTTTTATTACCTTGAAATACATCTCTTGTTTATAGTAACAGAAAAGTTACTTCCATTATAAACCATAAGCTTTCTTCATAATAATGGCAGGCTATTATTAAAACTCGTATTTTTCTCTTGTAGTATAGCATATTGTCTTGCTACGGTGATGATAATAAAAACAATAATTACAATAATATTGATAATAATAGTGTTAATGATGAAAATAAGAAGTATGAAGATAAAAATAATGGTAATAGCAATAGTAATCATAATAATAATATAATGTCAATAATGATAATAACAATGTTACTAACAATAATTATAATGATAGTAGTGGTAATAATGAATAATAAATATTTATATATACATATACATATATATGTATAATTACAGGCGTGTGTTTGTATGCATGTTATAAAGAAATATATGTGTTTATACATGTATGCATACATACATACATACATATATATATATATATATATATATATATATATATATATATATATATATATATATATATATATATATATATACATATAAATTGTGGAGGTTCTTCAAACCTCGCCCCTGTGAGACCCAGCAGAATCCAGATGGGGTGTCCAGATGATCTCCATTTCACTATTTTTAGAACGTATTTTACACGGAAGTCCTTCAGGATTCGGCTCTTCCTGCTCCGTTTTTTACCTTTCAGTCCCCTTTTTAAGTTTAGTAATTTTTTTCTTTTTTTTTGTCCTGTCAATATTAACTCTCCAGAGGTTGAAGAGAGCGAGTTCTTTCCATGGTAAGCATTTGTCAGCCCTGTCCGTTTCCAATCATTCGAGAAAATATCCGTCTATAAAGACTTTTTGTGAATAAATGTTGTTCATTCATCTAAATATTTAGATTAACTTTTTTCATATGAAAATCTATAATGTGCAATCATGGCCATTATCTACGCTTAATGTAAAACCACCGAAAGGTATATGTTTTAGTTTAGTTTAGTCCTTTATTAACCACCCTGGCTAACTGCACAGGCGTGGGCAAGCTGTGGTACATTTGATGCATGGTTATAACATATAATGGTATTACATTTCAATTTTAGGCTATAACATTATTATGATAAGTACTATATCAATTAAAGAAAGGGACAATTACACAGTCGTTTATCTACTCATCTGCCACGCCGGCGTACAGCTTGGGCGTGGAAAGGCATTGTTACATTTGATATGCAGTCATGTGATGCTACATTCCAAATTTAGGATATAATATAAGTATATCTTCTGAGACATCAGAGGATATGAAATAGTTACATAGTTTTCCATACCTCATGCTAGGTGGTCTGGAAGGCTGTAACACATGGCACTCTAAGATATAATGTACAAGTGTTCGCTTATATTCTTCATTACACAGTTTACACTTCGTTTCTTCGACATTACAAACTGTACTGAGCTGCCAATACAATCTATATCCAAGCCTGATTCTTGCGGTCACAATATCACACTGTCTTGTGCTTGTTTTATATAAACCATAGGTGAATGAATCGTGCCTAAACCGGCCATAGTGCTTTATGCTTTCAGGGCGTTGATAATTAATTAACTCAGTCAAGTCCTCTTTAAAGGAAGCTTTAATAGTGTATAAAATCCTGGAGATAGGTACCCCAAGATCTATATCCACACTTTGCTTGTCACATGCTGACTTTGCCAGGTGATCAGCATGATCATGCCTGGGGATTCCAACATGCGATGGAATCCACACGAAACGTATATCGTGGCCTCGTTCTTTTGCAAGATACACGTTTATCCTGATGTCATTTGCGATATTAACTTCACCTTTGTCTAGAGTGTTCAGAGCCTGGAGAGCACTGTGAATCACAGAATATTACCCCCGAGCCTTGATTCAATAGAAATTCGGTGGCCATGAGTATTCCTGCCTACTCAGTCTGCGTAGTGCTAGCCCAGTCATGAACCCTCCTACAATCCTGGTGCTTCAAGATATTGTTTTTATATACAACAAAAGCACATCCTGCTCTACTCCCAGACTGCAAGGACCCGTCAGTGTAGCATTCATATGCATTGCATAGAGTTTCAAGATGCTCATTTATTATTTCAAGTGCATACTGCTTAAGTATAGCAGGGGGGAAGGTATATGTGAATATGAAGGCAAGCGAAATTCATTCAAACACAGTATTTACCGAGCGAAACGTACCAAAGTAGTAATTGTTTTCAGAGTTATCTAGCATATCTACGACAGACGGTCTCATAGGCATTAATTAAAAACATAATCCCTAATGGACGTTTTTCTGAGTTGATTATGCTCTGCACATGCGCATTACGGACGATGGGTGGAGCCATAAAATAATGTCGATAGTGTAGTTATCAATACGTTCACGATTGTACCAATATATCCAGTGTCCTCATCCAACAGATGTGACCATAGGAACTTTATGAAAACCATAAGGAAGAGAGCCTACATTAACATTCGCACTGAAGATGTTATCTATTTTCTTATGTTTAGCGATATTCCATTCAGTATCGTACAAAACGATCTGTAATCACCTCAGAAACTCAGATCACTCTAGTCTCGGTATCTACTCGGTCAACACCTCAAGCTCACACACAGCTTATAGCCTAGAATAAACCGGAAGATACTCTGCCGAAATTTTATTCAACCATCAGTCGTAACACTTATGGCTGAATCTCTCTCTCTTTCTCTCTCTCTCTTACTTTCTTTCTCCCTCTCACTCTTAATAAATAGAGTTACATATACAATACCGTAGTCAACTATTTATTTTTTTCAGGACGCAGTGTTTACGCCTGGAAATGGTGTGGATGTGCCAGGAGTTTTCATCTTGTTTTAGCTTATAAATTGTATTTTCCTTAAAATATTGATCCATATTGATATTAAAGAGAACAACCAGCACTGGTGATTGTCGCCTTGTAAGCTATGCAGTTTGCGTATTAGTCTTAAATAAAAAAGTTGTCTTAAATGACATCTATCAAGCTCGAGCTCACGGGCATTGAAGGGCTCTGGGGGCGAAACGGTGTCACGCATGCGCAGACGCATGTACTCAATGACTGATAGAGGAGATGGCAGCATATGTTCTCTGTAAACAAAGAATAGAGAGAGTCAGAGACACAGAGAGAGGATACAGAGAAAAATAAGCAAAGAGGGTAAGAGAGAAAGTAGGGATTTTTGTATGTGTTTGTGTTACAAGCCGTAAATGGTGTAGCGGTCTGCTTAAGTTGTTTACTGGGTCGTTGGTAGCACTGGAGTGAAGGCCGAGGTTTCCGGCGCTGGAGCACGAGGTTTCCGGAGCAGGGGGCCAGCCGGGCAGTAGGTCCAGAAGACGAGCCTGGCTGAAGAGGCAGTGACTGAGTCACAGTCCGCGGTGGACTGTTGTCAGGGTTAGAGACCCGAAGGGCGATGCCATGGGCACGAGACTGTGATTGGTGGAGTGTTTGATCACGGCTCATGTTAGAGTGGGTTAGGGATGACTCGTTTATTTCTCCATCTCCAAACGGTTGAGTGAATAAGCTTACTGTTATAATCAGAAAAAGTGTTCACCACAGATCGCAAAATTATTTGATTTTATAATATAATGTATCTATAATAAAAGAATTTGGGATAGCATATAGATGGAGTAGTTGTCCATTAAATGGATTTTTAATTAGCATGCCTCTTGAAGACAAACAGGGCAGGTTTACCAATCTAGTATGCCAGGGGTTACAAATTACATCCATCTCCACGTATGTTTCAAAGCTTATGCAACATTTCCCAATGCGGGGACAGCAAAAATGTGAGTATACCCGACGTACATTGGTTTTACATCACAAATTTGATCGCAGAGGATAGGATGGTACCTTCTGTCAAAGTCATTTAATTAGCAGGTGGAAGACAGTAACACACGAGGCGGTAGCGACCGCACTGGTGGAACTGTATGGTCGCATAGTCAGTCTTTGTCTAAGGAATCAATCAGATGCAAATGAGGTTTGGAAAATGCCACGGTTGCAAAATCCCCCTCACACACGCACTGTTTGTGGGCATGTTAAGATGCAAATGCCATTGGTCACACAGAGTGTCGGCTACATGCCAGCCAACAGACTGAACCCCGTGATCAGTCAGTGGAATTAATGGAATGGACGTCAAAAAAATTCCCTTGTTTGTATCTACTTCAAGTGGAGCCTAGAATGCTACATATTTTTGGAGTTATATAAAAACAGATTTCCATCAATAAAACTGATTACAACCTTAATGTTATAATGTTTCTGTTCTGGGAAAATAGAATCCCTCTTCATGTTGGTCAAAGGTATGTAACTTGGATCGTTCCAGCAAGTCGTTGAATGATTTCACTTGACATTCACAAATAACTGAAAAACTCAGAGAGGAATACAAGAGTTGTAAACATGCTGTTGGTAAGTATATCATGCAGAATTGGATGAACCTTGTCTTTGTTGCTGATTGCATCGACTCAAGTGGCGATGTAGCAGCCTCTTACACATCCATCCTGGCACTAAATGCCGTAAACACAAAGAAAGCAAGTTGATCACCCACACGGTCCAAAACACTTTGTACGAGTGCAGCCTCAAACGCGCGGTTCAAAACGCCCCATGTGAACAGACCCTAACCCCGAGTGGTCTTCCTAACCTCAGACCCGTATAAAGGCCTGGTCAGACGAGTCGTTTTGAACCTACACAGGAAAAATTTTGAACCTCGGTGTAACCACGCGGTTGATCCAATTATTTTTCTCTTGTTAATTGCATCCACTGTCAGGATGGTTGGGGAAGAGGCAGCATGTGTTTGGCTGTTACTGCTTGAATCGGCACAAACAGCGACAAAGATGACACTGAGTTCATCCAATTCTACATGATGGACTTACCCAATGCATAATTTCAACTTTGTACCCACGCAAGATAACCTTATGTGCTGAACTATTGTATGTACCTATTTCTCGACACGAGTAAGTAACAGTCATAATCTACTAAATAGTGGTTCATGTGCAGGGCCCTTAAACACAGTGAAAAATGTAATAAAAGCTGGAGGGTGGAATCTTATAAAACCAGGTTAAAAGAATCATCAGGTAACCATTAAATAACATGGAAAAATATAGATACCACTCCAACTTTACCCTTACAAATATTAGTAATATATTTTAGAAATGCTTCGTAGGTTCTGCCACCTAGTACACGCTGCCTTTTACTTCACTGGAAGTTATCACTTGTAACTGAGGCTGAAATAATTATCATTGATAATGTTTCCACGGCTCGTTCAATGAATCACCACAGTCCTCATTCCTTTGCTGGTCCACATACATAATGTAATACATTCTCATATTCATTCAATTAGCGAAAGTACTAGTCCATAAATCCAGGCCTACAGATTAGCAAAAAAAATATAAAATAATAAACAGATAAATAAAAAAAGCAGATCTGTTTCTGTTCTTACAGAGAATATTGCACTTTTGATTTGACAGTACTATGCTCTCAGAATATTAGTTTGATTTAGATAATAGAGGTAATTAAAATCCGCTTGCCTCCTCTCTACAAATTATATATATAAAGTCAGATAATAATAAACATACCATTAGTATATATCTTGGCCTATTAAAGCGATATATTGTGTTGCCCTACTTCGGGTCAGTACTTAAAATTAAAAATTAAATCAAAATTAGGTCTGCCAGCCGCCAACACCTGGGGATATTATCACAGGAAAACTTTAGGTCCAAATATGCTCATAAATTACCAACCATATAGTACAGGGGAAAAGAAACTGGTTATATATACACAACTAAATTATATACATTTATAATACAGGTGATTGTACTTATAATAATAATAATAATAATAATAATAATAATAATAATAATAATAATTCATTAATAAGAAAACGGTACATCATGACTCACTAACCACAGACGTTAAGGTATAAATCACTACAGTCAATTCACTTATCTGAAAGTAAATATAACCAATGAGTAACCGACAAACACAATGATGAATATATATTCTCAAAGCTGATATAAATTCTGACAGTTGGTACAGTGAGGAAGGCCAAGTTACCGTTACCGTAATTATTCATATATTAACTAATTCCTCCCTTGGGAAACAAAGGACATGTCACAGTATCCTAACTCAACATATGAATACTGATCAGGCAATAAAAACGAATGGAGAAAAATCTACTGATCTCATTTAAAACACCACAGCACGAAGAAGCTGTCTTGCCGGTTCCCTACTCACTTCTCGCAAATTATGTCTGCTCTGGGCACTGGCGTAGGCTGCTCGTTCTGCATACCAGGAACGCCGGAAGAAGAAAGCAGCAAGTGACATGCTTCCGCAGCATGGGATTTCCAAACTATGTTCAGATCTTCAAGATTTTAAGATGACTCTTGGCTGCCCAACCGTTCCTCACGAAGGTCGAGAAGGAAGAGAGCGAAGGCAGGCCGAGTGCCCACGCCGCCAAGCCTCCATAACTCGAGCACAAACAAAAAAACGGTCATTACAACAATACATACTCTCATTCTTTGCACTAATTAACTATACCGTTATGGAAAGCAAGGAAGTTGCTATGAAGTTTAAGTTGTTTAACTAACAAGTGCAGTTTACCAGCTTTGGAGGATAAATTTATGATATTGAGTACCTTAGAATTAACCTGTTATTATGAACGATATTTGAAAAAAAGGTAAGAAATATGGTATACCATACTTAAAGCTTTCTTGTGCATAAATTACTACTATCATATATGTAATTTATTCAAATATCTTGAAAGAAAGTGGGCATTTTGCAATTCCAGGCTAAACTGCAGAGGAGCTAGGCACATCAGGAGGCTCTAGAGATATGGAGTTATAACCCACCAGCATGTGGATACACCCTCGTTCCATACCAACTCCTGCAGACGTTGGGCCACCTCACTTTGTTTGAGGCAGCTTCAGCAGGCGTGGCAGAGGTGGCATCCATCCGAAATGATTGCCTAAGGTTTAACCTCAGGCAAGCTATCTGGGTAGGAGCTTGGAATGTGCACTCCTTGTAGTAGGATCAGCGGTTACCCCTGCTATCAAGGGAACTGAAGCAGTTGCAAGTTGAAATGGCTGCACTCTCAGAGGTCAGAAGACCTGGCAGCGGCATGATCAATATGGGTCGGTACACCTACTACTTGTCGGGCCAAGGTAATGGTCACCATCTTCAATTGTTAGTAGAGGTAACACCTGATGAAAAGCATATTATGGCATTTAGATAGAAGCATGGTTTTGTCTTTGTGTCTCTTGTTGCTGTGTACACTCCTACCAATATTTGTAAACTCGATGAAAAAGAGGCATTCTACACCAACTCACATTTGTGGCAGACAGATGTTCATGGCGAGACATTCATATTGCATTGGACGACTTCGATGTAATATCTGGCTGTGATCGAGCTGGCTATGAGATGTGGTCAACATGTCTGGGGAGCTGATCTCAGGAGTGAGAACAGCCTCCTCCGGGACTTTGCTAGGTCCCAGAGATTGAGGTTTTCTAGCTCCTGGTATCAGCGCTCCAACCCACAACTCTGGACATGGTATGGCGATACAGATACTATGGTCAAGAAGATCAACCACATTCTTGTCAGCACTCTCTTGAGGATCCTCCGGAACTGCAGGCTTTACTGGAGTGCCGAGTTCTGTGGCAATAACCATTGATTGGTTGTGGCTACTCTTTGGGACCATTTCAAAACTCCCTGTCTCTCCAGTGACCACTCCAAGATATTTCAAATGGACAGATTGAAGGAAAGGTGTGCCCGGAGATTTACGGCAGTCTCTGATCAGTTCACACTCAAAAACCTGACGGACCTGGTAGCTCTGTGGGAGTCCATTGGTGATCGACCAAGGGCAAGACACAATTTCATCTCACTGGAGACACTGGAGGCCACAGATATGCAATGTGGATTCAACTGAATGGTAATCAGGATTTGCATCGTTGCTCCTCGCAGAAGCCTGCAGTTCACTCAGTGGATGGATGTATCATCTCAGATCAAGAGGTTTGTAAATGTTAGGCTGAGTATTTTGAGCAGCTGTGCCAAGTAGTTAGTCTGGACAAGTGGTGTCACAATACTTGCACCTAACTGAGATTAGGGAGGCAATCTTTAAGCTGAAGGGTGGGAAAGCTGCAGGCATATGTGACATCCCTGCTGAACTGCTAAGGCTAAGATGAACCTATGGCACAGGGCTTGCATGTGGTCTTGACTGTCATCTTGGCTGTTGAAAGGCATGGTCATCCCTCTCTAGAAGGGGAAAGGGGATCGATAGGACTGTAACAACTACCCTGGCATCACACTGCCCAGTATGCCAGGCAAGGTTTTCGCCCATATTCTTCTGAAATGGACCTGTGACCACTCACTAAGGCACCAAAGACCAGAGTAATCTGGATTCACTCCTGGCAATTCCACAATAAACCATATCCTAGCTTTTTGAGTCATTGTGAAACGCCTTCATGAGTTCAGTCGTGGCCTACTTACAGCCGACGTCATGAAAGCGTTTGGCTCAGTGCATCCTGAATTGCTTTGAGAGATACTGAGATGGGAATTCCGACATGGATTATTGGTTTAATATGTACTGGTACTGAAAGTGCTGTTAAGTGTGGTGGGGGCCTATCGAGCTTCCCTGTTAATTCAGGGATGAGGCAAGGCTGTGTCCGTGAAACAACACTTCAATACCTGCAAGGACCAGATAATGGGCTACTATCCAAAGTCAGTGAGGAGAAATATCAAGGTCACAAACTTCAACTTTGCCGACTATGTTGCTATCCTATCCGAGACTGTCGAATCATTGGTGGCAGCTCTTGATGCATTTAGCAATGAGGGGAAGCCTTTGGGCCTAGAGGTCTCCTGGACCAAGACCAAGCTCCAGGATTTTGGGGGCCTGTTAGGGGAACCTGTTCAGTCGATGCATGCTTGCAGTGTAGTCCATGTCTCAGGGTTCTCAAACCAGGAAGTCAATAGAGGGACTGGTCTGGCAGCAGGATCCATAATCTCGGTCAACATGAACATTAGGAGATGTCGGTACTTATGCAGCAGGACCAAGTTACATATCTTTAAGGCCCTGATACTGCCAGTTTTGCTCTATGGAAGCGAAACCTAGATGCTATCTAGTGTCTTGGAGTCTCGTCTTGACGCCTTTTTGTAACAAGTCCCTACGCCAAATCATGGGGTAAAGTTGGCAAGACCATGTGTCGAACTGACGGCTACACCGTGAGACCGACATGGAGACCGGTTACTCCTATAATCCGGGACCGACATCTAAGGCTATATGGGCATCTAGCTTGTTTCCCCGTGGATGACTCTGCCCATCAGGTTGTCTCTTTACGAGATAATCCTGGGTGGAGGAGGGCTTTGGGAAGACCTACGAAGTCATGGCTTGGGCAGCTCAACCAGACATGTCGCGAGGAGCTATAGATTGTCCGAGGGCCTACCGCGAGACTCCCCATGAGGGACCTCCGTGGCTGGAAGGGAAGGGTGTATGCGACCATCCTTATGTATATAATTGTCAGTCATGAAACTAAGAAACATTCAAAACATTTCCTACAACTGACCTAATGGTTTCCATCGATCTTCGTAGATATATCCTGTCCTAACGTTAAAATACTAGAAAATTAGCTAGATTTAGTATTTTTTCATCATATGTTAAAAAATCACAATTTTCTTCCTATTCCAAATTATGTCCCAGACTAACACTCCCATACTATTTTCTATTTCTCCTTCCTGTCCACTGTGATTACAAGAGCAATGGCTCTTTCTTCAAAATTGGGATCAGCCGTTTCCACAGTTGAGAGAATATCCACAGCCCCCTTGTTTTCTGTGCTTCAGCGAATTTCAAACGCTCAAATCATCACTCTGACGTCTCCTATATGTCCCGTGTATTTATGTTTCGTCCGAAGAGTGGTGCGCTATAATTTATATTTCGATCCGGAATATTGGATTACCATTAATCGCATGCGGTTTTTCTTTGATTCCGTTAGTCCATCGCATTTTTTCACCGTCGTGAGTGTGTGTGTGTGTGTGTGTGTGTGTGTGTGTGTGTGTGTGTGTGTGTGTGTGTGTGTGCGTGCGTGCGTGCGTGCGTGCGTGCGTGCGTGTGTGTGTATACATATATACTTATATATATATATATATATATATATATATATATATATATATATATATATATATATGTATATATAGACACACACACACACACACACACACACACACACACACACACATGTACAAACACACACACACACACACACACACACACACACACACACACACACACACACACACACACACACACACACACACACACACACACACACACACATATATATATATATATATATATATATATATATATATATATATATATATATATATATATATATATAGTCAATTTATGAATTTATGCACATTGTTTACAGAACTATGAGAGGGGAGTGGTTATGAAGGAAGGTAGAGGGGAAGGAAAAATGAAGGGAGAAAAGAAATGGGACTTAAAGAAAAAAAAGGGAGGGCGGGAAGAAAATGGAGAAGGGGAAGGAGAAACAGAAGAGAATTTGAGAGGAAGGGAAAATAAGTGGAAAGGGAGAGGGAACAAGAGCGAAAAGAGGAGTGGGAGAAGGGAAGGAGGGGTCGCATGGAGTGAAGAAGAGGGTGGGGGAGGTTAAGGAAAAATAGGAGGGATGAGGTGGAAGAGAAAGAGCGAATGAAAGGAAGATTTGCGAATGAGAGCGGGAGGTAGAGGGAGTCGAAGATAGAAAGGAATTGGGAGAGAAGAGGCGAGAGTCAGAAGGAGGAAGGTAAAAGAGGGGGAGAGGCAAGAGAGAGGGGAAAATAACACAGTTTCCAGTAAGACTGCCGTA
>NC_051393.1:44498183-44503183 GCF_015228065.2 Penaeus monodon
CGACCCCTTCTACTGTCCACTTCCTAAAGTGTGAGAGCCATGTTGAAAGGCGGAAATGCTGATTTTATGCCAGTCGTGAATAGCCTTCGGGAGCCATGGGCATGGTATTCCCATGTCTAGTTGTCTAGCCCTTAGAGTCGGCTTGAGGGGTGGACTGTTTCTCTCCCCAACATACTCCAGACTTTCCATAGCCAGTAATGAAGTTTTCATATCCCTATTAGAGACAATGAGGCTTGCCCCTTTATCAACTAACCCGATTTTAGTTACCCCAGTTCTCTGACGCCAAGGTTCTACGACTCTGAACACTGTTAGTACTTGCCCCTCCTCAGTGTCTACTATCACCTCAGCTCAATCCAAATCATCTACCCAGGTCATTACTCAACCTCCAGAAAATATTCCTTCTCTCTGAACATGTATTTCATCTCCACCCCTACAGCTTTCATCATCTAATACCCCCTCGTCCTTTACTACTACTGTGCAGCCATTTTGTCCACCTATCCACAATACTTCCTCTCTCAACACTACTCCCTCTTCTACATGTTCCAGTCCTTTTACTACCCCCACCTCTACAAACATTTTGATTACTCTGTTAGTCCATCCAAAAGTGATCAATTTTTCATGAACCCCTCTACAGCCCCTTACTCTGACAACACTCCTCTTCTAGCAATGTCTCTAAAAACAAGTAGGTAAAGATTCGTTCCGCAACTGCCCCGATCATTCCCGCCTTGTCACAGTTACATCCAAATCCCAAGCTACAGCATTATCAAACCTAACTGACTTCACAGGCAAACCCATTCCTGCCCAACCTCATCCCTCCCACAATATTTGTAGCAGAGCTGTCTCCATCTCCCTGACAAACTGCCCCTGTCTATAACTTGGACTGGTCAGATTATGGAGACTTACTCACCTGCCTCATGGACTGTATCAGTACAATGCTAAACCACTCCCACAAAGGGCCACTGTAAGTCCTCCACCAATATTGCCAAGATTACTTTAGAAAGACATGATTTTCCACATGCTGTTTATACTGGTGGAGAGCCCCTCCCTATGTGACTATATCAACCTCCCCCTCATCAGTGTCAGAACTGTTGGTGTCTAGGCCATACTGCCAAACACCGGCACTTCACAGCCCAATACCCCTTTCTGTGCCCAACCTGGTGATGATCAATCAAACTGCTCTGTACAGTCACACTTGTGCCAGTTGTGGCTCCTGTAATGTATTTTTTAGGGGCTGCTCTACCTGAGGTGGCAATTCTCAGATTCAATCTCAGTGAGGCCAGACAGAAAGCACGTTGACCATGTTTTTCTCTTACTCTTTACTTCAGTGCTGCCCTTCCTCCCAAGATGTTTCTACATCCCCTCTGTATCTATTTCTCCTCCATCTTACATTTCTACTTCTACCCCCTTCCTCTCTTAATCAAATTCTATTGCCAATCTAAATCCAGACACCCAAATCTTTATCACCTCCCCGACACTTACCCCTCTCCCTCTTCACTCTAACCATAAATATCTAACTCTATCTTCTCCTACCACACACTCTCCTCCACCTATTTCTTCCTCTACCCCCCAGATGCCCAATTCCTCTTCTCCCCCTCATGAGGAAGCCTTTGTTTTTCAAACCTCCTCAACCAACTTCACTTCAACCATTCAAAGTTATCTAATCGTGCCCTAAGATAACATGCTTACACCTCATCCATCCTCCAATCTCTCTGCTCCCATTCCCTCTCAAAGTAACTGTTGACATCAATCCTTCTTTTACTCATGGTCCCCCCTACATTTCTTCCTTTGACCACTTTGATCTAATCACCCTTGTTAATCCCTACCTTTCCCATTTACTCAAGCTCTCTGCCATACTATCATGGACTGCTGTCTGACTTGACATGTAGCACATTTAACCCTTTCCCGATGGGTAGTATTCATAGTGGCCTGGGCCCCGCTCCCGGGGGCTTACATCGTCACCCTAGCATGTGCGACCGCTCATGCCAAATACCAGCATCCCTTGCCGTTTCTTCGTAATACTACGAGCATATGTTGTATTTTCAGTTATCATTATTTTCTAAAGTCTATTTGCCATATTTCCTGATAAATCAAGACTGAAGGATATTTTTGTTGTTATATAGACTCCATAGTTGATCTATAGTCTGAATAAAATAAGCAGTGTGTGGCATCATGGAGTTGAAATTGTAGGTTGTATTTATTTATTTTTTTATTATTATTATTTTTTAATAGTAAAAATGAGTGTTAAAACGACTTAATCACATATTTAGTGGCAGAAAAATAATATTTTGCTGTGATTGTAAAAAATAAATCATGGCATGTCCATACATAAACCATGGCAAGTACGTACATGCCCCCAGCAGATAGTCCAGCCATGCCATGGCATGTACATACATGCTACCCGTCGGCAAAGGGTTAATTATCACTTTAACCCCTATTAGAAGATTAATGCTGTAATTGCATGAAATATTGATTATAGTACGTAGAATGAAAGTATATGTAAAACTTTCTTGTCAGTATTAAATATTCTGATTCTGTAATGCAGGGAATAGTTCATTACTAACACATTTTACTCATTGTGTTTATACATGTTGCTTTTATCTGACAGCAAAGTGAATATAGTTTGAACTAAATTATAGATATTACTCTGTGATTATGCAGAAGCTAATAATGTTAGTTAAACTTTTATATAATGAAACATTCCTGTAAAAGTAAAAGTTAGTAAGAAATAGAAAGTAACTGTCATTATTCTCAATTCATACAAAACAGAAGATCCTGTAACAACCTAAAATTTTCTTAAAATGACCCACATTTTACAACACAGTGACAACATAGGCTTTTAAGTGCCGTTGTTCTCAAGCTTGTTACCTCATTAAATGCTCTAATGAAGAAGATAAATCTGCTTTCCTGTAATGTATGCTATTTCAGTTTGGATGAGAAAATATTTTTAATATAAATATCAAAGTTTATGTGTATGGTCTGAAATATACATTTTGAAGTATACGGACTGACTAAGGGAATGATTATACAAAATAATGTATAAGAAAAAGTTTAAATGATAAGGTAAAATAAGTACTTTGAAATTACATATGCATGAATAATAAGAAGTAGAACGTGTGTGTGTGTGTGTGTGTGTGTGTGTGTGTGTGTGTGTGTGTGTGTGTGTGTGTGTGTGTGTGTGTGTGTGTGGGTGGGTGGGTGGGTGGGTGGGTGGGTGGGTGGGTGGGTGGGTGGGTGGGTGGGTGGGTGGGTGGGTGGGTGCGTGCGTGCGTGCGTGCGTGCGTGCGTGTGCGTGCATGAGTTCGTGTTTGTGTGTGTATGTGAGTGTGTGTGTGTGGTGTGTGTGCGTGAGTGTGTGTGTGTGTGTGTGTGTGTGTGTGTGTGTGAGTGAGTGAGTGAGTGAGTGTGTGTGTGTGTGTGTGTGTGTGTGTGTGTGTGTGTGTGTGTGTGTGTGTGTGTGTGTGTGTGTGTGTGTGTGTGTGTGTGTGTGTGTGTGTTTATGCAGAGGAAGCCTTGTCAAGTATTTTACATGATGCAAGTATATGTTTAATTAACAGTGCATCATACCATAATAGCATATAAGCTTATGCTATTGATGCAGATATCTTGTAATTTTTTTTTTTTCGGTGATGCGTGAACACAGAATTTCTCATACATCTTTTTCTTTCTTTTATTATTTCTTTCTGTCTTATTCTATTTTATATTAAGAAAACCAGGCTTCATAGAAAAAAAATATAGAACCTCATAATAAGTTGTACTATAAGACAGTCTTAAACACACAACACTCACCCATCAAACGACTTTTATTATTGATCATTTGACTATATAGTTCACTGTCGTTTGGCAGCTTAACACAGTCCTAGGAAAGGAGCAGCGCGACACCTGCTCGGGCTGAGCGTGGCACCAGCCAGGGCAGCCTAGCACTCATCTGGCTAGGGAGTGTATGAAGGAGTGATATAATTCTTTTCTGTCCAGATTCACTTCAGCTGGGAATCTGGGCAGAGAAGAGCGTCGGGTGCTGTGGGTTGGTGCCTTATATACAGCAATATCACTGGCGTCAGCACATGCACCCCCAGTCGGTCAGCCCCCCACAGCTACCCCTACCAATGACTCCTCCTTCCCATGCTCCTTATTGTTGCGTTCACTTCCTCAGTCCGTTTTCTTTGTAGATATTCTTGGCTGTTTCTATAATGCACTTGAACACGTAGCAAACTTTGTCACTAAATATATTCCCATAGCTAAGTACTCAAACTTTGTGATTCATAAATACTTGCAAAGGTGGCGGATTTCAACGATATTTTTCAACGTCTTGGACTTAAAATTATGAAAATGAACAGGTCGACACCTCGTTTCCGCCTCAGATTTCTTTTCCTGAGTATTTCCCGGTAGCGGCACCTATGTATTGCTTGCCATACCTATAGGAGTGAATGTTCGTTACGAAAGCATACCGTTCATGTTATTAAATAAGAATTTCAATGTCGAATGGTGACGTAATGGCCTTGCCTTGCCTCTCGCCCTCCCCGCTACCGCCGACGCCGTTGCTGATCCGTGCCCCTTTGCCCCTCGCCCCCTCTCCCCATGCCCCGCTCTGTCGGGCAGCAGTGGGGCAGACACAGTAGAAATGTGTGTGTGTGTGTGTGTGTGTGTGTGTGTGTGTGTGTGTGTGTGTGTGTGTGTGTGTGTGTGTGTGTGTGTGTGTGTGTGTATGTATGTGTGTGTGTGTGTGTGTGTGTGTGTGTGTGTGAGTGAGAGAGAGAGAGAGCATAGATAGGTAGATTGCTTGCATAGATATAGATGTATGAATATAGTTATATAGATGGATATATGTATGTCTTTACACACACACACACACACACATACATACATACATACATACACACACCCTCACACACACATTATATATGTATACATGTAAGTGTGTTATGTTTATATATATATATATATATATATATATATATATTATATATATATATATAGTGTATGCATATATACACATATATATG
>NC_051393.1:44508183-44510683 GCF_015228065.2 Penaeus monodon
GTTCGAATCCTCAGTGGCAAAAACTTGGCTCGCCTTTATGAATTTAAAATAAAGTTGGCTTATCTTTCATTCATCCTTATACTTTCTTATTTCAAGAGTGAGACGGTGGCTCGTATTTTCCACTCTTTTATAACAGAAAACTAGAAAATGGAAGATTCGCTGGCCGTGAATAGAATCCTTTAAGTATAAACATTTCTGTTTATCGGTAATTTAAAGAAAAATATGGTAATTGATATTACGGATATCTGGCAGTCCTGCCATCTGCCGGGAAATTTGACATTTCTGTTGTCACAGTATTCATTGCTCGTGTCTGAAGTGGAAGTCGTTTACAGTGCTACACTTTTGTGCCCTAATTCTTTCCCAATATTCCGGTGAAAACAAACCCTTAATGGAATTGTTTACGATCTCAGGGATAACACTAATTCAGTAATTCAGCCGCAGGAGTTCGTCAGGAGTTCGGTACTTCCAAACCACCCTTCCCTTCAACCAAAGGTAAGCCTGACTTGCATCTTTAAACGTACAGAATATTGTAACTAGCGATGAGTAGGAAATGCAGTGAATGGGAAGGGGTTAAGCTTACCGGGCGATTGGGCGTTAGGAAGATTTTAGTTCATAAAGCAATCACTATGGTAGCTTGTGCGTGTAGGTTGCGGTTCGTTCGTTCGTTCGTTCATTTGCTCACAGTCATGTCGTGACTGAATCTTGTCTCGTGTTTTTTTTTTTTTTTTTTTTCTATATCCACTTTCTTTATTATAAAAATATGTTATTCTTGGGTCTGTTTTATTGTTTGTTTGTTTGTTTCATTTGTTTTTTTTATTATTTTTTTAATGCCTTTTATCAGCAAATCCACCTATCTTCTCCCGCGGCCCAAAACCCCCCAGTACACAAGGGATCGGTTCTACTGTAAACCTTAAATATACTCCATGAACGTATTTAACATATATACTAAATATTAAATAGTGCCCCCAGATATTGAATTCAGAGAAAACATATTCGAGTCATTAATTTCATAGAAAACGAGTTAGTTTTAAGGGACACTATCCCTTACGCTCATCGACTCGGCATATATATATATATATATATATATATATATATATATATATATATAATATATATATATATATATATATATATATATATATATATATATTTTTTTTTTTTTTTTTTTTTTTTTTTTTTTTTTTTTTTTTTTTTTTTAACGGTAGGTTCATGCCTGAGCCGCCGTGGTCACAGCATGATACTAAATTGTAGTTTCATGTTGTGATGCTCTTGGAGTGAGTACGTGGTAGGGTCCCCAGTTCCTTTCCACGGAGAGTGCCGGTGTTACCTTTTATATATATATATATATATATATATATATATATATATATATATATATATATATATATATATATATATATATATATATATATATATACATACATATATATATATATATATATATATATATATATATATATATATATATGTGTGTGTGTGTGTGTGTGTGTGTGTGTGTGTGTGTGTGTGTGTGTGTGTGTGTGTGTGTGTGTGTGTGTCTGTATAACACACACACACACACACACACACACACACACACACACACACACACACACACACACACACACACATATATATATATATATATATATATATATATATATATATATATATATATATATATATATATATATATATATCATATATCATTATAATCGTAAGCATTACTATTGTAATATCATTATACATATTACCAAAATTTTGTCTATTTGTTTGTCTATTTGTATGACGTGTAGTTGCGATATATGTATAGTGATATATATTTAGTGTTCGTATCCCTACCTCTGTATTATGGCATTTAAAGAAAACGGATTCTCTTCGGGAGTTTCATAGAAAACGTGAGATTTATATGGGAAACTTATTTCTTACGTTTGATTTATTTAGGATCAAACATAAATAAATGGAAAGCGTAATTACACGCAGAAAGAGGAGGAATAAAATAACCTCAAGAACAGGTAGTTTGCAAATAAAGGTAAATCTGTTATGATGATTAGAGATACAAAATGATTTGAATTAACACTCGTTCTTGCAATTCTCCCAAAAGTCAGGAAAATTCAACGAATAAGTTATAAAATAACTGCAATGTAGTAAACGAGATGGTGATAAGAGCAACCGCAGTAGAATAAAGAGTAATAAGAACAATAAAGATAATAGATATAATAACAGTAGTAATAATGATAATGATAATGGTAATAATGATGATAATGAGAAAGAAAGTGATACTAACAACAACAATAAGAATGACAATGATTATGATGATGATAATATCAGTATAAATAGTTATGAATATGTTTATCAGTATTGCTATTATTATCATTATCATTTCTAGTATTTATACTTACCATCACCTTAGCTATATATACCATCATAACCATTATTATCTTATTGATTAATATCATTATCATAAATTAATATCAAATAATCCTGTTTGTGTTTCGTCTGTTTGTTCGTCCGTTCGCAC
>NC_051393.1:44525683-44528183 GCF_015228065.2 Penaeus monodon
TCTCCTATTTATTTTGAGTAATCTGTTGTGACATCTTAACCAACTGTACAACGAAAAGTTTCTTTGAAATCAATATCAACCATATATTTACCAACTACCAAAGGTTATTCTTACCCTAGTGATATGTACACCAGTGAGAGGAGCAGAAAATTCCCATAGCCTAAATGATTGCATGAGTGCGTCGAGTGTATTTGTATAGTGGTATAGTGATGAAGGTAGTTGGCAGTGCGAGTTGAAGAGGTCTCATCAACGAAAGAAGGAATCATATTAATGTCGTAAACCCCCTGGCCGCACGCAACATCCGTCCTTATTGCGTCGGGTGAGATGGCTGGTAATCCCACAGCGGCCGAGACGAGCAGCTCAGCGCGACGCAAGCAGACAAATCCACGCCGCAAACAAGGTAAGGAGGTGTAATACCTGCATGTCGCCTTCCCCGTGCATGGCCTGGGACCAGACTCCGCCAGGCCGCCTCCGAATGTCAGCAACTCCTGCATCAGCTGTTGTCGACCTGGGATTATCTGGGCTGACACCGAGTCCGCTGAGCGATACTTTATGAACTGCGAGCCGCTGGCACCAGGACGGTGGTGGCGGGACGATTGATATGTCCTGTGGAAGGATATGTCGGGCATACCTGCGCTCGCTCCCTGCCCGTTTTTGTTGGGCCGTCATTTCGTAACTCGCAAAGTGCATGGCAGTCAGTGCGAAGGTAACTTCACGGGATACGCGGTCAGGGACACATGCATTTCTTTGTTTGATTGCGTAACGCAGCATGGCCAGTTCCAAAACGTTTAATTTTTTCAGGACATCCAAAGTCTTCTGAAATATTGTACATTTTAGACAGCTTCTACCAGGAAAATCCCTGGCGTACCCCAAGAAGCACGGAAGGCTAAATGTCCTTCGTGCCTTTGATTAACATTTGTCATTGGCACTGCCCTACACATCATCAGTCGAGAGCGATGATGCCACTCGTACCGTATTTTTTTTATTTATTTTTTTTTTGTCGGGCCATTCCTCTATCTTGGCATCTCGAGGCACTTTGTAATATGTAGCGGGTCACTCCTGATAGCTGTTACTCACAGCAAATCGACATATCTTCGTAAATAATATATATTCTAAGAGTTCGCCCCTGTAAAATGTGCATACCTGCAAGTGGCAACAACAGTGGCCGCGTTGACAGTCCTACCAGTAAAATTGTCACTGTTTTTTTTATTACAGTGCCAAGGGAGATGCACCTGTTGGTGATATCTTCAGCTACACCTGTCATCAAATACACCTGTCAGTTTGGTTGTTTGATTTTGCCATCCCTTCGCGGGGTAGAGTTACCTGTAAAATATCTTGATTGCAGTACCAGCCACAGCTTTCTGCACTGCTCTGACGTGTATAGTGGCTATAGTTCAGTGGCTGCAACCATTTCTTGCTCGATTGTCACCACTGACTTTGAACAACACTGCGAATGGTAGTATCTATAAGTTACAGCACTGCCAATGGTAGTATCTATAAGTTAACAAATATAACAACTTATATTGCTGTATTGCTGTCTGCTTAATATATTGACCCGCGCTGATAATGGCGCCAAATCACCTGGGGTTAACCTGCTACATCATGCAAGGCCCGGAGTAACATATGCTGCTGTTGTCCACGTGAAAGATGGCGATGATGCATAGCTTGACATGAAGGATCACCCACTTTGCCTCATCATGGATCAGACTGCGATCGAGACTGATGGATTAAGTTTTCACCCGCGGGTCCGATCGCTGTATTCAGCTTTAATGCGCACATGCATACTGTGACAGACATACATACGCACATTCCTACTCACCCACCCACGTTCATACATACATACGTGCACACGCACACACACACACACACGCACACACACACACACACACACACACACACACACACACACACACACACACACACACACACACACACACACACACACGCGCGCGCGCGCGCGCGCGCGCGCATATATATATATATATATATATATATATATATATATATATATATATATTTATATATGTATGTATATATACGTATAAATGAACAGTAGTCATATTGATAGATGTGTGTATATATTTATACGTATATGATAGGTAGACAGATGTATGATTGAATAGCTAGCTAGCAGCTAGAGAGAGAGAAAGAGAAAGAAAAAGAAAGAGAGTGAGGGTGAGAATGAGAATAAGAATAAGAGAGAGAGAGAGAGAGAGAGAGAGAGAGAGAGAGAGAGAGAGAGAGAGAGAGAGAGAGAGAGAGAGAGAGAGAGAGAGAGAGAGAGAGAGAGATAAAGAGAGAGAGATTGACTGAGTTGAGTGACTGACACTGTTGGATGAAGCAAACTATCACTATTATTTGTTTTAGATATTAGCATATTTTGAAAATGTAATTCTTCTACCTGAAACCAGAAGCCTTTAATCAGCATATCGGCCCAAAGCGGAAGACCCGAAAGACGCTCTAAAAAAAACAATAATAATAATAAAAAAATAAAATAATA
>NC_051393.1:44545683-44550683 GCF_015228065.2 Penaeus monodon
CTTTGCGTCAGCGTTTGTGACACTGTGCCACCTCGCACTCGAGCCAGGTTCACCTTCACCTAAACCTGGCTTTCCTCACTTAGCTCACCCTGATACATCCCCTCCCCCTCCCCTGCATCCCCCGCTGATGTATTCACCCTCCTCCTCCCCTCCTCCCCCACTCCCCGCTTCAGCCCGCACCTGAGCCGCCCTTCTCCCTTTCTCCCCGTGGGCGCGTACCTGCGTCCTCTCACACCCGCCCGCATTCCCTGCGCTAAGTGCCACTTACGTGTTTCTTTGTAGGCTCTTACCTGCGCCATCCCTCCCCCCTTCTCGGAACCCCCTCAGGTGAGATAAGCAAGGCCGGGCAGGAACAATGAGGCGACTGTACACGCTCCACCTCAGCGCCTCCCCTCCTCCCGCCATGACCCTCTAAGCCCTGTTATAATGACGTGTGCGTACCTGTGTGTGCGTGTGTGTGTGATTGAGCTTGAATGCATGTGCGTATGTGTTGCGTATGGCGAGTACACGTGCATGCAAGTTTCCCCCAACGCGAGCAGGTGCGCACCGGCAATTGGATGGCCGGGGAGCTGGTAGGGAGAGGGGGGGGCTGTGAAGAATGTGTTACCATACATTTGCATGGCATAAGCCCCTCCGCCCAGAGGATCCGTGGGCGAACCGCAGCGAGGGGAGCTGCGGCCGAGGGAAACCGCGCTAGAGGGGACTTCCTGCGGGAGGAGGAGCGCCGTCGCGAAGCGCTTCATCTTCAGCGAGGGTCCGACGCTTGGCACCTGAGGGAGCCTTGTCCCAAAAGGTACTGTACCTGAAGAGGCTGCACACCTGAGGGGTCTCAGCTTGAAGGGGAGACCCTTGAAACGAAATAAAAAAGTAAAGGGGAGCAGTGTTTGAAGGTAAAGAATTTAGAGAAAGTTATGCAAAGGAGAATACACACCTGAGGGGGAACGGGACAGGCTCGCCTCCTCGCCCGGGAGAGCTGCGGGAGGACACGCAGGGGCGGGAAGGCAAGGCGTGCTGCGCCAAAGGATGGGGCGAATTGGAAGCATTTAAGTCGAGCATAGATCGAGGTGAGGGAAGGCTTCGGAAAACCACGCTCGGGGAGGCAGGCCGCGTAGGTGTTGGTACGTTTATTGTGGAAATATGATGAGAGGGAGTAACCTTTCTGTGAGTGCGTCTGTGTCTATGTGTCTCTGTTTGTCTGTATGTCTCTCTCTCTCTCTCTCTCTCTCTCTCTCTCTCTCTCTCTCTCTCTCTCTCTCTCTCTCTCTCTCTCTCTCTCTCTCTCTCTCTCTCTCTCTCTCTCTCTCTCTCTCTCTCTCTCTCTCTCTCTCTCTCTCTCTCTCACACACACACACCCCACACACACACACACACACACACACACACACACACACACACACACACACACACACACACACACACACACACACACACACACACACACACACACACACCCAGACCCACACACAAGCACACGCACACACACGACAAACCCACGCCCCGCCCCGACTTGAAGATGTCACGTGAGCTTAACGAAGGCGCTGTTGATGCGAGGCGAGTGTTTGGTCAAGGACGGCCGTGGATTCGATGCCGGACACCCAACCCTCCGTCTGATCGCTAAGGTGACTCTCCTCCGCGTCAGGTGAAGGCGAGAGGGAGGAGAGGGAGATGGC
Source organism: Penaeus monodon (assembly GCF_015228065.2). Taxonomy (NCBI): domain Eukaryota; kingdom Metazoa; phylum Arthropoda; class Malacostraca; order Decapoda; family Penaeidae; genus Penaeus; species Penaeus monodon. The sequence continues at coordinate 44,547,354 of NC_051393.1, forward strand.
TATTTATTTTATTATTTATTTTACTCTGGATTTTATTTTGTTTTGTTTTATTTTATTTTATTTCGTAGATTTTTTGTAGTTTCTCTCTCTCTCTCTCTCTCTCTCTCTCTCTCTCTCTCTCTCTCTCTCTCTCTCTCTCTCTCTCTCTCTCTCTCTCTCTCTCTCTCTTTTACTAATGTTGGTTTCTTTTCCTTTCTTTTTTTTGTTTTAGATTTTCTCATGTTGTATTTATTCTGTTCTCTTCTGCACTCTATTTGTTTATTTTAGTCTTTCTTTCGTTTTTTGTCTAATGTTGGTTTATCTTTTTTATTTATTTATTTATTTATTTTTCTAATGTGTATTTTTTTTTTCTGTGACTTCTTTGTCCAGTTTTTGTCTTTGTATTTTTTCTTTTACTTTCTTTTTTTTGTTCTAGATTTTCTCATTTCTTCTTTTCTCTCTCTCTCTTTTTTTGTTTTGTTTCCCTTCGTTATCCGTCTTATTCCTCCCCTCCCTCCCACCCCCTGTTCCTCCCTCCCATCCCCTCTCCCCCTCTTCCTCGCCCTCTCTCCTCTTTCTCCCCTTTTCCTCCCCCTCTCTCCTTTTCCTCCCCTCCTCTCTTCTTCCTCCCCCGCTCTCTTCTTCCTCCCCTTCTCCCCTCTTCCTTCATCTTCCCTCTCTCCCCTCTTCCCCTTCTCTCCTCTTCCTCTATCTTTCCCCACTTCCTCCCCTCTTCCCTTATCCTTATTCTCTCTCCTCTTCCTCCCCATCTCCCCTCTTCCCTCAATCTTCTCTCCCCTCTTCCTCCCCATCTCCCCTCTTCCACCCCTTCTCCCCTCTTCCCTCATCCCTATTCTATCCCCTCTTCCTTCCTACCTTTTCTTTTTCTTATTTGTTTAGATTTTCATCCCAAATGTCCCTTGCTTTTGCTCGTTCCTAATTTCTTGTTTACCTTCTTTTTATTTAGGTTTCATTTTGTTGTCTTTTGAAGGCGAAAAAAAATACGTAATGTTACTCTGTCATATAATCTCCCTTCCCTTTATGCTTTGTATTATATCGGATTTTCTCTGTATCCAATTCCTTCCAAATCCCCCTCTTCCTCAGTTTATCATCCCTTCGATCTCCCTTCCTATCCCCCTCCTCCTCCTCCTCCCCCTCCTCCTCCGCCCCATACACGGCCCTTCTCCCTGCAACCCCTCCCTCCCTCCTCCCCCTCTTCCCCTCCTCCACGGTTCGCGACTCACCTGAGGGGAAGGATGAGAGGGAAGCAAATTGGCCCACTGGTGTTAAGTCAGGTGTGATGCTAAATGGGAATGGCATTGGATTAGGAACCGATCGGGAATTGGGTTTTTTGATGAGTTCGAGTCCTTTTTTAGTTTTTTTTTTCTTTTTATTTATAAGGCCGCTTGTTAGTCTTTTCTTTTTTTTTCTTTTTTGTCATGTTTTGTCGCACGGATGGTCGTGGTCGGAGGGCAAGAAATGGATTTGGTAAGCGTAATGAGCAAGTGATTCGAGTTCGGAAATGGACGCACGTGGATAGGTATTTGTGTTGTAATATCTCGCATGGGCGTACGCTCTCTCTCTCTCTCTCTCTCTCTCTCTCTCTCTCTCTCTCTCTCTCTCTCTCTCTCTCTCTCTCTCTCTCTCTCTCTCTCTCTCTCTCTCTCTCTCTCTCTCTCTCTCTCTCACTCACTCACTCACTCACTCACTCACTCACCACACACACACACACACACACACACACACACACACACACACACACACACACACACTGTAAAATTACCCAAAACAGGCAGGTCCCTATGGACATTTACGACATGTAACACGCTATTACAGTGATTTATACGACTTTTTGATTTGGTTAATATTGTTTATTGAGAAGACTGCCAGCTAAATCTTGTTTATTAAATCCCAAAACTGTACCAAGCAAAAAATTCAGTTTAAATTTATTTAGTTTACCTTCGGTCTTACGGACGAATAGGAGAGTGAAGTGGTCCGTTAAAGCGAATTGTCCGATAATGCGAGGGTATCATTGGTGGAGGGGGGGGGGAGGTGTATACAAATGTTGTAATTAATGTATATAATAATATACATCACGAGAAAAAAAATCCACAGTATACATCACGAGAAGACATCAGGGACAACCTTCTTAATCAAATATAGTTTCTCAGCGATATTTGGAACATAAAAACATATAACAGCTAGTTAATGACAACGCACTTAGCCACATTCAGAATAATGTGCCTGAGTATGCGAATTATTTAATTGTATTATTATATCAATATTTACATTTATATTTACACTAGAATATGAATAAAAAGTAAAAATAAGAGCATGAATAAAAAGTAAAAATAAGAGCATGAATAAAAAGTAAAAATAAGAGCATGAATAAAAAGTAAAAATAAAAGCATAGACCATGGATTCTCGTTTGACTGACGAATGTAAACAAACTTCAAGTTTGCAATTTACACCTTCCCTCTATAATTCCTCTGGAAACACGGAAAAACGTAGCAAGAGTTAGGGAGAAGATCGCAGGATCCATAGCGAGTTTCTGCTGTCAGGATTTGTCAGGAAGCCGCCATTGCAGTGGACAGAGCCGATGGTTCTTTTCGCGGAGTAACCAACACGGATGGATGGGTTGGTACCAATCCACTGATAATCGTTGGCTTCCCGGGAAATCTATGGGTAGTCTAACCGTAGCCTTAGGTAGCCACTGGATGCGTGAAACAGTATTGCCATAAAACAGCGTCTCCATTCGGTTGTCTCGGAGGTTAAGGGAGGTTGAAGTATGTCTGAAGTGGTCGAGGTTAAATTTAAGGGGATTGGGGAGAATTTGAAGGGGCTTGGGTGAAATTTTAAGGGACTGAGTAGAATTTGAATGGGCTTGAGGATAGATTTAAAGGTTTAGGGAAATTTCAAAGGGTTGAAGGTGAATCTAAGGTATTTAAGTGAAATTTGAAGAGGTTGTAGGTAAATCTAAGGGGGTTGATGTTAATCTGAAAGGGTTCAGGCTAAATTAAAAGGGTTTGATGTAAATTTGAAGAGGTTGAGTAAATCTAAGAGACTGATGTAAATTTGAAAGGGTTAAGGGTTAATCAAAGGGGGTTGAGAGAAATTTGAAGAGTTAACTGAAGGGATTGAGGGTAAGTTTAAAGAGACTGGGAGAATGTAAACAGGTTGAAGGGAAAATTTTAGGGGACTTGAGGGGAAAAATTAGAGGGGGTTGACAGTAGCTTTGTGGAGGTTGAGGAAAGGTTTCAAAGGGGTCGATGGATGGTCCGAAGTAGGATTAAAGCTGATTTAAAGGTGATTTAAAGGGAGGTCGAGGGGAGATATAAGATGGGTCGAGTT
>NC_051393.1:44558183-44560683 GCF_015228065.2 Penaeus monodon
GTTTAGGCCTTGATCGAGCTCATATTTAAGGACTGCTCTCGCGATTGTCTTCATTTCCTTTTTTTTTTTTTTTTTTGGGGGGGGGTAGTACTGTATTTATATATTTACTCCCTTTCACATCCCTGCCTCGCCTTGACAAGTTTTATTTTTGTCTTTTTTCATGTCTCTCTCTCGGCAACCCTCCGAGCTCCATTCCTCTCATCCTTGCAGTTCTTTCCATATTGACTTCTTGTCACTTTCATCTCATTTTCCTCGTCTCCCTCCTCCCTCTTTCGGTTTTCTGTCTCCTTTTCTGTTACCTCCCTTGTTTCCTCTTTCTCTTACTTGTTCTCCTATTGCTCTTTTCTTCGTCCTCCTTCTTCTTCTTGTCCTAAATTTCGTGGTTTTCGTCATTTTCCACTTTCTCTTGTTGACTTTTTGCCGTCTCCTCTTTTTCCTTCCTCCAACTCCTCTTCTTCATCCTCTTCCTTCTTTTCCTCGTTCTCGTCCTCCTCCTCCCCGTTCTCTTCCTTCTCCGTATCTCCTCACTACTTCTTCTCTGTCTCTCTTATCTATCCTGTTCTCCTCTACCTCCACCATCACTTCCGCCTCAACCTCCATCTCCGCCTCCACCCCCCCACCTGAATCTCCACTTCCACCCTTACCCCCACCATCACCTCCACCCTCCCCCCCACCCCCCACCATCATCCCCACCCCCACCACCCTCCCACGCTCCATAGCAGTAGGCACAGGAGACGCGTCCAAATACTACAGGTTCGGAAATGGCTGCACTCATCACTGGCTCCCCTTTAAACGGCCACTCACCAATTAAGCGTAATTCTCTCATTAATTCCACCTCGTTACTGGACGCAGGTGAGAGAGCGCCATGGCACGTCGGGGGAGGGAGGGAGGGAGGGAGAGGGGGAGGAAGGGGAGGAGAGAGGGAGGCGGAGGGAGGGGTGGAGAGGGGGAGGGGCGGGGGAGGAGGGAGGGAGGGAGAAGAGAGGGGGAGAGGGAAGGAGGAGGAGGGTAGAGAGAGGGAAGGAGGAGGGTAGAGAGAAGGAAGGAGGAGGAGGAGGAGGAGGAAGAGATGGTGGTGGTGGTAGAAGGGAGGAGGAGGAGGAGGAAGAGATGGTGGTGGTGGTAGAAGGGAGGAGGAGGAGGAGGAGGAGGAGGAGGAGGTGGTGGTGGTGGTAGTGGTGGTGGTGGTGGTAGTGTTGGAGTTGGAGGTAAGTGATAGAAGGGGGGAGGGGAAGAAGGACGATGAGGAGGAATTGAGCCCAAGGGGGATAAGAGGCAGGTGTAGAAGAGATAGATGAATAGGAAGAAGGAAGATGAGGTGGAGAGAGAGAGCGGGTGATGAGTGAAAGAAGGGGTATGGTTGGAGAGAGGGGAAGAGAAAGAGAGAGAGAGAAGGAAAGAAAGGGAGAGGGGAAGAGAAAGAGAGAGAGAGAAAGAAAGAAAGGGAGAAGGGAAGAGAAAGAGAGAGAGAGAGAGAAGGAAAGAAAGGGAGAGGGGAAGAGAAAGAGAGAGAGAGAGAAGGAAAGAAAGGGAGAGGGGAAGAGAGGGGGGAGGGGGGAAGAGAGAGAGGGGAAAAGAGATGGAGAAAGAGAAAACGAAGGAAAGAGAGACGGAAAGAGAAAAAGGAAGAGGGGGGAAAGAGACAGAAAGAGAGAGGGGAGAGAGAGGAGAGAGAGAGAGAGAGAGAGAGAGAGAAACGAGAGAGAGAGGGGGAAAGATATATATATATATATATATATATATATATATATATATATATATATATATATATATATATATATATATATAGATAGATAGATAGATAGATAGAGAGAGAGAGAGAGAGAGAGAGAGAGAGAGAGAGAGGGAGAGAGAGAGAGAGAGAGAGAGAGAGAGAGAGAGAGAGAGAGAGAGGGAATGAGAAACTGAGAGACTGAGTGAGAGAAGGAGTTAGAGAAAGAGAAAAAGGAAGAAGAGAAAGAAAAAAAGAAAGAGGAAGAGACAGAGAAAGAAAAGGGAGTTAGAGAAAGAGAAAAAGAAAGAGGAAGAGACAGAGGAAGAGAAAGAGAGGTATAAGACAGACAGATAGACAAATACATATGCGTTTAGAGATGACCACAAAGCAAAACGGGTTTATAAAACACACATGTATTAAGACACAGGTAGTCCCGATACGAAGGGAAACAGACGAAAGAAATGCTAACGCAGATTCAAGTGGAGTGAGGACCCGGCATCGTAGCGTGCCTGATCTCCCACCTCATAAGGTGAAGTGGCCGTCGCCATTAATTGATAAACCTCCCTTTCCTTTTGCGAATTGTTTTATATTTGTTTTGTATTGAATCTGTTTTATAACTGTTCTCTAGTCTTACCGCATTAGCTTATTTTTACAATATCAATATCCATCATTCCTTTCTTAAACCTCATGACGCGACTGCATGACTGCCTGGCCAATTGCCGAGGGAAAACACGCAGAAGGAACTCGTCAGCGCACCTGCAGGCTGTGACTGCCGGGCCGAGGGAT
>NC_051393.1:44565683-44568183 GCF_015228065.2 Penaeus monodon
TCCTTACTTCGTTCTCCTCCTGTTTCTCTCTTCGTCTCCTTCTTACCCTCCTCATTCTCCACCATTTTCCCCTCCCCCTGCCCCTCTCTTTCTTCGTCTCCACCTCCTCCTGTTTATCCTCTCCCTCCTTCTCCTTTTCCTCCTCTCTATCCTCTCCCTCCTCCTCTTTCCTCTGGGCCTCCCTCCCTCCCTCTCACCTTCCCTCCCTTCCCCCTCCCTCCCTCCCTTCCCCCTTCCCTCCCTCCCTTCCCCCTTCCCTCCCTCCCTCCCTTCCCCTCCCTCCCTCCCTTCCCCCCTCCCTCCCTCCCTTCCCCCTTCCCTCCCTCCCTCCCCCACACTCTCCACCCGCGCCGCCATGTCTCCCGCCGCTCATAACAGTCCCGTCAGGTAGCTCCTGTAAATTCGGGCATAAAGAATTCGTGGGCGAAAAGTTGTGGCGGCGCTAATTCGGCTTTAGTCAGGTGGTCCCCGCTGTGTGATTGTGAGGCAAATGCGTCCGCCGGGGCTCGCTTTGTCGTACCGGCGATGAGATGATGGCGAGGCCGTCCGTCCGTCCGTCCGTCCGTCCGTTCGTTCGTACGTACGCCTGGAGGTCCCGCTGGGTAGCTGGGCTCGCTTGACTCGGCTCGACTCCGCTCGCTTGACTCGGCTTAGCTCGGCTCGCTTACCATGCCTGCTTGATGGGGATGGTGGGGGTGGGAGTGGGGGGTAGGGAGGAGGAGGAGAGGCGATAGATAGGGGATTTGGGGAGGAGGGAGTGGAGGGGAGGGGGAGGGAGGAGGAGAGGCGATGGGTGGGGGATTTGGGGAAGAGGGAGTGGAGGGGAGGGGGAGGGAGGAGAGGAGGCGATGGGTGGGGGATTTGGGGAAGAGGGAGTGGAGGGTAGGGAGGGGAAGGGGAGGGGAGTTGTCATTTGTCTTTCAGTGCGTCTCTTTGGGAGTGATCGGTCGACTTGGTCAATGGTAGGCTGGAAATGTCACGGCTCTGAGGCTGACGGTCGGATAGTGGGATAGTGTGTGTGTGAAAGAGCGAGAGAGAGAGAGAGAGAGAGAGAGAGAGAGAGAGAGAAGAGAGAGAGAGAGAGAAAGAGAGCGAGAGAGGAGAGAGAGAGAGAGAAGAGAGAAGAGAGAGGAGAGAGAGAGGAGAGGAAGAGAGAGAGAAGAGAAGAGAAGAGAAGAGAAGAGAGGAGAGGAGAGGAGAGAGACAGAGAGAGGAGAGAGGAGAGGAGAGAGACAGAGAGAGAGGAGAGAGGAGAGAGAGATAGAGATAGAGAGAGAGAGAGAGGAGAGAAAAAGAGAGAGAGGAGAGAGAGAGAGAGAGAGAGAAGAAAAAGAGAGAGAGAGGAGAGAAAGAGAGGAGAAGAGAAAGAGAGAGAGAGAATGAGAGAAGAGAAGAAGAGAGAGAAGAGAAGAGAGTAGAAGAGAGAGAGAGAGAGAGAATGAAAGAGTAAGAGAGAGAGGAATGAAAGGAGAGAGAGAGAGAGAGAGAATGACGAGAGGAGAATGAAATAATGAAGAGAGAGAGAGAATGTGTTTTATAGCTTAAGATAAAAGATAAGACCAGCAAGTCTGACTCGGAAAAGTCCCTGATCCATTCCAGCATGAAAGTTATTTTTTTCGAGGGGATTGAGAAGTTGAAGAAGGTAGAAAAGTCTTTTCCGTTTGTCTGTAGAACTTTAGGACATTGCCACTTATGTCGAAGTTGTTATTATTTATTCATTATTTAGTTATTATGATGATAGTAAAAGGCATTAAGCTTACCTTTAAAAAAAGCGTTTCCTTTGCGGGGTGGGGAACGTCTCGGTTTTGAAAATAGAAAGTCCACTAAAATTGAAAATAAGATTTTGAAAATAGAAAGTCCCTCCACTAAATGTAAATCTTTTTGAGGTAGAGCAAGAGGAGGAGGAGAAGAAGAAGAAGAAGAAGAAGAAAAAGAAAAAGAAAAAGAAGCAGAAGAAGCAGAAGAAGAAGAAGAAGAAAAGAAGAAGACGAGAAAGAAGAAGAAGAAGACAAAGAGAAAGGGAAATATGAAGGATATAGTAGAAGAGGAAGAAGAGAAGCAGAGGCAGGAATAAGAAAAGGGAAAAATAGGAATTGAAAGTGGTGATTGACGGTAGGATGGTAAGGAAGAGGAATAAAAGATGGAAGAATGGGAGGAAAAGAAGAAGGAGGAAGAGTAATGGCGGAAGTGAAAAAGCAAAGGATAGGGGGAGTAAAATATAGGAAAGGATGAAGAGATAATAACGATGGAGGAGAAGAAGGAAAGGACAAGAGAAGGAAAGGAAGGGCGAGAAAAGGAGTGGGAGGAGCGAATAAGGAAGGAAAGAGAAGAAGAGGGGACAAAAGAGAAGGAAGGAATAGGAGAATGAGAGGAGTATATAAGGGAGGGTGAACGAGAGGAACAAGAGGAAAACGAGGAGGAAATGGTTGTGAAGGAAGGGAAAAGGGAGAGGGGAAAGAAGTGACCTGGCAGAGGTGTTCATGTTGAAATCATCTCAATC
>NC_051393.1:44578183-44580683 GCF_015228065.2 Penaeus monodon
GTGTTGTTTATATTCAATTTCACTGCAATAGTTTTCTTGATGAATATAAAGCTCTTACGTCGACAATATTCTACACTTCAGAATTTCTCGCTCACGTATGACGCTGGGTGCTTATCCACTGTTTTTTTCTTTATTTATTTATTTCTTTTTCTTTTTCTTTTTCTTCTCGAATTTCAGTATTTCCTCCTCATTTAAGCAGTCATTCATTTATATTCCAAGTCTTTGTGATATTTTCTTCGCGTAGTTATTCACACCAGCCCGACGTCCTCATTCTCGCAAAGAGTGAAAAGATGACTGAATGACGGAACTATTTCGCATATTTCATCACCGGAACGCCAATTACACGCCTTACATTATGAAATGATTCATTTTCATTCATAGCCTTTGCCTTTTGCTGGCTGGCGAAATAACGCGGCGGTTCTTCAAAATATTCATTGCATAAACGTATCTGGCCAATCCGCGAAATCCTGCAGCATTTCATACTTCCTGCAATGTTGAAATATTGAATTACTTATTTTTGTTGTTGTTTTTTTTTACGTACGCTGCGCCAACAATGGACGTCAAAAGCCTGGCAGATTTGCTTGACTGTGTTTGCTTTATTTTGTAAATGACTTTCGTGATTTATATACAATAAATGCTGTGTTTATTTACAGATATTTAAATTGACGGTCACTTCTTCACAAAGATGAATGAGTATAGATATACAAGATGAATAAATCGAAAGACGCGCACGCACACACACACACACACACACACACACACACACACACACACACACACACACACACACACACACACACACACACACACACACACACATACACACACACACACACACACACACACACACACATACTCACACTCACACACTCGTCTCTCTCTCTCTCTCTCTCTCTCTCTCTCTCTCTCTCTCTCTCTCTCTCTCTCTCTCTCTCTCTCTCTCTCCTTCTCACCTAACTTATAATATGCAAGTAATGTATCTCCTCAGCATTATTTATACTCCAGTATACGTAGTATTATCCATATCTGTATTTTACAGCATTTAAAAATCTTTCCTTCGTTGTATCTAAATTTCATTATAACGTCTACATTCCTACATTCCAATATACTAGCAAACTTTTTTTTTTATATTTGTATTCCAGAATACCTAAGGACTTCTTTTGTGTCTACTGTATATTCCAATACTACTTAAAACTTTTATTTTTCTTTTGCTGTATCTGCATTCCAGTGCACTTTGGACTTTATTGGTAGTACATATATATATACATATATATATATATATATATATATATATATATATATATATATATATATATATATATATATATATGTATAGGTGTGTGTGTGTGTGTGTGTGTGTGTGTGTGTGTGTGTGTGTGTGTGTGTGTGTGTGTGTGCATGCGTGCGTGCGCTTGCGCTCGCGCACACACACATAAATGTGTCTACATACATATCTGTATCTATATCTATCTATCTATCTAGCTATACATATATTTATGTCTGTGATATATACATATATATATATATATATATATATATATATATATATGTATGTATACATGTATATATGTATGTGTACATGTATATATGTGTATATATATATATATATATATATATATATATATATATATATATATATATATATATGTATGTATATATACATGATTATATGTATTAATGAATTAAGAGAAGTTTAAGTGCTGCAGTGGATTGAATGGCTGTTGAATAATAATAATAATAAAAGTTATACATATATGGGTGTGTGTATATATTTTGTGTATCTCCATATCTACTTATTTATGATGTTTTACTGGTGACTTTGTGAAAGGTGTTTCGACATAAAAGCCTCACGTATCTTTAAAAAAATTTCAGCGTCGAGCAATGAAAAAATGGTACCGACTTTTGAGAGGAAGGAAGGTGTTAACATGTTTTTAGCTTTTATACTATCTTTTGTTATTATTTATTATCTTTATTATTGTGATCATTATCTTTAAGACAATGCTGCCAGGAAAATGCGATGTCAACTTTAGTACAAGATCTGTTTTGCATGAATAGTTTGCTTCCATTGGAACAGTCATTCACGGTGTTCAAAGTCAACGAAAACTTTGTGACATTTAAGCGCACCTCCTCATAATTCTTTCTGTATTCTTATCATTAATACGTAAGCACTTTTTCTTATTCCATAATAATAGGTTAAATGGAAGATCCAAGTTTTGATTTTATTGGTCTCCATTACTTGAAAGGTTTTAGATTGAGTGTTTAAGAAAGATTTAGTATGAACCTGCTTTTGGCATCAGGTGGCGTAGTGGAAGCAATTCAATAAACACGTGACGGTGTATGAAAACAATGGACGAAAAAGTTGCGAGCAACCAAAGGATTAATATTAATGATTATGATATTATTATCATTGATTATTATTGCTGACGTTACCATGTTCATTATTATTGTGATAACTATAGTTATCTATATTATAATTCTGCTTGTTTATCGTCCGTCCTTC
>NC_051393.1:44585683-44590683 GCF_015228065.2 Penaeus monodon
GTCACATGTAATAAGTAGTACCTGCGTGTCTCTTTGCCTGTTGATTCGCCTTCCACGACCCCAACGACCAGACAGAACTGAGGTGAAGTAATGCAGGAAAAGTGCACATAAAAACGCGAGGTCAACTGGGGTCTATTGACCTGCATTACATACCGTTGGGGTTTTATGTTGACGAGCGAGTTGTTAGCGATACGGTTTATGCTGGCTTATTAACAATTACGGTGGATGTATCCTGTTGGACGCTCTCTGCAGTCTTTATGGGGAATGCACGGGTTGACAGAAACACTCGTTGTAGTGAAAATTATTTTAATACAAGGAATAACGGACAAAGACTTTTCCTCTGCTTGAAAACAGGGCGAAATAACGAGGCACAAGCGGGTCACTCTGATGGAATGCTTGGATGGTATATGGCTATGGAGGTCGGGTTCACTGAAGATACACTGGTGGATTATAGAAAGGGGAACTGGAGTAAATAAGAGGAAGAAAACATTATGGTAACCCAGTTCCCGGTTTAAGAATGAAGGAGCGATAGAAGGGCGTGTGTTGCAGTATTTTGATTCGTTATACACACTCTACTCACTCGCGTACACTCATTCACTCACCAACTCACCCACTCACTCACTCGTTCTATCACCCTTTCACTCTCCCTTACACACTCAATCATTCATTCAATCACTCACTTACCCGCTCACTCTGTTGGCTCCTCACTCAATCACTGTCTCACGCATAAACACTCGCACTCACTCGCACCCAAACGAGTATCCATGCAACCACTCGCAAAACTCCCTCTGTTCTCGCAGGGTCGGGCAGGGGAGGAGTAACGAAAATCGATAACATATAAACGCTTTTTATTCTAATCCCATGTTGATTGGATTTCCATCCGCATTTTCAAAGCGCATTAAAGAATAATTTCTGCTAGCGTTAAAAAAGGACTTTTTTTTTTTTTTTAGTTTTTCATCTCGTTTTTCCATTTACTTGTGTCGGTTAATATGCTAGGCGAAGGGTAGTACAATGCTACCATTGATATATGTAATTCCTTTGTGGTTATGCATATTGTACACACTCGTGACTGATGTGGTTGTTATGTGCTCTCTCTCTCTCTCTTATTCTCTCTCTCTCTCTCTCTCTCTCTCTCTCTCTCTCTCTCTCTCTCTCTCTCTCTCTCTCTCTCGCTCGCTCGCTCAGATATAAATTGTAGACAAAATAAAGGCCTTTTACGGGAATTTCCAGCTGTTGTGGTCACTATTGTATATTATATCTTAGGTGTTTTATAATGAGGGATGGAGAGAGAGATGAAGAGAGAGGGCATAAAGAGGAACATTGAGAGAAAAAAAGTAAGAGAGAGAAAGAGAGATAGAGAAGAAGAGAGAGGGATACAAAGAGGGAGAGAGAGTGAGCGAGATGGAGAAGGAGATGGAGAGAGATATGGATATATATATATATATATATATATATATATATATATATATATATATATATATATATATATATAAATATATATAAATTGGGAGGGAGAGAGAGAGAGAGAGAGAGAGAGAGAGAGAGAGAGAGAGAGAGAGAGAGAGAGAGAGAGAGCGAGAGAGCGAGAGAGAGAGAGAGAAGGGAAAGAGAGATGCCATGGCAGAACACCCTAATGATCACTCCATGCACTGATAGAGAATATATGATATCATTGCAATGTGTCTTGCATCCCTGTAGACTACTCCCGATTCATACGGTTGCCATAGTGTTTTAATGATGGTAAATGTAGTCTTTTGGGACGTATCGTGTTGGCAGTCGGATCTATTGCAATGAATTCAGTACTGCTTAAGTTCTGTTCCGCTGTAATATATTTGATTTATATGGTAAATAACACTCGTTAAGCAATTTATGTTTTATACTATGTGAGGTATATATATATATATATATATATATATATATATATATATATATATATATATATATATATATATATGATTTACTCACTGTGTTTAGGTTTTTGAAAGATTTCCTGATTTCTTACTGCAAACCACGCACACATTCGTAGCCTATGTACACGTGCGTAGAGGACGACGTAGGAAGTGTTGTGGAGATCGCGGTGGCTTGACAAATATTTTCCCTTTAGTCCGTGGACATTGACCTAAAGGGGGGGTATGGCGGCGGTCGAGAGAAAGGAAGGACTAAATGCGTCACACGGTTCATGCAGGTCACCTCCTAATTTTGCCTTCGCTTTGTCAGAGGATCGACGCCGCAGGCAAGCAGACGCAGGCAGGTATTTGTTGACGTTCGGCCGCGGCCTCGCTCTGGCCTGGGACCGTGCTGTGGCGTTTGCTTGTCTGCTTGCTATTATGGGAAGGGTTTTTTATTCTTCCGAGGTGGGAGTTCAGTTTGAAGATGGCGATTTTCCTGCTATTGGTGATTTTTCTTGTTATTTCATTTTTTAGCGGTGGAAGCAAAGAAAAAACACTGATAGCATGAAAGTTTTATATATATATATATATATATATATATATATATATATATATATATATATATATATATATATATTTAAATTCAAGCATTTTTTTTCCTAGTAAGGTTTTCAACAGCCACGCGATTTTTTTTTTCTTTATCGTAAAACATACCTTCGTAAGGTGATCAAGTTTAATGGAGTTCCCCCAGTTGTTTCAACTAAGGGAGAAATTGACAGAACTTACACGTGGTAGCAAAAAGAATAATGATAATAAATAAATAAATAAAAAGAAAAAGAGAGAGAGAAAAAAAAAATTCAGGTAGCTATCCTATGTATTTCTCATTTTACTTTTCCCCAAATTTATTCCCTCTTCACGTGCACTCTCCACTTGCCACTTCCCTTTCCTTAACAAGTTCTTCAAGGCTGTCTGGACCAATATGCTGACCCGAAAAGAGTCCAAGACGATCTCTCTCTCGTCTCTTCTCTTCTCTTCTCTTCTCTTCTCTTCTCTTCTCTTCTCTTCTCTTCTCTCTTCTCTCTTCTCTCTTCTCTTCTCTTCTCTTCTCTTCTCTTCTCTTCTCTTCTCTTCTCTTCTCTTCTCTTCTCTTCTCTTCTCTTCTCTTCTCTTCTCTCTCTCTCTCTCTCTTGAGAGAGAGAGACAGAAGCGACGAAGAGAGACAGACCGAGAGAGGGAGACCCTTGACCCCTGTGGCCTCGTGGGAAACCGTCACACAAACAAACAAGAGACAAGATAAGATCGAGGAAAAACAAAGGTGTCACGCGGCCTCAACTCATGTGCAATTCCTCCCAAGACGAAGAGTGGCACAAACCTCTTTTTCTTTTCCTTCTTGTTCTTCTACGTCTCTTTTTTTCCTTCGTGTTTTCATCTTCGTTTTTTTCTCTTTATTTTATTAGTTTCCTTTTTTGTTATTTTTTTTATCTATTTGATTTTTTATTTATTTATTCCTCATATTGATGTTTGTATTGTGTTCGCTATGTCGAGTGTCGTTCTTGAAATTTCGTTTATAACACATTTTTTGCTCCTTATTGATGTTATAGTGTATGCGTTTATTATAGTCGATGAGAATGGCAGGATATGATTGCTTTCACGAACACTAGATTTTTTATATGCCCTGCTTTGAGTGGATTAACGGTCCTCTATCAAGCCTGTTGCAGAGAAGGCGGTCTTCCCTTTTTTGTTGCAGATTGTGTGTTTTCTTTTTTTTTCCATTTATTCTTCCATTATCGGGGGTTTTATGTTCAATTTTCCGCGTGTTTCTCCGGCGGACGTTGCTTTAAAATGCTTGAAATGTTCTCGACTTTTTCTTTGCAGTCGTAACGTTTGTAGAAGGAAAAGATCACACATTGGGGTTTGAGAAACGTCTCCATTAAGGAAAAGATTTTGCTCTTCAGGTTCTCGGTCTCGCCTCGTCAGCCGTAGCGCCGCTTCTTGTCGCTCGCCTCGCCTCCCATCTCGCGTCTGGAACGGAATTTCTAAATGTATTGCGTCAGGAGCTATTGGTTGGAGCTTTATCGAGCTCTCTCTGTCTGTTTGTCTGTCTGTCTGTCTCTCTCTCTCTCTCTCTCTCTCTCTCTCTCTCTCTCTCTCTCTCTCTCTCTCTCTCTCTCTCTCTCTCTCTCTCTCTCTCTCTCTCTCTCTCTCCTTTTCGAGGAGGGTTGTTGCTTATAAAAAGTACCCAAATTTTTTTCATCCCTTGTGATCTCGTATTCGTCCGAACGATAGCCATTATATCGCACGAACACCCCCCCTTCCTTTCGTGCGATTATAATATATCATTCTCACCGCACCTATACTCCTGCCTGACACTCCGAATGCGCCCTTGGTGTGTGCGTGTGCAAGCGTTCAGGTGCGTGCGTTGGGTGCGGCGTGAGAGGGAGACGGAGGCAAACCACACGCGGTAGACAAGACGATGATCTGCACAAACACCTAGGCTCAGAACCCGGTCATTCCCTCAATACCTTCGTGCGGACTCTCTTCTCGCTCTCTCGCTCGCGTACCGTATGTGTGTGTGTGCGAGGGACTGCTTTTTATTTGGAACATGTATGGCCTCAAATATTTATTGCTATATTTATATGTATGTATGAGTGTGTGTATGCATGCGTACATATATGTATGCATGTGTCTATAAATAATCTTAACATAAACACCTATTTGTGTGTTTATCTATATTTTTATGAACAAAACCAGCGGCAAAATATCGGAGAAACGCGCGCTTTTTGGCAATTCTTGTACATAAATCTCTAGAATTGGACTTATCGTTACCACTATTAAGGCAGGACGCTAGTTCTTATTCCTAAGCGAGCGGCGGGGCGGGGGAGGCAAGGATCAAGCAAAGTCTGTTTGACCCGCGAATGGTGATCACCCAGATGTGGAAACGTAGCCTCCTACGAGATGCCCGCCTCGTCGACCCGCGCGGTGCCATAGAGAACGTGACGGCGGGAGCATGCGCGGGAGGCGGCCCCAGACCCCCTCCATACTGCTTCAATTACTTGGCCTTGGACGCGGCAAGATCGCCACTCACAACCTGCCTTGATTGGCCCGCAGTTT
>NC_051393.1:44593183-44595683 GCF_015228065.2 Penaeus monodon
AGATGAAGAGGAAGAAAGAGTGAAAAACGAAAGAGAGAATAGGAGGGGAAGGAGAGGGCGGGAGAAAGATAGTGAGAGGAGAGAGAAGGTAAAGGAAGAAGAATGGGAGAGGAAGGGCGAAAGGAAGAGGGAAGTGGAGAGGAAAAGGGAAGAAATTTGGAGAGAGAGAGAGAGAGAGAGAGAGAGAGAGAGAGAGAGAGAGAGAGAGAGAGAGAGAGAGAGAGAGAGAGAGATTGTGACCTGACGATAAGTTCACAAAAATATTAGTGAGTCGTGAGGTTTGCTTTTATAAACCGTAATTCGATTTATGAAAATGGTATAGTTTGCTATCAACTACATCCTGGCAATTTACCTTCTGGATTATGTAAAGGAGACGAGAGTTCTGTTGCGAGGGTGTTTAACAGGGTCCTTGGCTATTTACATATATTTTCACACACACACACACACACACACACACACACACACACACACACTACACACATACACACACACACACACACACACACACACACACACACACACACACACACACACACACACACACACACACACACACACACACACACACATATACACATACACATATATATGTACATACATGCGTACATACATACATACATACATACATACATACATACATACATATATACATACACACATACACACATACACACACACACACACACTATTATATATATATATATATATATATATATATATATATATATATATATATACATATACATATATATCCATGTTGGATACCGTATATGCTCTTCATTAAAGGGTTAATGGGTTCAGGGTTGACATTAGCTCCCCCGGAATAAATATCATTTTGTAGGGTTCTGCTCAGTCCTCTCTCTCTCTCTCTCTCTCTCTCTCTCTCTCTGTCTCTCTCTCTATCTGTCTCTCTCTCTCTCTCTCTCTCTCTCTCTCTCTCTCTCTCTCTCTCTCTCTCTCTCTCTCTCTCTCTCTCTCTCTCTCTCTCTCCTCCCTCCCTCCCTCCTTTCCTCCCTCCCTCCCTCTCTCCCCTCTCTCCTCTCTCTTCCCTCTCTTCCCTCTCCCCTTCTCCCCCCCTCTCCCTCCTTCCCTCCCTCCCTCTCCCTCTCCCTTTACTTATTTTCCTTCTCTGTTCCCTCCCTCTTCTTATCGGTACTTCACCCTAAGTCTCCCTTATCCCCACGTACCTTCCCCTGCCTCGTTCCTCACCCTAATCACCTTTATCCTTTCCTTCCTCATCTTCCTTCTTTATTATATCTCCTCATCTTCTATCACACCCCTAAGCTTCCTTTATGATAAAAATACACCCCATCCCCCTTTTTCTGATCCCCTTCCTTTCCTCCCTCCCTCCCTCCCTCCTTCCCTTCATTATCGCCTCCCTCTTTCCGACCTCCTTCCTTCCCTCCCTCTTTGCCTCCCTCCTTCCGACCTCCTCTCCCTCCCAGCCTCCCCCTTCTGATCTCCTTCCCTCCCTTCTTGCCTCCCTCATTCCCTCCCTCCCTCAGACCCACTTACCTCCCTCACTCCCCCCTCCTTCCACTAACCTCCCCTCATATACCCTCCAACCCCCCCCTCACTGCAAAACCCCCTCTACTCCCCTCCCACCCCCCCACGCGTGTCAGCCCACCTATGATGTGAGAAGAAAGGGAAATGGAGCCGACCATATATTACCTATAAGCCTCAACCTGCCTGGCATTAATGTATGCTCGAGCAACGGCGGGAGAGAGCGAGGGAGACGCCTGGCGGAGGGAGAGGGCATTATTGTAGGGTGTAAGTGTGTGTGTGTGTGTGTGTGTGTGTGTGAGAGAGAGAGAGAGAGAGAGAGAGAGAGAGAGAGACAGAGACAGAGAGAGAGAGAGAGAGAGAGAGAGATTGTGTGTGTGTGTGTGTGTGTGTGTGTGTGTAAGACTATAAATAAAAAGAAGAGAGAAGATGTACGGAAATTCAAATCTCAAGGTACCAGCATGAAAACAGCTAAAAGGAGCCTCGGAATAGGGAGAAATCAAATGTATGAAGCAAAGAAACCAGACGGAGAAGTGACATATAACAAGAATTAAATCATAAGAGTAGTGAAAGACTTACAGGGATATATACAACTTAAATGAATAGCCACGGATAGAAGCGAACGCGTTAACTTAAGACGTACCTAACATCACAACAGAAGAAGTAAAAGGACCGCTTAAAGCATGAAGAGAGGGAAAACACCAGGTGAAGACAGAATTAGTATAGACCTTATAATAGATACATGAGAAATTGCAACAGTGAAACTAACCAATCTTTTTAACAAATGCTTTTCAACAGAAAATCTCCGAAAGCCTGGAAAATGCAACAATTATTTTGATTCATAAAAAGGGGATAGAAAGGATCTAAAAAACTACCGACCCATAAGCCTCCTTTCAGTTACTTACACACTGTTCACAAAAGTCCTCACAACTCGCATCTCTGACAGTCTGGATTCTAACCAGCCTAAAGAACAGACGGGCTTCCGCAGTAGATTCTC
>NC_051393.1:44618183-44628183 GCF_015228065.2 Penaeus monodon
CTCTCCTCTCCTCGCCTCACCCTCTCCCTCACCCACTCTCTCTCCCTCACTCTCTCTCTCTCCCTCTCCTTCTCCTTCACACACTCCCCTCGCCTCACTCTCTCCTCTCTCCCTCTCCCTCTCTCTCTCCCTCTCCCTCTCCCTCTCCCTCTCCTTCACACAATCCCCTCGCTTCACCCTCTCCCTCTCCCTCTCCCTCTCCTTCACACACTCCCCTCGCCTCACCCTCTCCCTCTCCCTCTCCTTCTCCTTCACACACTCCCTCGCCTCACCCTCCCCTCCCTCCTCCCTCTCCCTCTCCTTCACACACTCCCCTCGCCTCACCCTCTCCCTCTCCCTCTCCCTCTCCCTCTCCTTCACACACTCCCCTCGCCTCCCTCTTCTCCCAAACAAGATATATTGAGTGGGCGGGGAAGTACCTTTGAATATGTCGGTATCTATAAACACAAGTAGAGCAGCGGTTTAATCTTAAGTGCTTTTTCTGCTTTCGACCGTTGGGGAGAAATGCAGATCTTAGGACAAAGAATAGGGTAAGAATTTTTTTTTTTTTTTTTTTTGCTGAAGACTTTGTGATACTGTAATGGGGATGATAATAGTGGTGATATTGATTAAAGTAATAATGACATTATTATTATTATTATTATTATTATTATTATTATTATTATTATTATTATTATTATTGTTATTATTATTATCGTTATTATTATCGTTATTATTACTATTATTATTACTATTATTATTATTTGTATTATTATTATTATTATTATTATTATTATTATTATTATTATTATTATTATTATTATTGTCATCATCATCATCATCATCATCATCATCATCATCATCATCATCATCATCACTATAATCATTATTATCACTCTCTCTCTCTCTCTCTCTCTCTCTCTCTCTCTCTCTCTCTCTCTCTCTCTCTCTCTCTCTCTCTCTCTCTCTCTCTCTCTCTCACACACACACACACACACACACACACACACACACACACACACACACACACACTCACAAGCACACTCACAGATACTCACTCGTACACACACACTCACACACACATGCACACGCACACGCACACGTACACTCACACGCACGCACACGCACACCTTAAAGAACTACAGAACCTATGCAAATCTGTAACCAACTTTTTAATCATGTTTGGGAAATGTGTTATTGAATTTCTTACTGCACCTTTTCTCTATATTACCACGCGACTTATCGGTAAATTTTAATCCTTTTTTTCCTTCGTTTTTTTCTATGTTTATATCAAAATAAGAAAAAAACAATTATGAGACTAAGAATGATTCAGCAGCACGTAAACAAATCAATAACAACACTGAAGGATAGAACAAAATATAACTTAGTTTGTGCAGGAATTCTCTCGACGTTGCAAGTCAAATCAGGTCGCTGACATGTTGCCAACGTTTTTTTAATGACATTTGTTTCTTGTTTGAATTCTTGCGATCATTTTAGAGGAGAAACCAGGCATTTAAACCGCAACTACCCTTCGTCATAATAATAATAATAATAATAATAATAATGGTAATGTTGATGATAATAATAATAATAAGATAATGATAATAATGATAATGATAATAATGATAATGATGATAATGATAATGATAATAATGCGACTTATAATAATGATGGTGATGATAATAATAATTGTAATAATAATAATGATAATGATAATAATAATTATTATAGTAATATTAATAACAATAACAGTAACAATGATAATAATGATATTATTAATAATCATGACGATGATGATGGTAATACTGGTGGTGTTAGTGACTACAATATTACTTCTAATATTACTTCAACCATTACTACAAATATTACAACGACTAATATTGCTGCTATTGTTACTAAGACTAAGAATAATAACACGGATAGAGAGTATGATGAATTTTATACCAGAAAGACCTGAATTATACAAATATTCCCCTCCCCCCCCCGTCAATATTTTTCTTCATTTCCGAAAACTGGACGATTTGGCACGAAAACCGCTCACTTACCTGGAATTCTTCGAGAAATTATGGACGAAGGAAATTTCTGGAAAATCACAGCGAGGAAACTCATCTGAATTTCCAGCGGGTGGGTGAGGGAGAGGGAAGAGAGGGGGGGGTAGGGGGAGAAGAAGAAGGGATATGGGTGGGGGAGGGGGAGAAAGGGAGGGAGGGAGAGGAAGGGTGGGATGACGGAACGGGGAGAAGAGGAGAAAAGGAGGGAGAGGGAGGAAGGGATGGGGGTGGAGAAGGGGTAAAAAGGGAGGGAGGGAGGGATGGGGACAGGGAGAGAAAGGGAGAAAGAGAGGGAGAGATGGGGGAGAGGGGAAGAAAGGGAAGGAGGGATAGGGTGAAGGGGAGAGAGGAAGGAAAAGGATGTAGGGATGGTCATGGAAGTGGGGGATAGGGGGAGAAAGGGAGGGAGGAATAGAGATAGAGGAGGAGAGTTGATGAAATAGGGAAGAAGAGTCGGAAAGGGGGAGAAGGAAGGGGAAGGAATGGAAAGGGTGAGAAAGGAAGGAGGGTAAATGAAGAGCTGGAAGGAGATAGGGAGAGGGGGAGAGGAAGAGTGAGAAAAGAAGAAAAGAGGGAGATGGAATGTCAGTAGGAAAGAGGAAGGGAGCGGATAAAGAGGATGGATGTGGAGGATAGAAACATAACAGAAATAGAAAGGATGAGGATGGGAAACACAGGGAAAGAAAGAGGAAGAGAACGAGAATAGAATTAAGGAGACAGGCAAGGAAAATAGGTTCCCAGAAAGAAGACAAAAAAAAACCCTGAATCGTGAACAGATAGACAGACAGAATCAGAATCAGAGTGAGAACGAAAGAAAAAAAAGATGAACGATTAAAAAAAAAAAATAAAAAAATAAAAGGAGAGAAAAAATTAAACACGAGAAAGAAAGGGATGAGATGCTCTGGGGAAGGAAAGAAACCAAAAAGAAATAAAGAAAGGAGAGGAATGAAAGGAAGTAACAGCTGTACACCTCAGGGGCCCTTTACCCTTTGCTGACGTTCCTGGCGGTCCGTCGCCGTCCCCGCCGGGTGGCGGTGATGTGGTGATGACCTGTAGTAGTGACGTGAGGTGCTGGCATGTGGTGATGACATGGAGTGATGAAATATTGGCGTGCGGTGATGGCGTGTTGAGACGTGAGGTGCTGGCGTGTGGTGACGTGTACTGACGTGAGATACTGGCGTGTGGTGATGACATGTAGTGACGTAAATTAATGAGGTGTGGTGATGACGTGCAGTGACCTCAGGTAATCACGTATATTGGCATGTGGTGATGAAATATGGTGCCTTGAGGTGCTGACGTGCCGTGATGCCGTGTAAGGACTTGTAATGACGTGAGGGATACCTGTGAGCGTGAGCGGGGGCCGACGGCAATCCGCTCCGGGAATATTTACAGACTCGCGTCACTGCTTCTGTAGGCGTGTGTACGTTAGCGTTTTTGTTTCTTTTTGTGAGGTTATGTCGTTGTTTTGCATTACCATGGCTGCTTTTTTATCTGGGTGCCAGTAATACTAGCGTTGTTAGTTGCATTATTAATATTGTTGAGGGTATTCGTGCTATTATCACCACTATTACCGTGCGAGTGACAACTGTAACCCGTTTAAGAGAAACGTTCAATCCCGGGCATGATGGTCACCCTCGCAGGGAGGCAGAGAGAGAGGCCGCCTGGCTCTCCTTGCGAAGGGCGACGCGCACATGCTCAGGCGGAACAGAACCACGATTACGTCGGGAGAGTTTGCGAACGATAAATCCATTTTACCTTGCAGATAAAAGCATTGCCTTTGATTGGTTTAGGTGATTGCATATACATGAGGAGGGGGCTGGACCCACTAACTGCGTTACGGCGGCGTCCATCCCGGGGCTGTGTCGCGCCGCCCGGCATCCGCGCAGCTCACTCGGCTCTCTCTCTCGCCGCCGGTTACGCAGCTGTATTTTCCTCCTGTTTCTGCGAGAGGAAGAGGGAGATAAATGAAAGAATGAAAGGAAGAGAGGGGGAAAGAGAGACAGACAATAGTGACAAATACAGACGACATAGATAGAAAAATTCAAACCAAGATTAAGATAACCTTGTCAAAAACTCAGACGATTCTGGCGGACTATTCAGAACTGGTAACTTAGCTTGAGTTAAATATTTATGGATGAGTCTATAATGGAGAAGCTCTTTTGCATATGATGGCTTTTATGTCGTCCGTTCAAGGTGCTTCCCACGATGACGTACCCCGCTAATTTTACTAGATTACCTATCATCATTAAAGTTTCTTCTGATGGAGGTGGAGACATTTTAGGGCCATTTAAAGCGCTCTTTTGTTGACTGCAACGACATTCCATTCGATTAATTTCCTCTTCATTGTACTGTTGTATGATTATCTTTCTTTCACCTTCCATCGAGAATCTCCCAAATGCCCGTCCGCCATTTCCTGCGAGGGCCCATTGCAGCGAGCCATCAGAGCACTCAGCACCCGTCTACACACACTATTTCTACTCAAGTTCCTCTCCCGTTAAAGCATCATCATACATTACACCTCGCCCAGTTTTCCCCCGGTTAGACTGCCATTATACATCCATTTCAGCAGCTCCATCAAGCCTCTCCCTCCCCGCCCCTAGCACCACCTGCCCCCCCCCCCACACACATAAACCTCTCCCCAACCCCCCCCCCTTCCCCCCACGCCTACCGCCACACCCCCGTCCGTCCCTTCTCTGTCTGTGCCATTACCTGGCGCGCTCCACCTGTTCCGCGCGGGACCATACAACTTAATTTGTTTCCCCGCGCCGGAACGTCTGATAGCGGGGCCGGCCAGGTGTAGCGCTCATACATACACATGAGGAAGGGGAGTAGGAATGAGGGAGGGGAGGAGGGAGAGGGGAGGACAAGAGGGGAGAACAGGACTGGAAGAGAGAGAGAAAGATGAGGAAAAGGGAAAATGTACGACAGGGATCCATGGGGAAAAGTTGGTAAGGGGAGGATGACTCTTAAAGGGAGGCAGAAAGAGAGGAAGGCAAAGAACAGATACGAGGGGGCGGAGGAGAATGGGTGAAGAGAGCGAATGATTTTTGTAACGAAGAATGGAATAAAATCAAATGGATAAACATGAAAGCGTTAGAGAACATCTGGTAGAAGATAGACTGCAAACGAAGATACAGATAGAACGTTAACAAAAGGAGAAAGAAAATTAAATAGAACGTCAGCCAGAGAAGAGTATACGAAATGACGGTGGCCAGTTTCCGCATATTACATTACATACCCTGAGTACATCCTCGTCCTGGCTATCATCTTTCGAATTCCTTATCTAATCTACATTCCACAGCTGAGAGGAACGAAAGTTTGAAAGCGTCAGACACTGGAAGGCCGCTAGGTGCTGTGCTATAACCAGGAGCATTCTTGAGAAGTCCGAGGGAAGGAGATCGAAATGTGAGATAACTGGAGCTGGTGTTTTGTCTCAGAAACTTGAGCTTTTTTTACAGGGAATAAAAAACACGTGCATTATGGATAAAATACAGACATGATAATGATGGTAAAGATTAATTGCAATAGTCGTAGAATAATTATTCTATAATATTATACTTCAAAAGGAACTATACACCACAACCTCCCCTTCAACTAATGTTGTTACGAGGTCCTATTCACCATACAAATGAACATCAGTCAAACGCTCGATGCTGAACGTAAAGCAGACAATAACAAATGAGTGTAATATACATATTTGGTGCATGTGACATACGTATCATTAGCATATTGGGAGTGATTTCATTCTTGACTCCACACAGTTCCATTAAGGGTTCACATTAATATGATAAATGCAAAATGCATTAATATGACTAATGCTCTAAAATGTATGAACGCGAATAATTAACTGACACGTATGGATATCATCTCTTCAGCAGTGGTAGAGGCTGATTCTTATTATCACCGTTTCTAAAAGATATAGCCTGTCTCCTTATCTCTAAGCGTATATACCTCTATCCCATTTTCCTACTGTGTCCATCGTCCATCTATCTATCTATCTATCTGTATTTCTCTGACTATTTCAATAAACCCAGGGGCCATGGCATAACTTTAGTTTTTTTGTGGATTTTGTTGCCCACAGATGGCTCCACTTGCACTCAGACACTAAGGTGTTAATTAGTATCCAAATGAACTCGTCGTATTTTGTCATTTTTTGAATTTCTAGGATTTTTTTTCTAGTGCAATTGATTTCGATACAGCCATCATCACTATTGACATTATGATTATTATAATGTTATTAAAATACTAATGAGAATAAAAATAAGAGAATATGAAAAAAAAATGTTTTCGAAAATCAAGGGAAACGGTAAACAGGTGAAATACGTAGAACTAATAATTAACTCCTTGGTGACTAAGCAGCCACCTTTATAAACAAAATGAAGAGACTAAACTCACGTGCCATGTATTTTGCCATATGATAGTCAAAGAATCCAAAAGGGAAACAGAGGGGTAAGAAATGAAGGAGAACCAACGGACCAATAAAAAAAGGGGTGAAACAGCCAACGAAGTATAAAAAGACAACTGCCAAAAATGGAAGTGAACCGAGAAACCAAGTTTTGAAAATGACAGATAGTCGGGAAAGACAGTCATTGACACAGAGGCGATAAAAATCTGAGGAAAGGAAAAAGAGGGGAAAGACGGCCAAAGAAACAAAAGGGGTACAAAAAAGAAAAAAAAGAAAAGACATTAAGCAAAGTTGGAAGACAATAACCCGCTCAGTGCGCCGTGGATTGGGGTCGTGATGACGCAAGATTTAGTGTGCAGAGAGGGAAGAAGGAAAGCGAGGAGTAGGCTTTTTATTAGACAGAGACACTTTTTTATTGCCTCACCTTTTTCCCTAATTATATCTCAGCAAGTATGATCTCTGTCGTTGTTTGTTTGGTAGTGGGCGTGCGTTTATTTGTATGGTTTAAATATGTGTGTTTTTATGCATGCGTGTGTGTGAAGCAGTTCAGCAGAAATAATTTTAAAAAGTGAAATTTTATAGCATCTAATGAATCAAGATGAATTATAATATCATGAAAGGTGTGAATTATATTATTTCTTAATAAGTTGCTATATATATTTCTGAATCGATGCATTCCGGAAGATAAGTAAAATTCAAGGAGAATTAAATGACATTCATTTGGCTGCAGGGTTTGTTATCGTTTGTTGAAAGCAATCAGTCCTGAAGAGAGGCATTATTCCAAAACAGCATGGCCATCTTAGGGGTCATTATTTTGACCATTATTTCTGTCATTAGCCCTTTCTTGAATCAGTCATGCCCCGAATAACATCAGTGCAGGTAACATTCATCTTCACTTGCATCACTGGTCAGGCAGCATAATCTGTTATGTCATCGATGCATATATGTTTCATGATCTCTTATAGCCATGTAGCGATTTGGAAAGCATCCTTTTTCACTGAATATATTGTGGACGTTAATTTGTTAATTTATGATAATTAATCAATCCCACCGCTGCCACCAGTTATATCCTGCCCTTCCTTACAATGATGATGATTTTAATTATAACAACACTTTTGGAGCTCTGTCCGAGGCTTAGTTCTTTAAACTTCCCTCTTCGCCTAGTGATTGGCAAGAACATTCAACTGCATCTTTTTTATATTACACAATTTCATGAAGCAATATGTCATGTTTGTACAATATATGGCATGAATAGCATCCTGTTTCATGTAACATGTGGATGTTAAGGGGTTTCACTGAAGAAGAAAAAAAATATATGTATATAAACCATTGATCTACTGTCACCTCACATAGGAATTTTTTTTCTCACTAATCCAAGTAACTGTTCAAGAACAAAACAGCTGCTGTAATGCTGTTTACAGTACCTATGTTATGGTCATCTTGGTTGGAAGTAAAGGGACACTTTTAAATCCCAAGCAACTACAAATTGATTCAGCACAAAGTCAAATGGTTCACAAGTATTCTTGAAAGAATTTTTGGAACAGGGGACAGAATGAATCAAGGTTTGCTGAGAATTATGAGCAAATCTTTTTGGCTAACGCAACAAAAAATGGCTATCTTTTCATATTACAATCATTGATGCAAGGCTCCATAAATGAACTGTTCAACTTGTTCGAAACATCGAAAGTAGGCCTACAATGCATTCCAGAAAAAAATGACCAGAGACTGCAGTATGTCAACTTAATAAGGATATCAGGCATAGCATGGAATTAGGCAAGAGTCTAGTATGCTTTGTTATGATTGGGTAATATTAATGACATTTAAACATGTCAAACAACAAATGGCCCGAGTGACCAGGTATCTTAGACTTAAACTATATATATATATGTGTGTGTGTGTGTGTCTGTGTGTATATATACATACATACATATATATATATATATATATATATATATATATATATATATATATATATATAAACCTCTTTACTGAAATGAAAAAGTATTAACTAAAATATAAAGCCTGTTTGTTAAACGAAAATCATATCGACTGTCTATTCTGTAATCATTGCAGCAGTTCAGGAATAATCAGGAATGTAAAACATTGTGTAGTTTCATGGGTAAAGATTCTAAATCTGAGTCGAGTGTAGAGTCTTGAAGAGTATGGAGATATTAGATGAACAAAAATCAGGTTTTTGGTTAAGAAGGAATGGTCAGTATTCACATTTTAGTTATAAGGAGGAACAAGATTTAGGTCTGGTTATGTAGGAGAGGAAAATTTAGCATTCTGAATGTAAAAGAAAACAATGTTTAGTTTTTGGTTAGTTTGTACAGAAAGTAATCTTGCTAGCACGGTTACATTAGGAAGTAATTCCTGCGAAATTCATGTTTGTTTTGGTTGCACTGGATTGGAAATCAGGGTAGAGATCAGTACAATAGATAAACAAAATCTACATTTTTATGCAATTGCGCAACTCATGAAAAGGCATATTTCAAAATATTTATGTAAGCGGTCCAGTTTTGGAGAGCAGAATGGGGGGGAACTTTTATAACAGCATTATATGACAGAGGAGATTTAAATTGAGTGATTTGTTTACATCATGCATTGTAGTCACTCGCGTCATTTGAAACAATGGTTGTTGTTCCGCGGGCATGTGACTGAAATTTGTATGAATGAGATGCAGTTTATACGGTATGAATTCACGTCCGGTTATTTTACTTTACTGTGGAGGATTACCGTCTTCCATATATAGATTTATTTATCCTTAGGTGATTTGTATAGAGCGCAAGGTGAATCAGTGTTGGAGAAGGGTCAGATTTCTGATTATTTGCTAATGTGTCTCTACTGAATTGTGAAATAACACAAACGAGGGTTACTCCCCAACCCAACTCTCTCTCTCTCTCTCTCTCTCTCTCTCTCTCTCTCTCTGTCACTCATACACACACATGTGCATTTATATATATATATATATATATATATATATATATATATATGTATATATATATATATATATATATATATATATATATATATGTACACACACACACACACACACACACACACACACACACACACACACACACATATATATATATATATATATATATATATATATATATATATATATATGCGTGTGTGTGTGTGTAAATGAATATATATATATATATATATATATATATATATATATATATATATATACACATATATATACACACATATACACACTGCCGCGGTATTCCAGTGGATAGAGCACTGGACTCCGACCCTCGTGGTCCCCAATTCCTCGCCACGGCAGTTGTAAAAAAAAGGTCTGCGCTCGAGCCTGATCTCACGGCGATTAAACGACATATCGCCTTGAGAAAAAAAAATGCAGGTGTCGTAGGGAAAGTGGCATAAGTGGTAGCGCGCTGATCCGCGGTTGAGTAGGAAGGGCATCCAATCAGGTAAGGGTGGTACTGCCAAATGACCTTTCAATAATAAATTGGGATCCTGCAGTATAATAAATGGCTATTGAGCAGACAATATATATATATATATATATATATATATATATATATATATATAT
>NC_051393.1:44645683-44648183 GCF_015228065.2 Penaeus monodon
TAGGCGCGATTTAAGGTGAAGTCTACGGTTAGGAAATGGTGTTTCCGTGTCGGTTGCAAGTCGGGAGGGTGGGGGGAGGGGGTTAATGGGGTAGGGTCGGATACAAAGAAGGGGTGGGAGAGAGAGGGATGAGGGAGTGGGTGGGATACAGGAGGGGATGAGGCAGAGAGGGATGAGGGGGGTGGGCTGAGAAGGGGTGGGGGAGAGAGGGATGAGGGGGGGGGTCAGAGAAGGGGTGGGGGAGAGAGGGATGAGGGGGTGGGTGGGACATAGGATTGGTGGGGGAGAGAGGAAGGAGACTTAGGGGAAGGAGAGGGGAGATAGGGGCGTAGGAAGGGGAAGGTGCGTGGGGGAGGGATAGGGATGGGGGTGAAAGGGGAGGGGCAAGGGAACATGGGGGATGAAAGGGGGGGGAGGCAGGGATACCGGGCGTGGGCACTCGGGGATGATAGGGGAAGGGAAGGGTGAGATAATGGGGGAGGAGGGAAAGAGAAAGAGAAGGAGGTGAGGGAAGGGGGAGGGACAAAGAGAGAAGGGAAATGGAAAGGGAAGAGGGGAAGGGAAGAGGGGGAGATGAGCGAAGAGGGAGGGAAAGGGAAGGGGAGGGGAGTGAGGGAAGGTGGAGGGAAATCTTAAGACGTGGTTCGAATGAGTGTTGGAGTTCTGAAGGGCGGGTGGGGGTGGGGGGTTGGGGGGTGGTGGTGATGGGGAAGGTGATGTGATGGATAAAGGGGGGGGGGTTGTGTGTGAAGTTGTGAAAGGTACGAATATGTCAAAATGATTATTATTATCAACGTTGTCATTATCGTTATCATTGTTATTATTATTATTATTATTATAATTATTGTTATTATTATTATTATTATCATTATTATTATTATTATTATTATTATTATTATTATTATTGTTATTATTATTATTATTATGATTATCATTATTATTATTATCATCATCATTATTATTTTGTTTTTATTTATTTTTTATTATTATTATCATCATCATCATCATCATCATCATCATCATCGTTATTATTATTTTGTATTATTATTATTATTGTTGTTGTTGTTGAGAGAGGGAGAGAGAGAGAGAGAGAGAGAGAGAGAGAGAGAGAGAGAGAGAAAGAGAGACATAGATGTAGATATAAATATGGATCTTCTTCTTTTAACGGTAGGTTCATGTCTGAGCCGCCGTGGTCACAGCATGATACTCAATTGCAGTTTTCACGTTGTGATGCTCTTGGAGTGAGTACGTGGTAGGGTCCCCAGTTCCTTTCCACGGGGAGTGCCGGTGTTACCTTTTTAGGTAATCATTCTCTCTATTTTATCCGGGCTTGGGACCAGCACTTGACTTGGGCTGGCCCGCTCACCCAGCGGCTAGGCAGGCAATCGAGGTGAAGCTCCTTGCCCAAGGGAACAACGCGCCGGCAGGTGACTCGAACCCTCGAACTCAGATTGCCGTCGTGACAGTCTTGAGTCCGACGCTCTAACCATTCGCCCACCGTGGCCTTGACGATCATGGGCTTTCCATGATTTTTCTTGGCAATTTAGAGCGGTGGTTTGCCATTGCCTTCCGCCCGGTGTTTTTTTTTTCCGAGTCACCATCTCTATTTACCCGGCACTGACTTAGGCTGCCTTGGCCACCCAGCGGCTAGGCAGGCAATCGAGGTGAAGTTCCTCGCCCAAGGGAAACAACGCGCCGGCCGGTGACTCGAACCCTCGAACTCAGATTGCCGTCGTGACAGTCTTGAGTCCGACGCTCTAACCATTCGGCCACCGCGGCCCCATAAATATGGATATAGATCTACAAATACATATGTATGTATATATCTTTTGAAAGGATAGATGATACGCACTGATAACTGATATGGAAAGAAAATTCACCAAGAGAGAGAACATAAAATGTACACCAGCAAATAACATGAGAAGAAACGGACTCGCTTGGGAAACGTAGAATCGTATATATACTGTATGTGTCTTGGGAGATAAGATCCTGGAGGGGAGGTAAGGAGAGTGTGAAGAGCCGTTTGTGTGTGTGTGTGTGTTGTGTGTATGTGTGTTGTGTGTTGTGTGTGTGTGTCGTGTGTGTGTGTGTGTGTGTGTTGTGTCGTGCGTGTGTGTGCTCAACTGAGTGTTGTAGCGGGATAAAATCTACATTTTATTATCTGAGAGGAAAAGTTCAATTCCCGTTATGTTTTTAAAAAATAGCATTTATAACTAGACTAGCAATACATTAAGCAGTAGATATATATATCGTTTCCATTTGAAAATTCTCCATTTCAATTGTTTTTGAGAGAAAAATATCCGTCTTGTATAGTGTAGCTCCAAACTGAATATTTTTCATATCCAGTATTTACCTATATACCTTGCATAATTAAATCAAAGAGTGAATATGAAATCAATAAAAATCAAATGGGAACACAACGGAGCACTCAGGTTAGTGGTTTTATTTTCACGATTGCATGCAAAATAGTTATCCGGACCTCTGCATATATTGGAACTTC
>NC_051393.1:44655683-44658183 GCF_015228065.2 Penaeus monodon
GCCAGCCCCAGCATCCCGAGGGACATCACCTTGGAAGAGGCGGAGGGAGGGGCGGGGGAGGGGGGGTTAGATGAGAAGGCAGGAAGGAGATAAGGTGGGCGTCCCGAGGCGCTCCGTGTCAGGGCGGAGCAGCGTGGGCGTCGGGGAGGAATGTTTCGGAAGGGGGGGGGGCGTCCTGAATAAGACTCGTCGAAGGAACGGCGGGAAGACAGCGAGCGGAGGAAACGCCGTCGGGAGACCTTTTGCGGATTTTGGTCTCGAAATTTCTCTTAAATGTAAGAAATAACTAGTCAAAATGGTGTTGTGGAGTAGAGGGTTTGTCCACTTTTGGGTGTATTCTCTTAGAAAGGTGTAAGGTGTATTCCGCCAGTCAGTAGCATCTGAAGCATAGAGCACACGCACACGCACACGCACACGCACACACACACACTCCCTCCCACTTCCACACACACACATACACACTCCTTCCCACTTCCACACACATACACACACACATACACATTCCCAACCCCACACACATACACACTCCCTCCCACACACAAACACGTACACCCCCCCCCCCACACACACACACGTACACACACACACACGCACACGAGGGCAGCGCGTTGACACACCCCATCAGCGCTCGCCATCAAAGAAATGGTAATTCGGCCTAATTATTATTATCAACCAGAACTCCGGAATCAACTGTGATCTCCATTCCCTCCGCCGCCACCTCAGAGCCGGCCGACCCACCCTCTGGGACCACCTGGCATTAATATTCATTATTTGGATACGCCACCTGAACCAGGTACCCCCTCTCCCCTCCCTCACCTTCCTCCCACCTCTCTCTTCCTCCTCCTTCCCTCCTTTCTCCTGCTTTCTCCTTCCTCTTCCCTCCTCCTTCCTTCTTCCCTCCTTCCTCCCGCCTTCCCCTTCCTCCCGCCTCCACCTTCCCCCCCTCCTCCTCCTCCTCCTCCTCCTCCTCTCCGTCTTCCACCGCCTTTAGTCCCCTCTTCCCTTCCCCTTATCGCAGGTGAGGGATTAAAGTGGATCGGGAGGCGTCGTGGAAGAGGAAGGGGAGAGAGAGAGAGGGGACAGGCGGGAAGAAATAAGATAAAGGAGACATAGGAAGTGAATGAGTGAGGGAAAGGGAGGGGGAGAGGGAGAGAGAGAGGGAGAGAGAGGAGAGAGAGAGGAGAGAGAGAGGAGAGAAAGAGGGGAGAGAGAGGGGAGAGAGAGAGGAGAGAGAGAGAGGAGAGAGAGAGAGAGAGAGAGAGAGAGAGAGAGAGAGAGAGAGAGAGAGAGAGAGAAGAGAAACGAAAAGACAAAAAAAAAGAAAAAAAAAGAGATTGGAAAAGAGAAAGAGAAAGAAAGAGCGAGAGACAAAATCACGTATATCCCTTTTCACAAACGTACCGACCTTCAAAGATACAGATTCCAAAAGAAACATATCGAAGAAATAAGGAAAGAGAGACCAAGGTAGCTGCTGAGAAAACAAGGAAGGCGGGGCGTATTGCCACCTTATTATCGTATTTATATACTTAGAGAATCTGCATTGCAAATGAGGGGAGGCCATGTTTGTGAGTGCGTGTGTGTTTTCGTGAACAGAATATCTTGGCGGGTATCCTTCGTGCTAGGGCGTAAAGAGGGGAAAGAGGAGCTGGCAGAGAGCTGGAGTAAAAGACGAGGAGGAAGGCAAAGAGAGGATAATGCTGCGGAAGTAGAGATGGACGAATGAAGATGGGGTGAAAGGAAGTGAGGAGAATAAGTGCGAAAGGAGTGTGGAAGGTGATGAGAAAGAATGAAAACAAACAAAACTTCTGAGAAAAAAAAATATATATCTCGGTTTCAGCCTCCGCAACCTCTCTCGCATGTGGCATAATTAATTACCTGACCCATTATGCCATTATACCTCCCTCGGAACCTTAACCTGTGAGGCCCCCCCCCCCTCACAGGCTCCCTCTCGAGCCCCCCCTTCCTCCCCTTTCTCTCTGTTCTAATCATTATCTTTGTCTCTCCTGATTTTCCCTTTCGTCGAACATTACTTATTATTTGCTAATTTTTACATTTTCGTTTGTTTATGTTTGGGTTTCTGATCATCTGTTGCGACTAATGACTCGTCACACTCTTTATCAACCTTTCCCTATCAGTCTGTCCTCGTCAGCTCCCAGTCACTCCTCTTATTCTTCTTTCCTCTCCTCCTCCCCCCTTCTTCGCCTTGTAGAGGGCAAGGCAGACGCCAGGCCCCTCTCCGGCAGGAGAGCCCCGCCGAGCCTCCCTCCTTATGAAACCCGAAGAAAAATATCGGTGGCTCACTTAGGCATCGCCACGCGCCCTCCCCTCACCCTCCCCTCGGCCCTCCTCCCCTCAGGTGAATAATTAATCATAACCTTCTGTATGTAAATTACCTTCGCTGTCGTTGCGGCCTCGGCTTCTCCCAGAGGAACCGACGGAGGTGGAGCCGAGGGACCCTTGAGCCTGAAGAGGACCAGGCTGCGAGGGCTTTTACATGAAG
>NC_051393.1:44663183-44665147 GCF_015228065.2 Penaeus monodon
ATTCTCTCTCTCTCTCTCTCTCTCTCTCTCTCTCTCTCTCTCTCTCTCTCTCTCTCTCTCTTCTCCCTCCCTCCCTCCCTCCCTCCCTCCCCCCCCTCCCCACCTTCCCCCTCCCCCCTCTCTCTCTTATTCCCCTTTTTTCTTTTCCCCGAAGGACGCTCGACCCGGTCCTTCCAGGCAGTGTTTATGAGCCTCGGACAGGGTAATCATCCCCTCGGACAGGTAAGGCTTCCGAGGGGAAAGGCGTGTCACGTTTGCTTGATTGTGGGGCTGTGGGCGTGGGTGGGTGAGAGGGGGGTGGGTTAGAGAGGGAGAGGAGAGGGAAAGGGCGGGGGAGAAAGAAGGAAAGGGAGGGAGAAGAAGGAGGGAGAAGGAGAGGGATGGAGAAGGAGAGGGAGGGTGAGGGTGAGGGAGAAGGAGAGAGAGAGAAAGAGAAAAAGAGAAAAATAAGGAGAAAGAAAGCAAGAGACAGATAAGGAGAAAGAAAGCAAGAGACAAAAAAAAGAGAAAGATAAAGAGAAAAAGAGAAAGAAACAGAAAAAGGAAAAAAGAGATAGAGAAGGTGGACACACCGGCAGGGACCCCGCGCGCGTGTTGCCTCCGGCCGCCCTCCGTTCGCACTGCCTCTTCCGGCCGCACTTCGCCAGCACGCCGCTGACCGCTTGAGCCTGCCAGCGGGGTCCGGCCTGCAACTGTTGTTCCAGCTGATTTACAGGAACTCAGCCCGATTAATCTGCCGCTCCCGGGGACTGCTTGGACGCCGGCAGATTGTCTCGTGCATTTCTGCTGAGCCCTTGCCATCGCGCTCTCTCAGGGACGGAGGACGGGCGAGCGGATGAGCGGGGAGGGAGGTGGGGGGGGTGGATAGGTGGTGGAAAGGAGGTGGATGGAGGGACGCTGGATGGCTGGGTGGGGTGGATGATGCGGAGAGACCGAGTGTCGAATGACGGTGTGTGTGTGTGCGTGTGTGTGCGTATGTGTGCGTGTGTGTGTGTGTGCGTGTCTCTGAACGGAAGGGAGAGTGAGGTAGACAACGACAATGGCACGCAGACAAACAGACCGGCTGTTTGCATGTAAGTAGTTGGGTATATTTCGTCTCTCTCTCTCTCTCTCTCTCTCTCTCTCTCTCTCTCTCTCTCTCTCTCTCTCTCTCTCTCTCTCTCCTCTCTCTCTATTCTCCTCTCTCTCTCTCTCTCTCTCTCTCTCTCTCTTCCCCTCTCTCTCTCTCTCTCTTCTCTCTCTCTCTCTCTCTCTCTCTCTCTCTCTCTCTCTCTTCTCTCTCTCTCTCTCTCTCTTCTCTTCCTTCTCATCTATGTATCTTCTACTCTTATCTTTTATTATCTGTCTATCTTCTATCTTTTATTTCTTCTATCTCTGTATCTGTTTCTTCTCTACTATCTCTATTATCTTATCTGTCTATCTATCTATTATCTGTCTATCTGTCTCTCTCTCTCCTCTCTCTCTTCTTCTCTCGTCTCTCTCTCTCTCTCTCTCTCTCTCCTCTCTCTCTCTCTCTCTCTCTCTCTCTCTTCCTCTCTTCTCTCTTCTCTCTCTTCTCTCTTCCTCCTCTCTCCCTCTCTCTCTCTCTCTTTCTCTCTCTCTCTCTCTCTCGTCTCTTTTCCTCCCTCCTCCCTCCCTCCTCTCCTTCGCTCCTCCCTCCTCCTCCCTCCCTCCCCCGTCCTCCAGGCTGCAGTTCGCGGCCCTTGGGGCGGATTGGGAGGCGGCCGCGGGTCCGGGCCGCTCGGGGCGCCCGCTGCTCGGAGTGAAATTCTCTTCGGCGAAAATCCTCTCTGCCTTTAGTCTCATTTCCCCCCCTTTTTCCCCCCAGACATAATAACGTCGGAACACACGTCGGCGCAGTTAGACCATGTCGATATTCCGATTTATGCGCCATTGTCGCCGCGATCCGTATGAGTCGGGGAAAACAATCAGGAAAAAAGTGAAATCCCCTTAACAAATTTTCC
>NC_051393.1:44665247-44667747 GCF_015228065.2 Penaeus monodon
TCCTCTTCTCCTCTTTCTCCTTTATTCTGTTCCTCCTTCTCTCCTTCGCCGTCTTTATTTCTGTTTTCCCCTCTACCTTTCCGTTTCTCCTCCTCCTCCTCCTCCTCTTTCTAATCTGCCTCGTCTTTCTCTCTCTCGTCTTGGTCACTGTGGACGTCATCTTGGTCGTCGTTGCCTTGGTCTTTGTCACCGTTGTCATCATCGTCATCGTCTTGGTCAATGCGAACGTCATCTTGGTCGTCGTCTTGGCGTCGTCCTGATCGTCGTCGTACTCATCGTCGACACCTTGGTCATCTTGGTCATTGTCTTTGTTGTCTTGGTCGTTGTCGTTTTGGTCATCGTCTTGGTTGCCGTCGTCGCTGTCATCGCCGTCGTCCATGTCGTCTTGGTCATCCTAGTCGTCGTGGCATTGGTCGCCGTCGTCGTCAACCGCTCCTTCTCCTCCTCCACTTCCTTCGTTGTCTGTCACACCCTGTTGCCAGAGCGCCTAGATTCTAGAAAAGGTTGGGACATAGAATCTTGAATGAAGGGGGGGAAATGGTGAATATATAATGACGTTTTTTTTTTCTTTTCTTTTCTTTTTCTTTTATGCGTTCGTTTAGATAAATATATCAGAGGTAATTGACGTTTGTGCCATCTTTAAGAATAAGTGAAGGAATTTTTATAGCTGTAATGTTCGAGTATTCTCTTCATTATACTGAGTCTGAATATACATCTCCGGTGGATTAGTTATATATTTCCAGTTTAATTATTGTGCAGTTTACTGTTTATTCCCTGACATCTATATTTTTAAGATACTTTTTTATTTCACGTGTATTTTATACTTCGATTTCAGTCTTCCCCTTTCATTCTTTTGCTCCCCTCTTCGATGTTAAAAAAACAACTCCATAATTTACGCTCCAGGTGTTGCCTTCCCTCACCCCACCCCCACCCTCACACCACCTAGCGCCTCCCCTTTCCCTGCCTCCTACCACACCTCCCTCCCTCCCCACCCATTCTCCCCCATTCCCCTCCCTCCCCCTGCCTTGCCCATTCTCTTCTCTATCCATCAATGTAAATCAGCTTAAAATTCATGAAGATGAGATCCCCGGCACCTCGAGGAATATGGGGGAAGAGGGAGGAAGGAGAGGAGGGAAAGGGGGGGAGAGAAGGGGAGTAGGAAGCGAGAGGAAGGCGAGGGAGGGAAGTAAGGGAGGGAGGAGGGAGGGGGAGAGGGAGGACGGGAGGATTTTGAAGACAAAGGCGACGAGGGAGGAGGAAGGAGAAGGGGTATGGGGGGAGGAAGCGATTTTGCCGAGCGAAGCAGGGTTGAGGGAGAAGGAGGGAGGGAGGAATGGAGGGAGGGAGGGAGGGAGAAAGAGGGGGGGGGGAGGAAACGAAAGAGAAAGGAGGGGAAGGGAGATAATCCCATGAAAACATACATAGGTAAAAGTTGTGAACAGTAGGTGTGGGTTGTTGACGCGCAAGCACGAGACATATTTTATGCGGTGGCAGGAAAATTTGGTGCTTGATTTATAATATCTATGATGTATAATTTAAAGCATTCTAACTTATGAAAATATCTTGTGTTATCTTAAATACAGAGTAAATTTCTTCATTTTGCAACAAGGCCTCGCGAACGTCGCAACACTTCTTTTAAAGCGGCATCAGCAAAAATAAAAACAACTACATAAGAAAAGACGCAAATATCGATCAGTTATTTAGTAAGCAGAAGGGGGGAAGGGGGGAGGGAAGAGGACAGGCAGGAGGGGGAAGGGAGGAAGACAGGGAGTAGGGGGAGGGAGGAGGACAGTGAGGGGGGGAGGAGGGCAGGGAGGAGGACAGGGAGGAGGGGGGAGGGAAGAGGGCAGGGAGGAGGGGGAAGGGAAGAGGGCAGGGGGAGAGGTCCTGAAGAAGTAAACATTCCGAGCAGATAAGCTGGAACGCGAGATGAACAGAAAGATCGAGTACTTCCCCCCCTCCTCCCCTCCTTCTCCTCTACCACTCCCCTTCCCCTCCCTTCCCTCTCCCTTTCCTACCCCCTCTCCCTCCCCCCAAAAAAAGAAAAGCGCGTAGAAAGAGGCAAATAAAATCCAGACGTCTTGGAGGGACATCTTGAGAGAACGTCTTCGTGACCTCCGGCGGTGACCTCGTCTGACATCTCACGCTGAGGGGGGGGGGGACGTCAGGAGTACCGAAGTCCCTCAACGTCTCATCGGAAGGAAATGCACGACTTCCCTAACAGTATCCCTGGGAAGGCTAAACTGGCGTGCTCTCTGCCGGTCACATAACTTAAAAGTCTGTGTGTGTGTGTGTGTGTGTGTGTGTGTGTGTGTGTGTGTGTGTGTGTGTGTGTGTGTGTGTACTGTAGATGTGCATGTGTTATTTTTTCATTCATACGTTTCTTTGCTCAATAATTTATAGCTTAATTACAAACATTTATACCCACAACATATATTTACACACAAGAAAGAGTAAATATTGATACAAAGCAGCATATAGGGACAGAGACACCGCTACA
>NC_051393.1:44670247-44672747 GCF_015228065.2 Penaeus monodon
TCCAGTCGACGGAGGTAAGTTTCCACAGTCGACCGAGCTCAATTTCCACAGGCGACGGAGCTCAGTTTCTACAGTCGACGGAGCTCAATTTCCAGTCGACGGAGCTCAGTTTCCACAGTCGACCGAGCTCAATTTCCAAGTCGACGGAGCTCAGTTTCCACAGTCGACGGAGCCCAGTTTCCACAGTCGACGGAGCTCAGTTTCCAAGTCGACGGAGCTCAGTTTCCACAGTCGACGGAGCTCAGTTTCCACAGTCGACGGAGACCAGTTTCCACAGTCGACGGAGCCCAGTTTCCACAGTCGACGGAGCTCAGTTTCTACAGTCGACGGAGCTCAGTTTCCACAGTCGACGGAGCTCAGTTTCCACAGTCGACGGAGCTCAGTTTCCACAGTCGACGGAGCTCAGTTTCCAAGTCAACGGAGCCCAGTTTCCACAGTCGACGGAGCTCAGTTTCCACAGTCGACGGAGCTCAGTTTCCACAGTCGACGGAGCTCAGTTTCCACAGTCGACGGAGCTCAGTTTCCACAGTCGACGGAGCTCAGTTTCCACAGTCGACGGAGCTCAGTTTCCACAGTCGACGGAGCTCAGTTTCCACAGTCAACGGAGCTCAGTTTCCACAGTCAACGGAGCTCAGTTTCCACAGTCGACGGAGCTCAGTTTCCACAGTCGACGGAGCTCAGTTTCCACAGTCGACGGAGCTCAGTTTCCACAGTCGACGGAGCTCAGTTTCCACAGTCGACGGAGCTCAGTTTCCACAGTCGACGGAGCTCAGTTTCCACAGTCGACGGAGCTCAGTTTCCACAGTCGACGGAGCTCAGTTTCCACAGTCGACGGAGCTCAGTTTCCACAGTCGACGGAGCTCAGTTTCCACAGTCGACGGAGCTCAGTTTCCACAGTCGACGGAGCTCAGTTTCCACAGTCGACGGAGCTCAGTTTCCACAGTCGACGGAGCTCAGTTTCCACAGTCGACGGAGCTCAGTTTCCACAGTCGACGGAGCTCAGTTTCCACAGTCGACGGAGCTCAGTTTCCACAGTCGACGGAGCCTCAGTGTAAAGTTAGCCAGATACACTGACTGTGGGAACTTTGACTTTGAAGTGTGTGGTGACCTTTCTACTCTCCGTGGCTTCTTCCTGGCTTGGTCGCTTTCTCTTCTGTCTTTGTTTCTTCTCCTGGCTTCTTTCTCTCCAATCCTTCCCCTCTTATTTCCCATTTCTCCCTTCCTTTCTTCTCCTCCTACTTCCATCTTGCTTTCTAATCTTGTTATCTGATTTCCTCTTCCTTACCTCCAGGCCTTTTTCACTTCCTCTTCATTCCCCACATTTCTCTCTCTGATTACAGCCTTCGCCTTCTCTTCCTTTCCTATTTCCTCTTTCTCCCTTTCGCCTTTCCTTCTTCCTCTTCTGTGCTCTTTTTCCTCTCTCTATTTCTTCTCTATTCTTGGTCTTGACTACTACCTCCATATTTCTCTTGCTTTCTTCCAGTTCTTCCGTCTACTTCCTTCCTCTTTCTTCCATTCCCTCTTCTGATTATCCCCTCTCTTTTCTCCTCCCCCCTCTCTCCCTTCTCCTCCCCTCTCCCTTACCCTCCTTCCTCCCTTCTCTCCCTTACCCTCCTTCCTCCCCTCTCTCTTCCTTTCTCCCCCAAATACCCCTTCCTCTCCCTTACCCCCCTTCCTTCCCCCTTACCCCCCCCTCCTCTCCCTTACCCCCCTTCCTCCTCCGCCCTCCGCTTCTCGGAGCAGCTGCGTCAGGAGTCCTGCGGGAGCTCGTAGAGATAAGAGATAAAAGCCCC
This sequence comes from Penaeus monodon, assembly GCF_015228065.2. Lineage (NCBI taxonomy): Eukaryota > Metazoa > Arthropoda > Malacostraca > Decapoda > Penaeidae > Penaeus > Penaeus monodon. The sequence continues at coordinate 44,672,041 of NC_051393.1, forward strand.
GGCCAGGACGTCGTATTATATTCTGAGGGTTTAGTTAGGGCGGCGCAGAGGAGAGGCCGAGGCGAGGCCGCGCGCCGTGTAGTGCGATAGGAAAGTAAGAGAGAGTGAGAGAGAAAAAGAGAGAGAAAAAAAGAGAGAGAGAAAAAAAGAGAGAAAAAAAGAAAAAAGAGAAAGAAGAGAAAGAAGAAAAAGAGAGAGAGAAAGAGAGAGAGAAAGAGAGCGAAGAGAGAGAGAGAGAGATAGAGGGAGAGAGAGAGAGAGATAGAGGGAGAGAGAGAGAGACAGAGGGAGAGAGAGAGAGAGATAGAGGGAGATGGAGAGAGAGAGAGAGAGAGAGAGAGAGAGAGAGAGAGAGAGAGAGAGAGAGAGAGAGAGAGAGAGAGAGAGAGAGAGAATGAAAGAAAGAAAGAAAGAAAGAAAGAAAAAAGAAAAAAAAGAAAAGAAAAAGAAAAGAAAAAATAAGAAAAAAGAAAGAAAAGAAAACAGAAAGAAAAGAAAAGAAAAGAAAAGGAAAAAGAAATACAGAGAACGTCCGCTTCCTGTATCGATCTTAAGTTACAGCGTCACTTTTCGTCGCTCATTGCACGCTGTTTGGGTTGTTTGGTTTTCGTGGCTTTCGTCCTTTATGTCTGTTTATCCCTTTCTTCCCTTTTCTCTTTCTTTTCTTCTGTTTATTGGTCAGTTTATCTGTCTATCGATCTATCGGC
>NC_051393.1:44675247-44680247 GCF_015228065.2 Penaeus monodon
AATAGGAATGAGAATGATATCGTAATAGTAGTAATATTGACGACAATAATATGATCATCAACCCAACACCAACATCAACACCAACATCAACATCAACATCAACATCAACACCAACACCAACATCAACATCAACACCAACACCAACACCACCACCACCACCAACAACAACAATAACAACAACAACAACAACAACAACAAAAACTACATCGCCATCAATTAGATAATAAAGTAAATAGACCCCCTCGTTATTGCGGCCGCGTTTCAACCCTTGGATAAGAAACGAACGCCGGGTTAAGCCGAAGCCACCGCCCATGACGCGAGGCAGGTGACGCTTGATATTCTAGTTTCGCGCCTTCGTTTGCTCTGACAAGACGCGTCATCCTCGTCAGGCAGCGAGTGTTTCTTGGCGCCGAAGACAAAATAAAGGAATAGAAAGAAAAAGAGAGAAAAAAAGAGGAGAGAGAGAGAAAAAAAAAAGGGAGTCACAAAAGATAAATAAAGAATGCGGGGAGAGCGAGGAGGAGGCGGGGGTCGGTCGTTAGCACAAGGCCAGGCGAGGTGGGGGAGGGGGGGAAGGGAGGGAGGGGGGAAGGGAAGGAGGGGGAAGGGGATAGAGTGGGAGGGGAAGGAAGGGAAAGGATGAGAGGATGTGGGAGGGAATGGAGGGAAGGGGTAGAGAAGGAAGGAGGTAAGGTGACAGGTAGAGGGGAGGGAGGAATGGGGAAAGGGAGGAGAGACGATAGGTAGGTTAGGAAAGGGTGATAAGGAATGAAAGGGGTAAGTAGAAGGGGCAAGAAAGATAGCGAAGGAGGAAGAGAAAAGTAGGAAGAATGAAAGGGCACGAAACAGATCAACATATAGAGAAAAAAGGCGGGGGGGGGGGGGGGAGAGAAACAGAATAAGAAATGGTTAAAAAAAAAAAAGTTTGATAAATGAAGGAGTAAGGTCATGTCAATGTGCTGAACCTCATGTCTATCCGCCATCGCTCCGCACGTCACGTCACTCACCCAACCACTGCACGGTACACACTTTACCGAGTCTTCCCTCCTTGCAGAATAAAGATAAAGATAAAGACTGCAATTTTCCTTCAAACTTTCACCGTTGCAGACAGCGTGCATAAGCCACAACCTTGTCACTAAGCTGTATTATAAATCTATTACCCATTTTAGATCTCCTTTATATTATCGCTTTTGGATATAAATTCTTTGAATAAATTAGTGGAAGGTTTTAACTCAAGGGCATTTGGCGCGCGAAGGAATCAGAGTTCGGCTGGATTCATGGTTTCAGGAAAACGTAATAAAGGTAGTGAAACATACGCACGTACTTACACCGACACATGCACACATACGCGACATATAAATGCAGAATATACACGCGTAAACATATAAATGGAGTATATGCAAAAAATGAATAGATAAATAAGTAAATAATACAACACACACGCGCACGCACACGCATACGATCGCGCGCACACGCGCACGCACACGCACACGCACACGCACGCACACGCACACGCACAAGCACACGCACATGGACACACACACACATACACGCACACACACACGCACACAGACACACGCACACACACACACACACACACAAAACACACACTCTCTCTCTCTCTCTCTCTCTCTCTCTCTCTCTCTCTCTCTCTCTCTCTCTCTCTCTCTCTCTCTCTCTCTCTCTCTCTCTCTCTTTCACACACACAAACACACATTTCACACGCAGTTATATGCCTGTCTAAGCTTCATTTAGGCCTCCCCAGGCCTTGTATTCTTATACATGTCGACATCCTATGCTACTTTTTGAGACTTTCTAGCACTGAACTCTTTAATTGTCCAGCCCTTTGTTAAAAAAAAATGTTCACACATCACGCCCATTATGTTCCAGGTAGCATGTTCCAGTCAGAGTACCGGACGCCCGCCTATTCTAAGTCCCGATCATTATGGTGTTGGTTATGAGAGAGAACCTTTGTGGCTTGTGCGTTCAGATTCACATGCTCGCATACACGCACACGAGGGAGGGAGGGGGAGGGGGAGGGGGAGGGGGGGGGGGAGTGAGGGGGAGGGGGGAGGGGGCACATGTAGGGAGGGAGGGAGAGTAAGGGAGTGAGGGGGAGGGAGTGGGAGAGGGAGTGAGAGGGTGGGTGACAGGGAGAGGGAGAAGGGAGGGACAGAGAATGGGGAAGGAGAGGGAAAAGGAGGGGGAGAGGAATAAGGAGAGGAAGAAGGAAAAGAGTAGAGGAGAGAGAGACAGACAGACAGACAGATAGATAGATAGATAGATAGACAGGTAGGTAGGTAAATAGATAAATAGATAGATAGATAGATGGATATATAGATAGATATACTGTATAGATAGATATATACAGATAGATATATAGATATAAAGAAGGAAAGATCGATATACTGTATAGATAGATATATACAGATACAAATATAGATATACAGATATAAAGAAAGAAAGATTGACAGACAACCAGACAGACATATGGACAGAGAAAACAGAACCGAAACGCGTGGCGTTCCTTAATCCAACATTAATATAAACTAAACCGCCTTCTCCTAAACGCGCTCCAAGTCCCGCTCCGTCAGTAACACAAGCAGCCGTTAAATTCTCCCGAAAGAAAGAGGAAAGAGGGAGAGAGAGGGGAAGGAGGAGAGGGAGGGGGAGAGGGAGGGAGGGAGGGAGAGAGGGAGGGAGGAGAGAGAGGGAGGGAGGGAGAGAGAGGGGGGGAAGGAGGGAGAGGGGGGAAGGAGGGAGAGGGAGAAAGAGAGAGAGAGAGAGAGAGAGAGAGAGAAGAGAGAGAAACAGAGAAGAAAGAGAAGAAAAACTCGGAGAGAAGCAGCGCACAATAAAGCCGGGGAGGTAGGGGGAGGTGGGGGAGGGGGGAAGGATACCGTCGTGGCTCCTTCAACCCCCCTCCCCCCTCCCCCTCCATGTCCATCCCCTCCCCTTCGCTCTTCTCCCCCCTTTCAGCCACCCACCTTCTCTCCCATTCTCCCCCCCCCCTTCTTCTATTCCTCTCCTCCCCTCCATCCCTCTTCGTTTCTACCCTCTTCCTTCTGGCTTCTCCCCCTCCCTCCCATTTCCCTTTTCATCCTCGTCCCCTTCTATGCCCCTCTCCCTCCCCTTCCTCTTCTCGCTCTCCTCTCCCCTTCCCCCTCTTCTTCTAACCCCCTTCCCTCTTCTCTCCTCTCCCCTACCCGTACTCCATCTGCTTTTCGCCCTACCTTCCTTCCCTCTTCTCGCTCTCCTCCCCCTCCTTTTCTACCCCCTTTCCCCTCCTCCCCCCCCTACCTTACCCCATCCTCTTCTAAACCCTCGTCCCTCTCTTCTATTCTCCTCTTCCTCTCCTTTTCTACCCTCTTCTCCCTCCTCTTATTCTATCCCCTTCCCCCTCCTTCCCCCTCCTTCTCCCTCCTCCCCCATCTTTCCCCCCTCCTTCCCCCTCTACCCTCCTCCTCCCCCCCTCCTCCTCCCTCCTTCCCTCCTCCTTTCCCCCTCCTTCCCCCCCTCCTCATCTAACCCCCCTTCCCCTTCCCCACTCCCTCCCCCCGCAGACTACAGCAGCGCCACCTGGGCCCGCGGGGAATCACCACGGCAGGTAACGGCCGGGCCAGAGTCTCTCCAGGGGGGCTTATGAGAAGGGGCCAATTAACGTACCGAGATCCACGGGCATCTGGGGGGCAATAGTACGGTGGCGGGGGAGGGGGAGGGGGGGCAAGGGGAGAGGGGCGGCGGGGTGAGGGTATGTGCTTCTGGCGGAGATAGGGTAAGGGGTGGGAGGGGTTGGGGGATAGGGGGGAGGGTAAGAGAGGATGGAAGAAGGAGGAGAATGAAGAGGAAGAGGAAGAGGAAGAATAGGGGTGGGAATAAGAAGTGAAGGAGGAGGGGTTATGGGAATAGAGTTTGGAGGGAGTCAAGAGGAAAGATGAGGGAGGAGGAAAGATGAGGAGGAGAATTAGGAGGAAGGAGGAAAGATGAGAGAGGAGGATTAGGAGGAAGGAGAAACGATGAGGGAGAAGGAGGAGGAGGAGGAGGAGGAGGAGGAGGAAAGGGGGGAGAGAGAGGTGGAAGAGGCGCGTTGGGAAATGAAGGGAAAGAAAATGGTGATGCAGGCTAAAGATGCTGATAATTAATTTTAGAAAGAACAGCAAACGATGTAGAAGCGAAATTCATTCGTCCCGTAAGTTGGAAAGTAATGATGAATACATTTTATAATTATCTACGGTTTAATTCATATATAAAAAGGCCTATCGGGGGCTTCAGAGGCCTAAAGATAACGTGTTATATCCCGTGGAATATGAAAGGCTCCAGTTTTACCTTTTGGTTGTGTCATTTTCTTTCCTCCTCTCTCCCTCTATCTAATTCTCTCTCTCTCTCTCTCTCTCTCTCTCTCTCTCTCTCTCTCTCTCTCTCTCTCTCTCTCTCTCTCTCTCTCTCTCTCTCTCTCTCTCTCTCTCTCTCTCTCTCTCTCTCTCTCTCTCTCTCTATTTATCTCTTCTTTTCCCCCTGCCTCTCCCCCTCTCTATATATCTGTCTATTTGTCTATCTATATGTCTGTCTATCTATCTATCTATCTATCTATCTGTCTATCCGTCTATCTATCTATCTTTAGGGTGGGAGGCGTTTCCAGCATCTTGGGAGACTGAGTAACGTCCCGCGCCTTTCCTCCGGCAGTGAGTCTCCTCATCTTCCCAGCCTCGTGTGGCGGCCGCGAAAGTGATGTAAATGTTCGCTTAACATTAGTTTAATTCCCCCCTTTTTATAGAGCCGCTTCTCATCCCCAGCGGGACATTATCTCAGGCCGAGGAAAGTGGCAATATAAACTGTATTTTCTTGCCGAAAATTTTCCTCTCGCGTACTCGCACACGCCCTCGTCCGCTCCTGTCCCTGTTGCAGATTACACTGCCGTCGCGCCTTCCTTCAGGCTACACTGCACTACACTGCAACAGGAAGGTGATGATTATTATTTTTTTTTTTAGTTGTGCTATTCT
>NC_051393.1:44706720-44709220 GCF_015228065.2 Penaeus monodon
TCCTTCGTTTATCTGATTCCTCTGGCATCCAGTCTCTATCCTCTTGGGCATCTCATCTTTCGGTAATGGTAGGCTACCCGCATGCCCGCCATTGACACCATAGATCAGGTATATGGTGTCTATGGTGGGCATGCACTGTGTTAGATTATGTATCTTCATAACTGCATCCAGTTTGATATAATTTTTCATTAGTTCTTCTTCTCCCTCTTCCTTCCATAATTCCCTCTTTCTCTTCTACCTCCCCTTCCCTCCTCTCAACCGTCTCTTTTATCCTTCCCCTTCCTCCTCTTCTTCTACGCTCTTCTCTCCTCCTGTCCCTCCATGTACCCTTTCTCCCCTCCTTCCTCTTTCCCTTATCTCCTACCTCTCCTCATTCTCCCTTGCCTCTTCTATCCCTTCTCCTCTCTCTCCTCTTCCCCTTCCTCCCTCTTTCCTATTCCCCTCCCCCCTCTCTCTTCTTCTTCTACCTTCTCCCTGCCCTTCGCCTTCCCTCTCCCCCTTCTCCCTTCCCTCCTCTCCCTCGTCTCCCTTCCTTCTCTCCTCCCTCCTCCTTCCCCTTCTCTGTCTCACCTCCTTTCTCTTCCTCTTTCATTCTTTCATCCTCTCCCTCTCCCCCTTTTCCCTTCCTTGTCTCCTCCTCCTCCTCCTCCTCTCTGTATCACCTCCTCTCTTCTCTTTCATTCTTTCACCCTCACCTTCTTTATTTTCTTTTTTTTCTTCGTTTCTTCTTCTCTATAATTTGTTTCATGTTCATCTAAATTCTCATTTTATTAAATACATAATCGCGTCCATAATCAAAGAATTATGTATATTATTAACAACTTCTTAAAAGAAAGCTGTACTGGACACCTTACTTTACCACTATATTTTTTGTTATTATTGTTGTTGTTGTTCTTACTGTTGTTAATGATGATCTTGTTATTGTTATTATATTAATATCCTCATTACTATTATGATTATTTTGTTATTATTAGTTTTATCATAGTTGTTTCATCATTCCTGTCGTTGCTATTATTATAATAATGATGATAATAATTGTTATTATTGTACATCCCTCTCGCGTGCGCTAACTCCCCCTAGACGTACATGATGGGCCTCACGTCTACCCCTCCCCCCCTCCCCCCTCCTCGTACCCTGTCCCCACCTCGCATGCATCAGAGCTTCCATTGTTGTAGACACTCTGTCCTACCTCCTCCTGTTAGTTCTCTCTCTTCTCCCTTCTATTCTTCTCCCCGCCTCTCGTCCTCCTCCTTTCTCCCTATCTACGGTTCTCCCCTTTTCCTTTCCTCTTTCTTCCTCTCTAGCTCTTTCCCTCCCTTTTCTCTCATTTCTTCTCCCTTCTCCCTCTATCTCTCTCCTCCCTTCCTCTTCCTTCTCTCCCTTCTCGTCGACCCTCTTTCTTTCGTCTCTTTCCGTCATTTCTTTTCTATTCTCCCTCCTCCTCATTCCATCTCTTTTCCGCTTCCCCTTCTTTCCATCTCCCTTTTCCTTCCTTTCCTCTCGCTTCCCCTCCTCCTTCTACCCTATCACCCTCCGTCTCCCTTTCCCCTCCATCTTTTATCCTTCCATCCTTCACTTCCCTTTTTCCCCTTCCCCCCTTTCTCCCCCTGCCTCTCTCCTTCCTTCCCTCATTCCCCCTCCTCCCTCCCTCCCTTCCTCACTCCTCCTTTCTCCCTCCTCCACTCTCACCCTCTCCCGCTCTCCCTCTCTCCCTCTCTCCCTCCCTCTTTCCACCTCCCCCTCTCCCTCCCTGCCCCCTACCTACTGTCGTCAATACGTCATATGCAGATGGGCAGAACCAATACCTGCCTCCGTGCCTATGTTGGCCAAGACGTAGCCAGAGGGAACAAAGCTGCAGGTAAAATGGCTGGCTGGCTGTGTTATCTCTCTTTGATTGGCGAGTTGTGTGCTTGTGTGTGTGTTTTTTTGTTGTTTCTTTCTCTCTCTTGCTCTTTTCTGTTTGTATGTTGCTGGTGTTGTTGTTTTTTGTTGCTGGTGGTGGTGTATGGTGGGAGTGTTTATGTTTTATTTGTGTTTGTTTGTTTTCCAAAAGAGGGAAAGTATTTGTTTAGTGTGACCCTTTGATGATTTTGTGTTTTTTTTTCTTTCTTTCTCTCTTCTGTTTGTTTTTTTTTTGGAAACTGTTTAATTTTTTGTGTGTGTTTGTTTGTCTTCCTTTGTAGTAGTTGTGTGTGTGTTTTTTTTTCTCTCTCTTTCTCTTTCCTGTTTTATTATTATTATTATTATTATTATTATTATTATTATTATTATTATTATTATTATTATTGTATGGTGAAAGTGTTTACGTTTATTTGTTTGTTTTTCAAAAGAGGATTAGTTTAGTATGACCCTTTGATGTAGTTGTGTGCTTTTTTATTGTTTCTTTCTCTCTTTCTCTTTTCTATTTGTATGTTTTTTTTTATTGTATGATGAGAGTGTTTATAGTTATTTGTTTGTTTTTCAAAAGAGAAAAATAATTAGTTTAGCATAACCCTTTGTT
>NC_051393.1:44715024-44717524 GCF_015228065.2 Penaeus monodon
GAGGAGGAAGGGGGAGGGGGGGGGAGGAGAGACGGTGGAGAAGAGGAGGGGAGGGAGGGGAAGGAGAGACACGCGAGGAGGAAGGGGGAGGGGGGGGGAGGAGAGACGGTGGAGAAGAGGAGGGAGGGAGGGGAAGGAGAGACACGCGAGGAGGAAGGGGGAGGGGGGGGAGGAGAGACGGTGGAGAAGAGGAGGGGAGGGAGGGGAAGGAGAGACACGCGAGGAGGAAGGGGGAGGGGGGAGGAGAGACGGTGGAGAAGAGGAGGGGAGGGAAGGGAAGGAGAGACACGCGAGGAGGAAGAGGGGAGGGGGGAGGAGAGACGGTGGAGAAGAGGAGGGGAGGGAGGGGAAGGAGAGACACGCGAGGAGGAAGGGGGAGGGGGGAGAGGAGACGGTGGAGAAGAGGAGGGGAGGGAGGGGAAGGAGAGACACGCGAGGAGGAAGGGGGAGGGGGGAGAGAGACGGTGGAGAAGAGGAGGGGAGGGAGGGGAAGGAGAGACACGCGAGGAGGAAGGGGGAGGGGGGGGGGGCGGAGAGACGGTGGAGAAGAGGAGGGGAGGGAGGGGGAAGGAGAGACACGCGAGGAGGAAGGGGGAGGGGGGGGGAGGAGAGGACGGTGGAGAAGAGGAGGGGAGGGAGGGGAAGGAGAGACACGCGAGGAGGAAGGGGGAGGGGGGGAGGAGAGACGGTGGAGAAGAGGAGGGGAGGGAAGGGAAGGAGAGACACGCGAGGAGGAAGGGGGAGGGGGGGAGGAGAGACGGTGGAGAAGAGGAGGGGAGGGAAGGGAAGGAGAGACACGCGAGGAGGAAGGGGGAGGGGAGAAGGAGAGACGGTGGAGAAGAGGAGGGGAGGGAGGGGAAGGAGAGAACACGCGAGGAGGAAGGGGGAGGGGGGGGAGGAGAGACGGTGGAGAAGAGGAGGGGAGGGAGGGGAAGGAGAGACACGCGAGGAGGAAGGGGGAGGGGGGGAGAGAGACGGTGGAGAAGAGGAGGGGAGGGAGGGGAAGGAGAGACAGAAAAGCAAAAGGAGGGAGGGGGAGGGGGGAGGAGAGACGGAGAAGAAGAGGAAGGGAGGGGGAAGGAGGGAAGGGAGGGGAAGGAGAGACAGAAAAGCAAAAGGAAGGGAGGAGAGGAAAGGAGAAAAGAAAAGACAGAAGAGAAGAGGGTGGGAGGGGAAAGCAAGAAAAAGAGAGGGATGAGAGACAGAAAAGAAGAGGAAGGGGGGGGGGGATGGGGAGGGAAGGAGTCATATCTGAATCCAGTCTGGGATTTATGAGTGGCTTATATTTGAGTTTTGCGACTGTTAACGAGAGAGAGAGAGAGAGAGAGAGAGAGAGAGAGAGAGAGAGAGAGAGAGAGAGAGAGAGAGAGAGAGAGAGAGAGAGAGAGAGAGAGAGAGAGAGAGAGAGAAATGAAATATTTGGCAGGATCTCAGGTCATCGTGCGTGTAGACTTGTTGAAATCGGCTTTTTAATCCCAGCCAGAGTGGATTTCTTACAAGGTATCTTCCCACTCCCACCCTATCTCCGCATCGCCCCCTCCCCCCAAGAAAAAAAAGAAAAAAAAAAGAAAGAGAAAAGAAGAAGAAAAGAGAAGAAAAGGGGAAAAAAGCGAGGGGGAAAAAAAGGTGCAGAGCAAGAATGGCCGGACTCATCTCCTGCTCTCGAGTTTTCCAGACTCACCTTCCCAGTCAGGAGGCGCCGCCCTCGCGAGGCATTGTCTGGAGGCAGCGTGGCGTGAGGCGCTGGAGGCCGGGCACGCACCGTGACGGACGCCGCCGGATATGGGCGCGGGGCCCCCCAAGCGTCCCTGGAACCTCGGGCTTTCGGCCGGAGATTGACGCAGGAGGGCGGACGCTCCTTCGCCGCGCGGCCTACTAAACCCATGGCTCTCGCTACTTATTATTATTATTTTTTATTCGTTTGTTCAGTTTTGGAAAATTTGTTTTATATTCATTAGATTGAGCAGGGATTTTTCTTTTCTTGTATGTATATAGTATATGCAATAACGGAACGCGCACGTCTTGGTAAAGTCTACGGAACTCTTCGCCCGCTTTGGACATCTGTTTTTTTTTTTCCCCTTTTTTTTTTTCTTTCTTTTTTTTCTTTGACGATTTGGTTCAGTCGTGGTAAGTACAAACAGTCATAGCCCAGTCGGTTTTGAATCTAATTTTTAGTATATCGTTGCCACCACCGATCCATAGAGCACCACTATTTTCGTAAAAATCTCCGTGACAGAGAATTACGAATTTCACTCTTAGCAATATCTTTCAAATCCTGTTGAATTCACCAATCATCTTTGAGCTTCAATTGCATGTAATCACAATACACTCAGCTTGCCTTAGAAAATTAAACTCATTAAAAAGAAAAAATGATAATAATAATAAACACGAGGACTTTTTACTAACCCCCAAAATCTCGACAGTGTTGCCAATCTCGTAAAACGGCTGCGGTTTGTTTATCCAAACCCTCCCCCCCTCCCCTTACCCCCGCCCTCCCTCT
>NC_051393.1:44730351-44732851 GCF_015228065.2 Penaeus monodon
CAGCGACTTCGTCAGTAGGGCAGTACAGGCGTGAGTGGTCAGCACGAGGTAGTAAGACAGATATGGTGTGTGTCAGAAGAGGAGTTGCTAGCGGTGGCTGGGCGTTAAGGGAGGCGAGGAGGCACTTCGACAGGAGTAGTTTGTCGGAGATAGGTGGTTCGGCAACAGGCGTCGACGAGGAGCGTGGTGCTAGGTGAATGAGCGTCGGCGTTGTGAAGTTCTTGATCACGCTACCATCATATGTAAGCGAGAGACCACCGCAAGCCACAGGATATGAGCGAAGCGAGAGTTGGGAGCACTGGTGTCTCAAGATATAGCGAGACGAGAGATGGACTTGGGCAAGTCAATGAAAAGGGTCTTAGCTTTATGGTTTATTGCTGAAGATAGATATGAGACCTCAAAAAGACCCTGTATCCCCGGGTCGAGGAAGAGGGGGTGGGGCCGGACCCTGTGTGCCTTGGCCTGTCACATATGTAAGCGAGAGACAACCACAAGCCACCAGAATATGAGCTACACAAGAGGTTGGGAGCACCGCTGTCTGGCCGTGTCTCTCTCCACTGGTTTTAGTTTAGTTTAGTTTAGTCCTTTATTTACCACCCTGGCTGTGGTACATTTGATGCATGGTTATAACATATAATGGTATAACATTTCAATTTTAGGCTATAAACATTATATGATAAGTACTATATCAATTACAGAAAGGAACAATTGAGTCGTTTATCTACTCATCTGCCACGCCGGCGTACAGCTTGGGCGTGGAAAGGCATTGCTACATTGATATGCAGTCATGTGATGCTACATTCCAAATTTTGGATATAATATAGTATATCTTCTAAGACAACAGAGGATATGAAATAGTTACATAGTTTTCCATACCTCAAGTCTAGGTGGCCTGAAAAGGCTGTAACACATGGCACTCTGAGATATAATGTACAAGCGTTCGCTTATATTCTTCATTACACAGTTTACACTTAGTTTCTTCGACATTACAAAACTGTACTGAGCTGCCAATACAATCTATATCCAAGCCTGATTCTTGCGGTCACAATACCACACTGTCTTGTTCTTGTTTTATATAAACCATAGGTGAATGAATCTTGCCTAAACCGGTCATAATGCTTTATGCTACAGCTTTCAGGGCGTTGAGAATTAATTAACTCAGTCAAGTCCTCTTTAAAGGAAGCTTTAATATTGTATAATATCCTGGAAATAGGTACCCCAAGATCTATATCCACACTTTGCTTGTCACATGCTGACTTTGCCAGGCGATCAGCATGATCATGCCTGGGGATTCCAACATGCGATGGAATCCACACAAAACGTACATCATGGCCTCGTTCTTTTGCACGATACACGTTTATCCTGATGTCATTTGCGATATTAACTGCACCTTCTGTCTAGAGTGTTCAGAGCTGGAGAGCACTCTGTGAATCACAGAATATTACCCCCGAGCCTTGATTCAATAGAAATTCGGTGGCCTTGAGTATTCCTGCCAACTCAGTTTGCGTAGTGCTAGCCCAGTCATGAACCCTCCTACAATCCTGGAGCTTCAAGATATTGTTTTTATTACAACAAAAGCACATCCTGCTCTACTCCCACACTGCAAGGACCCGTCAGTGTAGCATTCATATGCATTGGATAGAGTTTCAAGATGCTCATTTATAATTGCAAATGCATGCTGCTTAAGTATAGCAGGGGGGACACTGTCCTTTTTGGGGGCAGTCGTATAATATACATTTAAGTCCGACATTTTCCACGGCGGAACAGAACGTCCATGTAGGGTCTTAGTTACGGTTATGTTCAGCTGAGCTAATGTTTACATGTTACTTGTATCCATGGATTTGAGTAAGAATCGGTGTTGTCATGCAAAGGTAGCTCCTCTGTTCTGTGTTTTAGTTGTTTTGGAACTCTGTACAATGGAGGGGTTCTCTAATTGATTTGACACCAAATGTGGTATTTATATATAATATTCTTTCGTAAACAGAGGGTAAGTTTAGTTCGGTTCTCATATTCACAATTCTTGTTGTTCTAGGGGCACCAAGAATGATCCTCATGGCTTCATTTTGAGTTCTAAACTAGTCAACTCTGATTCCTTGAACAACACTAGGTGCAATGCATGATAATCTATGACTGACCGTATGTATGACAAGTACAAGAGTCTTGCAATATTGACACTGATACCATGGTCTTTGCCAACAAGTGTCCTAAGTGGCTTCAGCCGCTCCACAGCCTTTTCTTCAGGTTTCTGATGAACTCTGCATCATTGACAATCACCCCAAGGTATTTGTATTGATGACAGAGATCTAGCTCAATGTCATTTATATGAAACCTTGGCAGAGGGATTGTCTTTGGGTTAAGAGCCTTGTTTTTTTCAGTCGAGATTATCAAGCCACACTCAATAGCCCTTGCTGAGAGTATATCTAGAATCTCTTGCATTTTCCACCGACAAAGAAAAAAAGCAAATATCATCGGCATAGCAAATAATGGAGTCGTTTCCCTC
>NC_051393.1:44741527-44754027 GCF_015228065.2 Penaeus monodon
TCCCTTCTCCTCTTTCCCTCCCCATCTCCCCCTCCTCCTTCCCCTCTTCCTCTTCCCTCCCTCCCTCCCTCCACTCCCCTCACCCCCCTCCCTCCTCCCCTCCCCTTCCCTCTCCCTTCCCCTCCCTCCCCTCCCCTCCCCTCCCCTCCCTCTCCCCTTACCCCTTCTCTCTCCCTTCCCTCTCCCTTCCCCCTCTTTCCTCCCCTCCCCTCCCCTTCCCCCTCCCCCCTTCCCACCCCTCTCCCTCCCGCCCCTCCCGCCCCGTCCTTGCCCTCCCTCGAAAAAAAAAAGCCGTGGGCCCGAGATCCCCTTCGGAGGAATAAGATTAAGTTGACACTAAGCAGTTGTAGCCATTGTTGACACAGGCAGGCAGGGGGCGGGGCTCAGCCACACGCTTCCGAGGGGAGTCTCCGCCGTTCCCCTCGCGATTTTCACCTTTTCCCCTCGCTGACCTGTCTCCTGCCCTCTCATTACACTGGCAAGATGTGCATAGTTAGTTCTTATTAGACTGTTCTCCTGCAGTCACAGGCACTCATATATGTGTTTTAGTGTGCGGTGTCAACGATTCATTACTTATGTCTCTGAGGTTGGCTAAGCTAAAGTTTGTTTATGTTTGTTCGAGTTTGCTTAACCCAAGTTGTACGATTTGTTTATGGATTTTATTGTCTCTCTGTGCGAGCTTCTGTGTCTCTGTTTCTGTGTCTTTGTTCCTGTCTGTCTTTTTCTGTGTCTTTGTTTCTGTTTTTCTTTTTCTGTCTCCGTATCTGCGTCTCTGTTTGTGTCTCTCTTTTTCCGTCTTTTTCTGTGTCTCTGTTTCTGTCTCTCTTTTCTGTCTGTTTCTGTGTCTCTGTTTCTCTCTTTGTTCTATCTCTCTTTTTCTGTCTTTATTTGAGTGTCTCTGTTTCTGGCTTTCTTTTTCTGTCTCTGTTTCTATCTCTCTTTTTCTGTCTTTCTTTTTTTCTGTCTCTATTTCTATCTCTCTGTTTCTGTCTTTCTCAGTTGGCTCGTTTCATTTTTTTTTCTATTTTTTTATGTTTATCAGTATTATTCTCTTTATATATATTGGCCTGCCTTTGTTTCTCTCGCTCTCTGTCTCTCTTAATATCAGTCTCATTTTCCAAATCTCCTTCTTTCCTCTTCTCTTTCCCCTCTCCCTTCTACCCTCTGTTTCTCGTCCCCTCTTCCCGTACCACCTTATCTATCCCTCACTCAATTTCTTCATCTCCCCTGTCCTCTCCCCCCCCCCCCCATCACAATCAGCCCCGGGGTTCTGAGAGACGGGCTTGTGAAGGAGAGGAGGGAAGGGGAGGGAGGGGAAGGGGGGGAAAGGGGCGGTGTCCCCTTACTACACCAACACGCGTTACGTTGCCCCCACCCCTCTCCCCTCTCTCTAACTCTCTCTCCCCTTCTCTTCTTATCTTCCCCTCCTCTCTCTCTCTCTCTCTCTCTCTCTCTCTCTCTCTCTCTCTCTCTCTCTCTCTCTCTCTCTCTCTCTCTCTCTCTCTCTCTCTCTCTCTCTCCTCTCTCTCTCTCTCTCTCTCTCTCTCTCTCTCTCTTCCTCTCTTTCTCCTTCCAACCTGACTCCGCCCCATTCCCCCCTCGACCCCCCTCCCCGCATCTCACTCGCCACCGTACCGCAGATTTACACGCGGGTGAAACTGCTTCATTCTGCATTCTGTGTGTGATGACTGGCACGCATTTTAGTGCAGCATATAGACAGGTAACTGAATAAAAAGACAAATAGTTTATGTTACTTGTCTGTATATTTATGTATATATGCAGATATGGCTGTGCTTACTATATATATACATATATATATATATATATATATATATATTATATATATATATATATATAATATATATATATATATAGATATATATATATATATTATATATATATCTATATATATATATATATATATCTATATATCTATATATATATATATATATATAGATAGATAGATAGATAGATAGATAGATAGATAGATAGATAGATAGATATAGATATAAATATAGATATATTGTGTATAAGACATATATATATATAGTCTATATGCACAAAGCACATATGTCTTGGTTTGTTAGTGTAGATCCATCCTTCGCGTTAATACATGGTGCTGCCGAAAGGTCCCGAACACGATCCGTTCTGAGGCAGCGGGAGGACCGGCTTGTCGACCTCATTACCACATTCGTCGATGGATTAAGTGCACGAGATCCTTTAACACTGGCAAAAGATCCCACGCGCTCACTGTGTACACAGTATGGCCATGCAGACCCATGACGGGCGCGCGGAGGTTGCGTTGAATGGGGGGGGGGGAGGGATGACGGTGGGTGTGATGACGAGGTCTAGTGTGGTGATGACGCAGAGTGATGATGTCGAGTGCGATGATGACGTAGAGTGTGGTGATGAACCCCACGACACTGTGACCACTTGTAGGTCGCCGTGATGATGAGATTGATAAGCATGAGAGCCTCGTCTAAAGGTCATCCTATAGGTCACTCGAGCCCTGACATAAGCAAATACACGCTTACATATGCATACACAATCGAATACACACCTGTTTACACACTGGTAAGTGTGCACACGAACGAACACACTTCGACCAAGAAAACGCACATGATCTTTCGATGTTTGTCTGTCTATCTATCTATCTATCTATCTATTTCTCAGTGTCTGTGTGTGTCTCTGTCTCTATTTCTGCTGTTTCCTGTCTCTTTCCATCAGTGCCTGGTTGTGTGTGTGTGTGTGTGCGCGCGTGCGCGCGTACTTGCCTGCCTGTCTGTCCGACTCTTTCTCTGTCCGAAGTGTCAAATGTGAGCGCTTATCTCTCTCTCTCTCTCTTTCTCTCTCTCTCTCTCTCTCTCTCTCTCTCTCTCTCTCTCTCTCTCTCTCTCCTCTCTCTCTCTCTCTCTCTCTCACACACACACACACACACACACACACACACACACACACACACACACACACACACACACACACACACACACACACACACACACACACACACACACACTCCAGTCAAGACGCATACGCCCTCCGATTCCTAAAACCCAGGCCTCTCATGGCCAGCATCCGGGAACGCACCTTTCCCTTCCTTCTGAATCTCATACATGGTCTGAGTCAGTCATTATTCTAGCAATGGGTTTGTTGGTTTGTAGTCGATTCCTTTGCCTTTTTTCAGCCAGGACTTTCTCTGCTAGACGAATGTCCAGGACACGTACCTGTAGAGTAACAGCTGATATTCGTATGCCAAGCAGATCTCATCAGACGTCTGGTTATTCTTGACATGTATCTGTAATTTTAAGTTCTGATATTTCGTTGCAGATTTCAAAGCCAAAATAAATTCCTTTTCTGTTTTCATGCACTTGCGTGGCACTTGCTCATAAGGCCATGAAAATATCCTTCATGAAAACCACGAAAAAAAACGGATTTTGTCCTTTATCCACTTTCAGCCTCGTGGTTTTGCTCTCCGCCCCATGCAGCGCTTCATGAGCCAGTATTTGCTTTTTCAGTGGCTCTGCGCCATCGGCAAAGTTCAAGGAAGCGAATTAGAAGTTGTCAGTTACAGATTTGTAAGGGCTATTTTCTTTCATCTTCCCGAGAATCCAGTCCGTGCGAGCGTTTAAAATTCTCGGAACAATAACATCCTTGCCTCACTCCTGAAGACACGAGGAAGAAGCCAGATGTGTTCCCCTTTTGCTTGACACACTTTCGGGCTGAGTAAGGGACAGATGTGTGAAGAAACCTGGCAGTAATTTCTTTGAAAAGGAAATCTTTTCGATTTCTACACTTGTTGCAAGGAATCTTTATGAAAACTTGCTAACTGATTAAAAATCTCCTTAATTAGAGACTACACTATCATGGAATTTGTCTTCTAAGATTGTCGTCGACATGTACTAATATATCTTTTGCAGAGGCAGGTACATTAGCAATACCGGAAGACAGACAGCATTTTCTTCATAATATTATTGGGATTCCAAAGGCCTGACTTCCTCGAGCTCCCGTCGATATAGGCCTCCCTGTATTGCCAGCCACGGGGAGAGTCAAACAGTAGGATTTTACAAGGATAGGTAATCACGTGAATCTCAGTCTAGATCAAAGATTTAGTGCTCACTTTGTCGCCATTGTATCTTGAAACTTTTGAAGAAAATATCTACAGGAACCGGCCGACTGACCAAATACGGAAGCATAGCAAAGGGCGTAAAAATGAGCTATCATTAAAACACCATTAGCAATGTCTTAACTTTTCCAATGTGATTCTCACAGCTGCGGGTGCTGAAAGTTTCCCTAAGTCGCACCTTAAAGAAATAAGATAGTCTAATGGACAGATACACTTCAGCAGAAACATGAAAGACTCAGGAAAGGTTAGATAACGAACCTAATACGATGGGGCTGGAGTTACCGGCACCTATGCTGTTCAGGACGCTCTCTGTGCACGGCGCCTGGGGAGATGTCGGGGCCTTGGATAATCAAAGTAACTGGCACACCTAGGTAGGAAGGCTTCATCATTTACTGACAAAGCTACTTTTACTCCATCCGGGTCTTGTTAAAAGGGTTGGAAGGTGTGCGTGTGTCTGTGTGGAAGGAAGAGAGCGAGAGGAAGAGAGGTGGAGAAGGAGGTAGGAGCGGAGGGAGGGAGGGAGAGCAAGAGGAAGAGGAAAAGAGACGGACAGACAGACAGACAGACAGACAGACAGACAGACAGACAGACAGACAGACAGACAGACAGACAGACAGACAGACAGATAAACACACAAACAAACAAACAAATAAACAGAGAGAGAGAGAGAGAGAGAGTGAGAGAGAGAGAGAGAGAGAGAGAGAGAGAGAGAGAGAGAGAGAGAGAGAGAGAGAGAGAGAGAGAGACAGACAGACAGACAGACAGACAGACAGACAGACAGACAGACAGAGACAGAGACAGAGACAGAGAGAGTTGAAATGAATACGCAATGTGTAATAAACGACGGGAGAGGAAAGTAACGTTTTTAGAAAGAATGAGAAAGAGAAAGTACATTTTTAATGGCGCAGACGTTGACGACCTCCTCATTCCTTCGGCCTGCGTTGCCTCATAGCTTAAAAATCTACGAACGTACGAACACACACCTCAAAATATACGGATGTGTCAGAAATCCACATGCGCCACACGATATGGAAAGAGAGAGAAGAGAGAGCTAGATAGATAAATATATAGCTAGAGGTTGACAGACAGACAGAGACACAGGCGCAGACAGAAAGAAGAGAAGAAAGAAAACGAGAAAGAGAGAGAGAGAAAAAAAAATTGAACAGTACGACAGACAGTACCCAGCGGAGATTTCCCCGCACTGCCACAGACGAGGCAGTGATTCAGACCCAAAGTCCGGACCGACGCCAATTACTGGACACTTTTTCGTAACTCGTCCGTTATTACCGCTAATAGGATTTTCTCGCGTTTGAACAAAGTAGAGATAGATTTGATTGGCTGCGAATTTTGGCCGGCGTTCCTTTTTCCCCTGTGTTACCTCTGTGGTCCTGTTAGCGCCGGCCAGAAGTGTTCGATATTTCGAGTGTTCGGAAAATGTGGCGGCGATAGAAATGGCTTTGTGTGTGTGAGAGAGAGAGAGAGAAAGAGAGAGAGAAAGAGAAAGAGAAAGAGAGAAAGAAAGAGAGAGAGAGAGAGAGAGAGAGAGAGAGAGAAACAGACAGACATACAGACAGACAAACAGACAGACCGACAGACAGACCGACAGACAGACAGACAGACAGACAGACAGACAGACAGACAGACAGACAGACAGACAGACAGACTTTATATGCTGTCGCAGCAAAGAAAAATAAAAAGACCTTTTGACCGAAAAGCAGTATGGGTGTAACTCGTCTTGTGTGCCAGAAACGTGGAATCAATACATTTTAGATTGCAAATGAGGAAAATAAAGTTGACGAAAGTTGCAGCACAGTACATCGGCGAAATGGGTAGATTAATGCTTTCTGGATGTTGGATATGTGTTCGAAAAGCTTTGGGGAAATTAAACTTCGGTTTCAGGGCAAGTGGCGAGGGAGAGTATGGAGGAGCGTAAGTGTGAGAAGGGAAGGAGGAGGAATCAGTGGGGCCAGTGTTGGGGAGGGGAGTGGAGGGGAAGGGGTAAGGGGGGAGGGGAGAAGATGGGAAGGGAAGAGAAGGAAGGGGAAGGGAAGGGAAGGAAAGGGAAGGGAAGGAATGGGGAGGGAAGGGGAGGGAGAGGGTCAGTGAGGAGCGATTGTAGGGAGGTGGGGAGAGTGAAGAGTGAGTGGCACACGTGTAGCGTTGAAAGCGGAGTGACTCTGGCGTGGAAAGGGATTGGAGTGGACAAACTGTAGCGTGAAGAGGAACAAGGACAGACGGACAGCTGGACGGACTGTAAATGTTAAAAAAAGGAGGATATGCAGTCTTTAAAAACAAGGATTTCATTATCTCCCTCCAGTTCCCACGACGGCTCCGAGTGACAGACCTCGGGCAAGAGAGAGGGGTAGAGGGTGGGAAAAGGAGGGGGAAGGAAGAGGGGAGGTTGTTTCAAGGGCCTCGAACGCATGATTAATAGACTTCTTTTGACCCGGCGATGAGTTGCGACCCGACTACCGATCGCGTTGTATATGTTCTTAACCGATGTTCGCCTAAAAAGGAGGCGGAACCGGGCAGGCGAAATCGACGCGGGTTTCAGCGCTGACTCAGGACCCATGGACGTCAGACGCGGAGGGAAACGCAGGGAGTCGGAGCCTCGGACACGGAAGAGAAAGCGAAACACGAATAAATAAACAGAGAAGGGAATAGATGCGCGTTCCTATCTCAGCCGCGTGTCTGGGGCGGGAGGGAGATAATTCATGCGTTTATGCTGGGTTTATTTGTGAGGATTTATTGGCGAGCGGTTAGTGCTTCATACATCACTGCCGGGCTGGGAAAAAATGCAGTTATGTTCTGTTTTGTAAACCAGTGTCTTGTTGATGGGAATGTATGCTCGCTTCGCCGTATCCTTTTAGTACTCTTTATCTCTCCTGAATATGGCTTTTGGTGCCCCCCCCCCAGCCCCCGTTCATAAAAAGGACAAATAAAATAAAAGAAAGTATGTGTTCACATATATAGAGTATATATATATATATAAACAAACACACACGCGCGCGCGCATGTGTGTGTGTGTGTGTGTGGTGTGTGTGTGTGTGTGTGTGTGTGTGTGTGTGTGTGTGTGTGTGTGTGTGTGTGTGTGTGTGTGTGTGTGTGTGTGTGTATTCCAGAGGCGGGATATTTATCATTCTTATCCACACAAACAACTGCAAGTAAATTATACGAAAAGACATTCGGTCACAAGCAGTGAACATGCCCGGCCTTTAATCCACCCCCCATCTTCAAGGTCGCTGGAGATGTAGGGCGCCTGTGAGTTCCTGGGTCGGAAGGCCTCCTGCGGGCGCCGAGGGAGTCGACGGTCGCCCCCCCCCCTGGCCTGAGGAAGCGCAGGCGTCGCGGAGCAGGTAGTGGGCTGCCCTTGAGAGCCCTCGCAGTCGCCCTTTCCAGGCTTTTCCTTTTCCTCTGTCTGTATGTATGTCTTTCTGTTGTTATGTCTCTCTGTTTCTCTCTCTCTCTCTCTCTCTCTCTCCTCTCTCTCTCTCTCTCTCTGCTCTCTCTCTCTCTCTCTCCTCTCTCTCTCTCTCTCTCCTCTCTCTCTCTCTCTCTCTCTCTCCCTCCTCTTCTCTCTCTCTCTCTCTCTCTCTCTCTCTCTCTCTCTCCTCTCTCTCTCTCCTCTCTCTCTCTCTCTCTCCTTCTCTCTCTCCTCTCTCTCCTCTCTCTCTCTCTCTCTCTCTCTCATCTCTCGATCTCTCTCTTCTTATCTCCTTCTCTCTATCTCTCTCTCCCTCTCTCTCCTCCCTCTCTCTCTCTCTCTCTCTCCTTACTTTTCTCTCTCTCTCTCCTCTCTCTCTTCTTCTCTCCCCTCTCTCTCTCTCTGCTCTCTCTCTCCCCTCTCTCTCTCATCTCTCTCCCTCTTCTCTCTCTTCTCCTCCTCTCTCTCTCCCTCTCTCGATCCTTTCTCTCTCTCTCTCTCTTTCTCTCTCTCTCTCTCTCTCTCTGTCTCTCTTCCCAGACCTAATCTTACAACAAAACAACAACAACAACAAATATCGTCGGTTTCATTTGTTGCGTTTAGATTTCTGACGTCCAACATGGCTGCCAGAATGTTCCGAAGTTGTGGGATTCTCAAAGTCCCTGTTCAATGGTGCTTGCTTGTCCTGGATTAGGGAAGCTCCGTGGCACTCTCTCTCCCTCACGCACTCTCTCAGTGACACTCTCTCTCTCTCGCACTCTTTCGGTGACACACTCTTTCTCTCTCTCTCGCACTTCCTCTGTGACACTCTATCTCTCTCACTCTCTCCGTGACAGTCTCTTTCTCTCACTCTATGACACTCTTTCTCTCTCTCACTTTCTCCGTGACAATCTCTCTCTCTCACTCTGTGACACTCTCTCTCTCTCACTTTCTCCGTGACAATCTCTCTCTCACTCTCTTTGTAACACTCTCTCTCACTCACTCTCTCTGTGACACTCTGCACGTCTTCGCGATTCACTGCGAGTCGTGGTGCGGAGTAACTAGCTCTGAGAGATGCGATACATATATCTCTTTCGCTCTTTCTTTTTCTGTCCTCTCTTTCTATCTGTCTCTGTCTGTCTGTCTGTCTGTCTGTCTGTTTGCCTGCCTGCCTGCCTGCTTGTAAGTCTTTGTCTTTGCTCTCTCTCTCTCTCTCTCTCTCTCTCTCTCTCTCTCTCTCTCTCTCTCTCTCTCTCTCTCTCTCTCTCTCTCTCTCTCCTCCCCCTCCCCCTCCCCCTCCCCCTCCCTCCCTCCCTCCCTCCCTCCCTCCCTCCCTCCCTCCCTCTTCCACTCCCTCTCCATCTCCATCTCCATCTCCCTCTCCCTCTCCCTCTCCCTCTCCCTCTCCCTCTCTCTCATTCCCTTCCTCTTATCGCATCATACATTATTGTGGTCCGTCTTCCTCCCTAATTATCCCAGCCTTGACTTCGGTTGCTTGATATATCAGTGCAGACCATATTTATAGCCTGAGGTGTCATTCATATGTTACTCAACTTTGTTTGCATATATGTTTTTGGGTTTCTTGCTACAGTGTATATCTGTGTATGTTTTGAGCTTTGTTTGTTTTCCCGTGTGTGTTTCGCATTTTTATTCACTGCATCCTGCTTAAGTATTTTGCATTGTGATACAGAAAGAAAGAACGAAGATACAGCTTGAGGTGTGTGATGCTGGGGGGGGAGGGGCGGAAATCCAGACGTGGCACCCCTAGCACACTGTCCTCTCTTAAGGGTTCGATTACTTACAAGCGACAAAGTCCTTGTAGGATTTACAAGGTCGTGATTGGAAGGGATCACCGTGAGACAAGACAGGGTCAAGGCGAGGCGGGGCTGATCGTGGGAGTGATTGGTGATTAGCGATTGGTGAATTTCGTAATTTATCCGTCAGACTGGACGAGTTTGCGTTCAGTAGGTCAGATGTGCGTCTATTTTTTGCACGCGTATTGTAACTAAACCATCGTGTGTGTGTGTGGAGAGAGAGAGAGAGAGAGAGAGAGAGAGAGAGAGAGAGAGAGAGAGAGAGAGAGAGAGAGAGAGAGAGAGAGAGAGAGAGAGAGAGGAAGGGAGGGAGAAAGAGAGGGGGAAGAGGGAGAAGGAAGGGGAAAGGGAAATGGCGTTCAGTAGGTTTTTTACGCGTATTGTAACTAAACCATCGTGCGTGTGGAGAGAGAGAGAGAGAGAGAGAGAGAGAGAGAGAGAGAGAGAGAGAGAGAGAGAGAGAGAGAGAGAGAGAAAGAGAGAGAGAGAGAGGAGAGAGAGAGAGAGAGAGAGAGAGGGAGAGAGAGAGAGAGAGAGAGAGAGAGAGAGAGAGAGAGAGAGAGAGAGAGAGAGAGAGAGGTATTCGCACCAGCTGTGTAGAAATAAAGGATATGATTGCATGGGCTTCATGTCATTGAGTGATGTCTAATCTATTTTTTTCCTGATCTGATAAGGCCAGATGTTTATGCTAGATTATGCATAATGATCTGAGAAAAACCTCGCGACATGCTCCGGGCTTTGCTATCACCCGGATCGGTATGAGGCGACCAGGGCATGACCCAGCCCGGCGCCGTAAGTAGGTCTCCACAGGAGGTCACTCGCTCACGCACACGCACGCCCGAACTCACGCGAACGCACGCGGACATAAACGCCCGTTCGCACACGCACGCAGACACTCGGACCCACCCAAACACACCACGCTCCCCCACCCACTCCCGCTGCAATCAAACCCCCCTCTCCCCCACAGGAACCCCCTCTCTTCCCCTCCCCCCCTCTCACCCACAGGAACCCCCTCTCTTCCCCTCCCCCCTCTCCCCCACAGGGCCCCCGCTCTCTTCCCCTCCCCTCCCCCCCTCTCCCCTAAATCCGCGAGGAGCAACTTGACCTGAATTCCGCGGGTCTTTTCGGGGGTCCGGCCGCCCCCCCTTCGCCTCGGGGCAGTTCGGGCGCAGCTGTTGTTGACCTCCGCGCCGGCCGGGGTCGCCGCCGCCCGGGATCACCGCCTGTTGACTCGGCCGTGATTTACGTGCTGATTATTACCTGTTGGCGGAGGAGGAAGAGGTGTAGAGGAGGAGGAGGGGGAGGAAGAGGAGAGGAGAGGGGGAGAAGGAGAAGGAGGGCGGGAAGGGGGAGGAGGAGGGGAGGAGAGGAAGGGGGAGAAGGAGGATGGGAAGGGGGAGGAGGAGGAGAGGAGGGAGAGGGGGAGAAGGAGGAGGACGGGAGGGGGGGGGGGGGGGGTATGAGAGGAGAAGAAGAAGAAAAAAGAAAGAAAAAAAGGGAAAAAAGGTAAAAGGACAAGAAAGAAAAGAGAAACAAAAGAAAACGAAAGACAAGGTGTAGAAGGATGTGGAGGAAGAGGGTTGGGGAGGAGAGGGAGAGAGGAAGGAAGAGGAGGCTGTGGGAGAAAACCCCATTAAGAGGAGATGAGACGACGTGGCCAGGTTGGAAGGAGGTTGCGTGAGGGGGGGGGGGGGGGTGGGAGGGAGGTAGGTAGTGGGGGGTGGGGGTGTTGGGGGGGGGTGGGGTGGGGGGGGTGATGATGATGAATAGTTGTAGTAATGATAATAATGATAATGATGATGAAGAAAAGTATGATGATGATGATAATGATGATGAAAATGATGATGATGAAGTTGAAGATGATGATGATGATGAAGTGAATGATGGTGATGAAGATGATGATGATGATGAAGGACAATAGGATGATGAAGAAGGAGAAGAGGATGATTATGATGATGATGACAAATAGAAACGTTTGGACAAAGGTAAAATAGAGGGAAATATAATCCTAACAAGTTCGAAGAGCCACAGGTGGGAGACGAACACCTACTTTCGCCCCAAAAATAATTCAGAAATTGAAAAGGCGAGATGACGGTCCATGCGAACTGCAGACGTAGAGAAAGAAACAGTAATTCATTCTTTATTATTCTACCTTAGAAGATGATACAGGGATAAGACCGAGATCCGCCTGAATGACGATCATCTCCTTGGGATATGTTGCAGTGCATGTTGGCTTTATGTGCCTTTTATGTGTTTGCAGAGTTGTCGCGCATTGATGTATGTGCAGAGAAAGATACATAGGGATTTCAATACACGACACCTACACAGTCGATCGTGTGTGTGTGTGTGTGTGTGTGTGTGTGTGTGTGTGTGTGTGTGTGTGTGTGTGTGTGTGTGTGTGTGCGTGTGCGTGCGTGTGTGCGTACGTGCATGTGCGTGTATGTGTGTATGTTTACATATCGAATCGACCATACGAATTCTATCAGTCACAAGAAACAAGCGAGGCCTCTGTCTCCGCGCCCGTTCCCCCAAGTCCCCTCCGCAAGCAGCGCCCCTTGCCGCGGGGACTCGAAACTGCGGGTGAATTGGCCGAGAGAAGATAGCCTCCTGTGCCCGTTCTTGCCCCTTGATTGACGTAGCACACGTGAGAGGTATCTGATAAGTCCCAACTTTGTTTCTCCTGCGTCTGCATGCGGCGACGGGGGCGGCAGTGGGCGGCTGGAGGGAGGGGGGCGGTGTTAGATGTCCCCCGGCAGCCGTCAGGGTCGTTGGTGCGTCGTAAAGCCAATATCGAGCGTGATTATCTTAGGTAGCGTCGGGGGTCGAGATCTGTTATCTCGGGAGGTGCGAGGCGGGGGAGGGGGAGAGAGAGAGGCGGAGGGGGGGGAGGTATTGCGGGGAAGGGGAAGATATTGCAAGGAGGGGGGAGGGGGGATATATTCCAAGGAGGGGGGAGGGGGCAGGGGAAGGGGAAGATATTGCGGGGAGGGGAGGAGGGGCAGGGGAGGGGGAAGATATTGCGGGGAGGGGGGAGAGACGTGGCGATGGTGGAGTAAGGGGAAAGTGATGAGAAATTTGTGGAATGAGAGAGAAGGGTGATGGGACGATGGTGGAATGAGGAAGAGAGGAAGGGGCGATGAGGGAGAAGCTAAGAGGCGAG
>NC_051393.1:44771527-44780867 GCF_015228065.2 Penaeus monodon
TAAGAGATAGAGAATTGAATGTGTAAACAAAAAAAAAAAAAAAAAAAAAAAAAAAAAAAAAAAAAATATATATATATATATATATATATATATATATATATATATATATATATATATATATATATACATTCTTTTTGGACTCGGTTATAAAATGGTAAAGAAGAAGTGTAAGTAATGGTGAGAAATAAAGAATAGATTAAATTTATGCAAATAGATATTTGTCTATCAGTAAATACACAAAACCAGAGTTATTTAAAGTTATAAAGACGAGTATTAGATTTTTTTCTGAAACAAACAAGAATATCAAGAACACCCTTTCAAAGAACAGTTTGCAGCCACGAGAGGTTCGTCTATGGTACTTGGAAGCTGTTATGAGTTGTGGCTGTTACACGTTTTTAGGATTTTTATAAGTATTACATTGTTATAGGTTTATAAGTATTATATCGTTTTTATAAGTTTTACATTGTTATAAGTTTATAAGTATTGTAGCGTTACGAGTTTTTATTTGTTTTACATTTTTATAAGTTTATAAGTATTATAATGTTACGAGCTTTTATAAGTATTATAATGTTACGAGTTTTTATAAGTATTACATTGTTATGATTTGTATTACGTTGTTAAGTTTTCTTCAATATTACATTATTGCGAGTAATACAATGTAATAAGTTTTTTACATGTGTTACATTGTTTTGAGTTTGAATTGGGGGGTGTTACATTCTCCTGAGCTTTTATAAGTAAATATTTATGAGTTTGAGTTACTGAGTATTAAGCGAAACTATGTAAACTTAGCGAGTATATCCGTGGAAAGAACATCCATTCACTACATATCACTGTTTTTTTATCTGTTCCTCAGATAGTATTATTGTGTACTGGCTTATTCTTCTTTATCACTCCCACGCGCTCCTTCTCCCTTTCGCTTACCCTTTTGTGTTTCCCCTTTTAATTAATCTGTATTTTCGTGTATGTTTAGTTCTCATTTGATGTACAGTTTTGAGTGTTATTATTTTCCTTCTCCTCTGTTGTCTTCGTTTTCTTGTTAGCTCTAGTTATTCTTCCTCTTTTGTTTTATTTTTCTCTTGTTGTTATTCGAAAAAGGGAAATGTTTGTTTTTTTAAAGACATCGACTGGATTTGGATGTTGAAATGCGAGCTCTATTACTCCCAAATTTCAGTTAGTAAACAAGGTCCGAAAGTCACGCCCGAACGACTTCCACGGAGGGCGTAACCGCATCAACAAGTAGCTCTTTCTTCGTACTGCTTCCTTCCCTCCTCTCTTTCTCTTCTTCTTTCTCGTTCTCTCTCTTTTCTTTATCCTTTGTTTTCCTATCGTTGTTCTTTTCTTCCGTCCTATCCACTATCCACTTGTTCTTTGCTCCTTACATCTTTCCCCTCCCTCCTTTCCTCTTTTCTCCTTCTCCCTTATCTTCTTCCCCTTCCTCCCTTTCCTCCTTCCCCCTTCTCTTCTTCCTTCTTCCTCCCCATCCTCCCTCATGCTCCTTCCCTCCTTCTCTCCCTCCCTCCCTTTCCCTTCAATCTTTCCCCTTGCTCCCACGCTTCCTCCTCACCTTTCTCTTCCGTCCTTCCCTCTTCCTCCTCTCTCTTCTCCCTTCCTCTTTCCCTCCGTCCCTGTCCTCCCCCTCCCCTCCCTCTCCCCTCCACCCTCTTTCTCCCTTTCCTCCCACCCTTCCTCCTTCCCTCCGCCCCTCTTCCCCCACCCCCACCTCCCTTCCCTCCGCCTCCCCTCTGCCCTGTCCTGGAGAAACGCGGAGACACTGAGCAATGGCAATGGCTGGAGACAAATATTTACTCGAGCCCATCAGTGCCCTCAACGCAAACCTGAAATTCAACACTTTTAAACTTTGATAAATTATGCAAACTTTGTACATGGCGCTGTTACGACGGGGGGCTGGCGATCGAAGTTTTACGGGAGCGTCTCACAATTTATCACTCACCTGGGACGCTTTGTCTTGCGAGAGAGGCGGCAAAGGGCGGGGGATCCGGCGGGGCGATAGCGGGTCGACAGAGAGCGGAAACTTTTGACACTCGGGGGGAAAAGCAGTTGCACGGGGCCTCCGGTATCGCCATGCGGGTCCATTGGCTTAAATGAGATTTCCGCGCATAAACAAAGTGGATTGTACTTGTTCTGCAAAAGTGTAATTGTCGCCGGCGATCTCATGACATCGAAAGATTTCTTTGACTTCCGATTCTCTGAAGAAGCGATGAATAAAAGCAAGAGTGTCTTTCGAAAAATTTCCTGAAAGACAGAAGTCGCGCGAAGAAATGTTGTCGATCGGTATTCAGGGAGACAGCGACGCGCCCCGATCGCCGCAGGTAAGGAGATGGCTTCTGAGATATTTTTATTTATTTATTTGTTTTTTTGGTGGCTTACTCTCTTATTTTCTTTCTCTCTCTTCTTAAGTCTCTGTGTCTGTCTGTTTATAGAATCCTCTGCTAGCATTTTATCACGGACATGAATAAGCTAATGAAAATATTATCTTGTATATGAGTTTCGAGGGTGATTGACCTTAGCTTTCTTTAGGCCTACGAGCCCCGAGGAATGACGTAGGCAGGCGGGCCTAAGACGCTACCCCCTCACTCCCCTCACCCCCTCGCTCCCTCACCCCCTCATACGCCCACGAGACAGAGAAAATATCCGTAATCAATAGCGGAGAAATTCAAATCAGTCTCCCATTGATAAGATAATATTGCAACGTAAGTGATGTAATCCAAGGTCGTCAACCCGGAAGTCACGGGAGGGGCAGGGCGGGGCTCGAGGAGTGGGGGGGGGAAGCAGCATACGTAAAAAAAAGAGGAATAAGAGATTCATAAAAACTGTAAAAGAGAGAGCGAGAGAGAGAGAGAGAGAGAGACAGAGAGAGAGAGAGAAAGAGAGAGAGGTGAGAAAGAAGAGGAGAGAATACAGGCGACGTTAATAGAATAAGGAACCAAGACAGGGGAAAAAAAAACTCAAAAATATTAGAAGATCGAGGCAGTGAATAATAATAATGGTATTGCCACTGACAACAAAAACAAACAACAACAACAAATATAACAACACTAACAAGAGCAATAATATCTTCCAAAACTGAGTGTATAGAGTATTATCTATTAGCAATAACAAAAATAAACATGAATTTAACACTGCGCGGACCCTCGAGACTGAGGAACACAGAATAATGTTGTCATTACTAACGAGAAGGTTATATAGTTTAATATGAAATAAGGCTGAGTAGTTTGTGGCTCGAATGGTGTCATTTGGTTGTTGGTCTTTAGGTAAAGCGTCGCTCTTTCTCATTCTCTTCCTTTCTTTCTCATTCAATCTCTCTCAATCTCTCCCAAGCTCTCTCATTCTCTCCCTCTCTCATTCTATCTCTCTCATTCTCTCTCTCTCTCTCATTCTCTCTCTCTCTCTCATTCTCTCTCTCTCTCATGCTTTCTCTCATTCTCTCTCTTCCTCTCTCTCCCTTCTCTCTCCCTCCTCCTCCCTCCCTTCCGTCCCTCTCCCGCTCACACCCGCAAAAGAGTAAGAAACGCAGGCACGCACATGGTCTTTCTCCTTCTTTCTGTTTTCCATCTGTCTCTTCTTTTATATCTCCTCTTTTTATCCAACTTGTCGCTATTCCCATATTCCGTCACCTTTCCTCGCCGCTCCCAACCTCTTCTTCCTCCTTCACCACTCCTCTCTTCCTACCCCCTAACCCCCCCCCAACCCGTCCAATCCTCACCTGGCACCCCTAACACCCCTCCTGGCACCCCCAACACCCCTCCTGGCACCCCCAACACCCCTCCTGGCACCTCCAACACCCCTCCTGGCACCCCCAACACCCCTCCTGGCACCCCCAACCCACCTCCTGCCATTCCCAACCCATCTCTTGGCACCCCCAACACCCTTCTCGGCACCCCCAACACCCCTCCTGGCACCCCCAACACCCCTCCAGGCACCCTCATCACCCACCCCACCATCCCAACCCCCTCCCCCTCCCGGCTCCCTCCCACCACCCAACCCCCTCCCCCTCCCGGCTCCCTCCCACCACCCACAACCCCTCTCCTGACACCCCCTCCCCCGGTCCCCTCACCTGCGCGCGGCCTCCGAGGAATAGTTGTGAAGTCAGTATTAAATTACCATGTAATTACTTGACTAAGAAGATTATTCGGCTCAGGTCGGCGGCCGGCACGCGCGCAGCCCACCTGTGTTGCGCCGTTGCTGCTACTGATACTAATGGCGCCCTGGCAATGGTGCAGTTGCATACGGATGGCGGGGAGGTTGTTGTGCGCGGGGGGGGGGGGGGTCTCGTATTGTTAGGGGTCTTAATTCTTGCTTTTCTTTTCTGCTCTTTTTTGTCTGGTGATGTGAGTCGGGTTCAGTCTTTGTCTCTGTCTGTTGCTTTTTCTTGCTCCCGCTCTCTCTCTCTCTCTCTCTCTCTCTCTCTCTCTCTCTCTCTCTCTCTCTCTCTCTCTCTCTCTCTCTCTCTCTCTCTCTCTCTCTCTCTCTCTCTCTCTCTCTCTCCCTCTCCCTCTCCCTCCCTCTCCCTCCCTCCCTCCCTCCCTCCCTCCTCTCCCTCCTTCCCTCCCTTCCTCCTTCCCCCTTTCTTCCTCTCTCCCTTCTTCCCTCTATCCCCTTCTCCCCCCCTCTCCTTTTTCCTTCCTTCCCTCACACCCTCTCCTCCTCCCTCCCCTGCTCCCTCTCCCTCCCTTCTTCCCTGGCTCTTCCAATGGCCGTTGTAAGGGAGCCCAGGTTATTGGTGTTCCTTGTCCTCGGAAAGTTGCTAATGTTAGCGCTTAAATGGCTGTATTATAGCGGCAAGTAGTGTCGGTACTGCAGTTGTTTGCCTCGCTGTCGGGGAGTAGTCGGCGAAGGGAAGTGATGGCGAAGGGAAGCCATGGCTAAGGGAAGTCATGGCCAAGGGAAGTCATGGCCAAGGGAAGTCATGGTGAGGGGACTTCAAGCGGAGATGTCAAGGAGGCTTACTTCTTCGATATGCCTCGTTCTTACTTTGCTATAGAGAAAAAAATATATAAATAGGCAAGGTCATCTTTTATTAATGCTAAGATATAGCAAGACTGTTGATCTGAGGAATAACAATGGCTTTCGTAATGAGATATGAGTGATAATGATAATGATAGACATGGTAGTGGCACTATTAGTAATAGTTATTTTGATTAATATAATCGTATTGCAAATTATGATATTATTAACTGTAATAAGAATGGTAAAGATAACACGAAATCATACCAATGTAATAATAGTGAAGACTTTAACTAGTAGTTTGAATAGCTTAATTTACAAGCGATGCATAAAAATAGAATGATAATTGCAAGATGAATAAATAATTGCAATAATTGCAAGTAGAAAACCGAAGCTGAATTCAAGTCAGAACAAAAAATAAATGAATAGTACGACAGCCTATGGAATTGAAAGGCCTAGCTGGATGTTGACAAGGATTCTGAATATGCAATTATACACGGGGGGAACTTAATCATAGGAAACCATTATTGTATCTTATTTTCGATATTCCAAATAAGACCTTGGGGGGGGGGGGGGATTCCGGGGGAAGTAATTATTGTATTTAATTTTCGATATTCTTGGCGTGTGGGACTTTTGTTGTGTATTTGAGTTAGTAGGTATTTGTTCTCTTGTCTTGTTTGTCACTTTTTTCTAGATTTATTTTCTTCGTCGTTTCCTCATACTTGTCCGTATCTCTTCATTGTTTACTCAGTTCCTCCTTTTCCTCTGTTCCTATTCCTCTATTCTCTATTCTGTTATCATCGTTCTTCCGTAATTCTCTTTCCCTTCTTTTCTACTATCTTCTGTCTTTTTTTTTTTTTTTTTTTTTTTTTTTTTGAAACGGTACTCTCGCCTCCCCTTCCCCTGGGTCATCTCCCTCCCTCCCTCCTTCCCTATGCCCCCTCCCCCTCCCCATTACTTCTCCCTACTTCCTTTTATCCTGCTCTCTTCTCCTCCCTCCCCCTCCCCTCTAAGGAACCCCTCGGAGCACCTGTGATCGCCTTAGCGGAGTAATTAGATAAGAGAGGCTTCGTCGAGGGGACCAGCCCTCAGGGGGGGATATTTATGTCGGCCTGAACCGGTTGAGGCTCACTCGCGGGCTTGGTAACACTGGCGGGAGGGAGGTTGGTAAGACTGGGTGGGAGGGAGGTTGGTAAGACTGGGTGGGAGGGAGGTTGGTAAGACTGGGTGGGAGGGAGGTTGGTAAGACTGGGTGGGAGGGAGGTTGGTAAGGCTGGGTGGGAGGGAAGTTGGTAAGAGTGGCGGGAGGGAGGTTGGTATGACTGCGAGAGTGTGGTAACAGTAGACTGGAAGGAAGTTGGTAAGACTGGACGGGTGAGAATTTGGTAATACTGGGTTGGAGGGAGGTTGGTACGGCTAGGTGGTAGGGAGGTTGGTAAGGCTGAGTGGTAGGGAGGTTGGTAAGGCTAGATGGGAGGGAGGTTGATGACAGTGACTTTAAAGGAAGTTGGTAACACTGGTTTAGAGGAGAGGATGGTAAGACCGACCTGATAGGAGTCAGGTAACAGTGGACTGGAAGGACGTTGGTAACAGTGGGTTGGGAAGAGGTTGGCAAGACTGGACGAAAAGGGAGGTTGACAATAGTGGGTTTTGTGGGCGGTTGGTGACACTGTGTTGCAAGGAAGGAAACAACATTGAGTGAGAAAGGGTTGCCAGCAATAGACGGCGATAGGTGGTAACAGGCTGGTAACAATGGGTTGGAAGGGAAGGGAATAAAAGAGAGAAAAAAAAATGGTAATGGCGAGTAAGAGGAGAGTAGTAAAGATGGAGAGAGGGAAGTTAGTAACAATGGTTAGAGAAAGGCTGGTAACGCTGGTTAAAGGGACGATGGTAACACTGGCTGGAGGGATCAGTAACAATAGCTATTTATTAAAAGAACTGAAGAACAGATCCCGGAGAAGGAAAGGAAAGGAAAGAATATAAACACAAACAAAAGAGAAAGGCGAAAAACAGGTGAACAGGCAAACAGCAAACAAACACACTTCCCGATGACGCCCACGTGAAACCCGGGCGGGCGTCGCGGGGCGTGGGTGGCGATGCGGTCATCTCGGAGGAAGCTCGGTCAAGCAGGAGATGAAGATGCTGACATTCTGATGCTGAGGCTAAGGGGCCGAGGGCGTGTTTATGTAGTGATAATGTCAGCCGCGGGCGTAGAGCCGGAGAAACACTGAAAGTAATGGGCTGTGAAGGGCTGTTTGGCACCGCTTTGGCACCACTTGAGGTAAAGGACGGCCGCGGGGGGGGAGGGGGGGCTGTGGGTGTCAAGGGAGAGGTACGGGGAGGGGGAGGTAGAAGGAGAGGGAGAGACGGAGACAGAGAGAGAGAGAGAGAGAGAGAGAGAGAGAGAGAGAGAGAGAGAGAGAGAGAGAGAGAGAGAGAGAGAGAGAGAGAGTGAGAGAGAGGGAGGGAGAAAGAGAGTGAGAAAGAGAGTGAGAAGGCGAGGGAGAAGGAGACACAGACACAGACAGACAGACAGACAAACAGACTGACAGGCAGAGAAAGACAGACAGACAAACATGTAGAGACAGAAACAGACAAACAGACAAACAGACAAAGAGAGAGAGCAAGCATAGGCAGGAAAGGGTTGAAGCAACAGTAGCACACGCGATGATAGCTCTTCCTCCACAGGGGCAAGGGGAGAGAAAGAAAGAAAGAGAGAGAGAGAGACGAGAGTAGAGAATAGCGAGCGAAAGTGAGGGGGAGTCACAATTACACGAAGGTGAGAGACAGAAAAAAGGAAGACAAACGAATGCAAAAATAAGAAAAGACAAGTGATCAGGTGAATGAAGAACACAGGTAACATAGAGGAAGGCGAGAGAGGGGAGAAAGGTGATAGAGGCGAGAATAGTGAGGGGTGAGAAAAGGATGAAAGGCGAGAGAAGAGGGACAGACACGTGAGAAAGGGGAGAGAGAGTGAAGAAAAGTGAGAGAGGGGAGAAGGGTGATAGAGGGGAGAGAGGCGAGAGAGAAGGGAGAGGGGAGGAAGAGGAGAGAGAGTGAAGAAAAGTGAGAGAGGGGAGGGAGGTGAGAGAGGTGTGAGAATAGAGAAAGGTAAGAGAGGGGAGAAATGGGGGAAAAGGGAGGGAGAGGAGAGGAAGGTGAGAGAATGAAGAAAGGTGAGAGAGAGGGGAGAGAGGCGGGGGCTGCGAGAGGGAAGAGAGAGGCGGGGGCTGCGAGAGGGAAGAGAGAGGCGGGGGCTGCGAGAGGGGAGAGAGAGGCGGGGGCTGCGAGAGGGGAAGAGAGAGGCGGGGGCTGCGAGAGGGGAGAGAGAGGCGGGGACTGCGAGAGGGGAGAGAGAGGCGGGGACTGCGAGAGGGGAAAGAGACGCGTGGGCTGCGAGAGGGAAGAGAGAGGCGGGGGCTGCGAGAGGGGAGAGAGAGGCGGGGGCTGCGAGAGGGGAGAGAGAGGCGGGGCTGCGAGAGGGGAGAGATAGGCGGGGCTGCGAGAGGGGAGAGAGAGGCGGGGGCTGCGAGAGGGGAGAGATAGGCGGGGGCTGCGAGAGGGGAGAGAGAGGCGGGGGCTGCGAGAGGGGAGAGAGAGGCGGGGCTGCGAGAGGGGAGAGAGAGGCGGGGGCTGCGAGAGGGGAGAGAGAGGCGGGGGCTGCGAGAGGGGAGAGAGAGGCGGGGGCTGCGAGAGGGGAGAGAGAGGCGGGGGCTGCGAGAGGGGAGAGAGAGGCGGGGGCTGCGAGAGGGGAGAGAGAGGCGGGGGCTGCGAGAGGGGAGAGAGAGGCGGGGGCTGCGGGGGGGGAGAGAGAGGGGGGGGCTGCGAGAGGGGAGAGAGAGGCGGGGGCTGCGAGAGGGGAAGGAATAGGAGGGGGGGGCTGAGGAGCGAGCGAGGACGAGCCACCGGGAGGAGGAGAGGCGGTTGCCTGTCTGAGAGGAGGACGTGGTGTCGGCGAAAACCAGGATCCAAGCAGATTAGTCGAGAAATAGTAGCGGGATAACGTGGTAAGCGACGAGCGAAAGGGGGGAGACGCCAGGGAAGGTCGCGGGAAGGAAGGAGGAAGAAGAACCGATGAAAGCGGAAGAGGCGACGAAGCGAGGGAGGAAGGGAATGGGCGAAAGACAGGTGAGACTGAAAGTGAAATCCGTATTGTTTTCTTTATTTTTTCTGTGTTCCATCCTTCGGAATCTGCACCTGTAGTATTACTTTATTTTATTTCTGACTACGATATTTTCAGTTTAAGAAGAGGAAGAGGAAAAGAAGGAGAAGAAGAACTCGTTTTCTCTCTCCCTCTTATCGCCCCCCCCCTTTCATTTCCTCCCATTCTCTCCTCCCCTCCTTCTCCTCCCCTCCCCTCTCTACCCTCCCACTC
>NC_051393.1:44780967-44785967 GCF_015228065.2 Penaeus monodon
CTCTCTCTCCTCTTTTCTCTTTCTCTCTCTCTCTCCTTGTAGAGCAGGGATCAAGATGTCACGACGGCAGTCTGAGTTCGGGTTCGAGTCCGGCGGCGCATTGTTCCTGGGCAGGAATTTCATGTCGATGCTTACCTACCCCACTGGGGGCCAACCCAGCCCAAGTCAGTGTGGTCCCAAGCCCGGATAAAATAGAGAGAATGATTACTAAAAAGTAAACACCGGCACTCTCCGTGGAAAGGAAACTGGGGACCCTTCCACGCACTCACTCCAATATCAACACAACATGAAAACACAATTAAGTATCATGCTGTTGACACGACGGCTCAAACATGAACTACCGTTTAAAAAAGAATATATATATATATATATATATATATTATATATATATATATATATACATATATATACATACACACATATATGTGTGTGCGCATATATATTTATTATATAATATATATAATATAATATATAAAATAATCTTATATTATATATAATATAATATATATATTATATATAGTATATAATAATATATATTATATATATATAAAATTTATTTTAATATATATATATGTGTGTTTGTGGTGTGTGTGGTTTTGTGTGGTGGGTGTGCGTATCTGTGTGGTTGTGTGTGTGTGTGTTGCGCACGTGTGTGCGGGTCGTGTGTGCGGTGTGCGTGGTGCGTGTGTGTGTGGTGGTGTGTGTGTGTGTGTGTGTGGGTGGTTGTGGTGTGTGTGGTGGTGTTTTGTGTGTGTGGTGTGTGTGTGTGTTGTGTTTTGTTGTGTGTTCTGTGTCTGTGTCTGTGTGTAATGTACATTTGTTTATATGCTTACTTATTAATTATCAATGCAATGATTTATTCACTTGTGTGTTTACGTGTATATATGCACGATTTCGTATCAACAGCCATATGTCTTGCTGGCTTTGTCTTGTACCCATTTAATTGGATTCATTATCTATTTTCTGCATCTGATTCCTTCCAAACACAGCACTCCGCGCGCCCCTTCCCCTGGCAGGCACTTGGTCGCTCCAGACAATTCCATACACTCGTTATCCATAATATTGCCTCGCTTTTTTATCTTTGCCTTTCAGACCTTGGGAGGTTTTTTTTTACGTATCCATTACTGGTGTGTGTTCTTCCGTTTAACTGTTTATCTGATTGTGCTCGGTAAATTGTCTTTTTTTTTCTATCTCGTCTTTTTCGTTCATTCATTGTCTGTTCGTTTCATTATGCAATTTTTCGTTCCTTCTATCCCGACCCCTCTATCCACCTACTATCGTTATATTCCACCTACTTCCAACGAGACTTAAATATCCACCCAACTATCCACCCGCCATATCCCCCCCCTCTTCCACCCAGACCTTCCTATCCACCCACCATCCACTCGTCCCCCCACGCCATCCCCTCTAAACAAATATCCACCCAACTATCCATTCACCATATTCCACCTCTTTCACTCCGACCTTCCCTATCCACCCTCATCTCTTCCACCCTCACCTTGCTATCCACAAACCATCCACGCCTTCCCCCCCTCGCCACCCCCTCTCTCCGGCCGCTCCATCCCGCCATCCACCCATCCCGCCATCCACCCATCCCGCCATCCACCCATCCCGCCATCCACCCATCCACCCATCCCGCCCTCCACCCATCCACCCATCGCCATCCACCCATCCCGCCATCCACTTAGTCCCGCCGTCCACCCATCCCGCCATCCACCCATCCCGCCATCCACCCATCCCGCCATCCAACCATCCCGCCATCCACCCATCCACCCATCCCGCCATCCACCCATCCCGCCATCCACCATCCACCCATCCCGCCATCCACCCATCCCGCCATCCACCCATCCCGCCATCCACCCATCCCGCCATCCACCCATCCCGCCATCCACCCATCCCGCCATCCACCCATCCCGCCATCCACTTAGTCCCGCCGTCCACCCATCCCGCCATCCACCCATCCCGCCATCCACCCATCCCGCCATCCACTTATCCCGCCATCCACCCATCCCGCCATCCACCCATCCCGCCATCCACCCATCCCGCCATCCACCCATCCCGCCATCCACCCAGTCCCGCCGTCCACCCATCCCGCCATCCACCCATCCCGCCATCCACCCATCCCACCATCCACCCAGTCCCGCCGTCCACCCATCCCGCCATCCACTTAGTCCCGCCATCCGACGCAGTAAGTAACGTGTGCAGGTATTAGGACCGGTAAGACGATTAAACTGAAGCACTCCCCTGAGATGGCGGAAAGAGGGGAAACGAGGGGAGGAGCTTGGCGAAAGGGGGGGGGGCTGAGGGAGGGAGGGAGGGAGGGAGGGAGGGAGGGAGGGAGAGGAGAGAGGGGAGAGCTTGGCGGAAGGGGGGTAGGGAGGGAGAAGGAGGAGAGGGAGGAGCCTGGTGGAAGGGGGGGAGGGAGAAGGAGGAGAGGGAGGAGCCTGGTGGAAGGGGGGGAGGGAGGGAGAGAGAGAAGAGCCTGGTGGAAGAGGGAGGGAGGGAGGGAGGGAGGTGCCTGGGAAAAGGGGGGGAAGGAATGAAGGGAGAGGAGGAAGAG
Source organism: Penaeus monodon (assembly GCF_015228065.2). Classification (NCBI taxonomy): domain Eukaryota; kingdom Metazoa; phylum Arthropoda; class Malacostraca; order Decapoda; family Penaeidae; genus Penaeus; species Penaeus monodon. The sequence continues at coordinate 44,783,528 of NC_051393.1, forward strand.
GAAGGAAAGGGGGAGGAGCCAGAAAAGAACGGAAGGGTGTAGGAGAGTAAGAAAGAGGAAAATGCGAGGGAAAGGGAGATAAATGAAGAGGAAGGAGAAGGAGGTAGGGTAGAGGGAGAAGGAGGAAAGGGAAAGGAAAAGAATAAAAGAGAAAGAGGAGAAAGGAAAAGAGAGGAGAATGGTGGATAAAAGAAGAAAGGAGAGGTAAGAGGAGACAAAAGATAAGAAGAGGCATAACGAATAAACAGAGAGAGAGAGTGGATTGGAAGATGGAGGAGAAGAGACAACAGACAGAGAAGGAGGGACTGAGGGGGGGGGAGATAGACTGAGTAGGAGTGGGAGAAGGATTGACAGAGAAGGGAGGAAGGGAGGGAGGGATTGGGAGGGAGGAAGAGAGAGAGAGAGGGGGGGAGGGGGCGTGAGGGAGGGAGGAAGAAAGGAAGGAAGGGAGGGAGGGAGGGAGGGAGGGAGAGAAGAGAGAGGGAGAGAGAAGGAGAGAGAGAGAGAAGGAGAGAGAGAGAGAAGGAGAGAGAGAGAGAGGAGAGAGAGAGAGAAGAGAGAGAGAGAGAAGGAGAGAGAGAGAGAGAAGGAGAGTGAGAGAGAAGGAGAGGGAGGGAGGGAGGGAGGAAGAAAGGGAGGAAGAAAGGAAGAAAGGAAGGAAGGGAGGGAGGGAAGGAGAGAGGGAGGAAGGGAAGGAGGGAGGGGGGAAGAGGGAGAGGGGGAGAGGAGAGGGAGGGAGGGGGACAGAAGGAGAGAGAGAGAGAGAGAGAGAGAGAGAGAGAGAGAGAGAGAGAGAGAGAGAGGGAGGGGGGAGGGAGGGAGAGAGACGGGGGGAGAGAGGGAGGAAGGGAGGGAACTGATAGAACAGGTGGAGAGGGACCTTCTTGATTTGAACTCGAAAACCGTGCGAGGCGAGAGAGAAGGAGGAAAGAGGAGGTGGGGAGGTGGGGGGAAGGGGAGGAGGGGGTGGATCAAGGTAGGCGGGGAAGGGAAGAGAGGCGGAGGGGTGAGGGGGAGGGGGAGATGGAGGGGAGGGGGATTTTCCTTTTTATTATTCCAGTGGTGACGTAGGGTGACCTGGCGCAAGGGAGAGCTTCTGTTTTGTTGTTAATGTAGTGGGGATGGAAGAGCGTGTTATGTTTGTTCCGTTGGACTGCGCGTGTGTGTGTGTGTGTGTGTGTGTGTGTGTGCGTGCGTGCGTGCGTGCGTGCGTGCGTGTGTGTGTGTGTGTGCGTGCGTGTGTATGTGTGTGTGTGTGTGTGTGTGTGTGTGTGTGTGTGTGTGTGTGTGTGTGTGTGTGTGTGTGTGTGTGTAAGTATGTGAGAATGTGTGTGTGTTTATGTATATGTGTGTGCGTGTTTTTATGCCTATGTGCACACCTTTTTTCGGAGTTGGTGAGGATGTGTTGTTCGTAAACACGGCGAGATACTGGCTTCCGTGTTAGCTACGATATTTTATGTTCACTAACGTTAGACGAAATTGTATCGTTACACTTTCTTCTTTATTACCCGGCAGTCTGATGACTGCCATTGTCGAAATTAGAGAAATAAAACCACTTTAGGTAAGCAGAAATGATAATAAACGACTAGAGGCTTTACACTACAGAAATAAGTAATTAACTAGGGGAAAAAATTACTGAAAGACAGTCAGATAGATATAACCAGCGGGAAAATACATGCCACAATAGTGCTAAAAACTCGGCAACAACACATAACACACACACTCAGGCAAGAACAGAAATAAGAAAATAAGAAAAAGGAAAAGTGAAGAGAGATAGAAAAAAAAAACCAAATTACGTACAGTTAAGGTATTCCGGAACGACACTCATCGTAATTATAATTTGATGAGCTTTCCTACCGCTCCTCCCCTCCCCTCCCCTCCCCTCCCCTCCCCCTCTCCTATCCCCTCCCTCCCCACCCACACCCCACCTCGCGCCTCAGTCTCTTCCACCGTAAAAAAAAAAAAAAAATCCTAATTCCAGCGCTACAAGATATTACCGCAGGTTCATGGAGCCGCCCCAGCGCTCGGTATCAGCGCCGACTCGAAACTCAAGGGCACCCGGGGGAAATATATACACCACTTTTTTCCCCTTCTTTTTTCCCCTCTCTTTTCCCCTTTTTTTTCTTCTTTATTTTTTTCCCATGCGTACATCGAAAGGCACATTCACGAAGCTCGCTGTTATGATGATCATCCTCCGGCCAGGATCATCGGAGCGCTCCTGTAGGATTTCCGGAATGGACTCACAGAGCGAGGGTTAATGGAGACTTATTCCGCGGGTGATCGGGCTTGCAATCAGGTTTGCTCTCGCTCTCGTGCTGTCTCTGTCTCTCTCTCTCTCTCTCTCTCTCTCTCTCTCTCTCTCTCTCTCTCTCTCTCACTCTCTTCATCGCTCCTCTCTCTCATCCTCTCGCTCTCTACTCATCTCTCTCTCTCTGCTCTC
>NC_051393.1:44800967-44803467 GCF_015228065.2 Penaeus monodon
GGGGGGAAAAAAGGGAAAAGGGGGAAAAGGGGAAAGGGGGAAAGGGGGGGGGGAAGGGAGGGGAAGAAGGAGAGAAAGGGGGGAGGGGGAGGAGGGAAAGAGAGGGGGGGGAAAAGGGAAGAGGGGGGGGGAGGGGAAGGGGGGGGGGGGGGGGGGGGGGGGGGGGGGGGGGGGGGGGGGGGGGGGGGGGGGGGGGGGGGGGGGGGGGGGGGGGGGGGGGGGGGGGGGGGGAGAGAAGGGGGGAAGGGGGAGAGAGAAAAGGAGGAGGGGGAAAGAGGGGAGAGGGAGAGAGGGAGAGGGAGGGGGGGAGAGAGAGAGAAAAGAAAAGGAGGAGAGAGAGAGAGAGAGAGGGGAGAGGGGAGAGGGAGAGGGAGAGAGAGAGAGGGAGAGAGAGAGAGAGAGAGGGGGGGAGGAAGAGAGGGAGAGAGAGAGAGGGAGGTAAGAAGAAAAGAAGAGCAAAAGACAGAATAAGAAAAAAAAAGATGGAAGGAGAGAAAGAGAAAAGGAAGGGGAAAGGGAAGAAAGAGAAAAAAAAGAGAGAAAAAGGGGGAAAAGAGTCCCCCAAAGACCCGGGTGAAGAGAGAGGGAAACCTGAAGAGAGACAGAGGGTCTCTCGTGCTCCTCTGCCTGTTTTTCTCGGGGCTTGTGAGGGACTCTGTGCTGTTCCTGCTTCGCCTCGCCGCTTTCGCGTCATCTGTCTGTCTCTATTTTTTAACCACCGCTCACCACCACACTCTCATCCCCATACACTCTTCCGCTTTTCTTTTCTTTTCTTCCTCGCCCGCTTTCTTTTTCTGCCCCCCCCAAACCCCCCAAACCCCCCCACCATAAACCCCCCAACCTCCCGTTTCTTTCTTTTTTTGCCCGCCCTTTTGGGTTTTTTTCTAACCACCGTCCCCCCCCCCCCCCTCCCCCTTTTGTCCCTTTTTTTTTCCCCCCTTTCCTTTCCTTATCTTTTCCCCCCACTCACTCACTCACTCACTCACTAAAATCACTACTCAAACCCCTCCTCGCTTTTCTTCTTCTTTTTCTCGCCCCCTTTCTCTGTCCGTCATCGTCTCTTTCTCAACCCCTCGTCACCAATCACACTCTACTCATCATCACACCTTTCCCTCTCTTCTTTCTTCTTCTTCTCTCGCCCGCTTTCTCTGTCCGTCTATCTGTCTCTTCTCACTCACTCACTCACTCACTCACTCACACACTCACTCTCTCTCTCTCTCTCTCTCTCTCTCTCTCTCTCTCTCTCTCTCTCTCTCTCTCTCTCTCTCTCTCTCTCTCTCTCTCTCTTTCTCTTTCTTCTTCTTCTTCTTCTCTCGCTCGCTTTCTCTGTCCGTCTATCTGTCTCTCTCTCACACACTCAATCACTTACTCACTCACTCACTCACTCATTCACTTTCTCTCTCTCTCTCTCTCTCTCTCTCTCTCTCTCTCTCTCTCTCTCTCTCTCTCTCTCTCTCTCTCTCTCTCTCTCTCTCTCTCTCTCTCTCTCATCCTCTCTCCTTCTCTCCCCTCTCCCCTCTCTCTGTCTTCTCTCCCCTCCCTCCCCTATCTCCCTCTTTCTTTCTCCTCCCCTTCCCTCCCTCCTCCCGATCCGCCCCGCACAGGAGGCGCCGCCACCCGGGCTACAGGTGGTTGGTTACCGCGGCGAGTCGGCTGGAGTCTCCGTTTTCTGTGTTTGTTGTGACGCTCGGCCCTCTGTGTTATCTATTTGTTCTGGTGTGCTCTTGATTGTGCTCATGCGTGATGTTGCAAGTTAGAGCCGGTGCATGAATTCGCTGCCGAACAGCTCCGTTATTATTTGAACAGGAGTTTGTGTAAGAGGCGTGAAATCTAAAAAGGATTTATTTTGGGTTAATCGCCGCGTCTATGTACAGTTTGCGCGCGTGAGATCGTTGGTTTCGATTCTGCCTTTGCGCCGTCGTTAAGGGGTATTGCAGTTGGCTTCATTTGCAATCAGATTAGGCCTTGCTCTCATTGCAAACGAATAAAGAAGAGTTTGCCAATATACACAGAGGAAAATCCAGTCGTTTGTTCCTTATCGGTCCGTTAGTTTTTGTATTAACATAATTATTTTCTTGTCTATTGTAAAGATTTCTCTTACTGTTACGGGGAGGTATCCTTTTGGTCAATCATTATCATATTTACCAAGTTATCAGTTGATTTTTATCTTGTTCGCGTGTATCCGCCTGCATGTAAGAATACTGATACCTGTATGAGTATTTATTTTACAATTTCCGCAACCACAAACAAACCAACAGACGCACAAACACTCGCAAACGTTCCCTCACACTTCGGCGCCCACGAGAAAGGCGTCCAGATCACGCGGGCGGCAGCGGGGGGGGGGGGGAGATCGAGAGCACGCGGGCGGCAGCGGCGGCGGTTCAGAGCCATTTGATCTTTCATTCTAAAGATTCCAGTTTTAGTTCGGCATGACAACACGAGTTATGGCCGACGCTGCGGATCTTTTAATATAACGTTGCTTCCCATTGTTCTGTTGATA
>NC_051393.1:44808467-44810967 GCF_015228065.2 Penaeus monodon
GAGAACTTTAGAGGAAAGGGGAGAGGCCTGTCGAGGGAATGGGTTGATTGGGGGAGGGGAGAGCCGCTAGGATGGGAGGGGAGGGGGCGCAGGAGGAGGCAGGATGGTTGGGTGAGGAGAAGGAGAAAGGGGGGGGGGGAGATCGGTAGAGTGAGGGGAGAAGGGGCAGGTGAGAGGGGGAAGGGAGGGGGTGGGGGGGAATCATAAGAAAAGGGGAGGGGGGGCGGGATGAGAAGAGGAGGAGGAGGGGAGAGGGGTCAGGCTGGGAGGACGAAGGCGAGGGGAGGGAAGGATGAAGGAAAGGAGAGGGGAGGAGGAGAAAGGGAGGGAGGAGGTGGAGGAGGGGGGAGGAGAGGAGGGGAGGAGGAGGGGGGGAGGGGAAAGGGTTTAAAGCACAGAGGCTTCGTTGGCAATGAACAAAAACGTTGCGGAGTTTCGAACTGGGAGTACGTCACGTGACCCACCCGCGATTAGAGTCCGCGCAGTTAATTTTTTTCTTCTGTACAAGTAAAACTTTCCTCCATTTGGGTTTTACTACCGAAGACACGGGGGTTTTTAAACTATTCTATTACCTACTATTACCATGAACCCTTAATTAGTAATACAACGTTCTGTTTTTATCTATAATCATTAATTTCAGCGACTGATTAAAACCGTTTTCTTTTTAGAAATTCACGCAGAAAATGCATTTTGATGACCTTCCATTCACTTCACTGCAAACGACCTGCTTACAAACAGCATTATGACGTTGACTTGCGGTTTATACTGTTGTAATTGACTTATGCAGTTTTGAAATTTGAGGTTTTAATAAAGGGGCGTTTATTTGGCTACACCATAAAAAATATACAACGAAGTTTTAAGGGGCCATTTGGGGTTACGGGGAATTCATTTTCCGCCCATGTGCCCGGGGTTTTTGCAAAAAATTTTCCCCCTGTGATCAAACAATTTGGGGAAAACAAAATTAAAATTGCTTACAGTGGGGGGGAAGAGAGAGGAGAGTAGAGAGGGGAAGAGAGAGAGAGAAGAGAGAGAGAGAGAGAGAGAGGAGAGAAGAGAGAAAGAGAGAGAGGTGGGGGGGGAGAAGAAAGATTTTTATTTATCCCCTTTTCAAGAGTGATCTTCTAGTATTAAAACAATCAATTCTGCATTGTTTCATTTTTTAGCCTGCAGAGGGGTGAGGGGGAGGGGGCAGTCTCCCAGTGAATATTTAAAACAAAAGCACTAACTGAGTTTGTCGCCTCCCCCCTTCCCATCCGCCCCCCCCCCCCCATCACCCCCTTTTCCTCCCCTTCCGTCACCCTCCACTCGACTCCCCACCCTACAGTATATCCGCCATTGCACGCCAGCCTCTCCCCCTCCCTTTCACCCTATTGTTCTCTCGCCCTACCCTCGTGCCCCCCCCCCCCCCACTTATCACCGCCATACCTCATGCCGCCCTCAGCTCGCCCTCTCACCTGCCGCTCCTCTCTCTCGTGTGGCGCCATCCCGGGAATCTCGCGACCATTCTCATACATTTTACGCTGTTCTGAATGAAAATAATTACTTTGAAGAGGTACAGCATGAAAAAAAGAAATATTCTTAGATTTATGTTAAATTCTAGTATATTTTTTTCCTTTGTACCCAAAAAGACAAGGGGAAAAATTTTGAGAGAAAAGGGTCGCACCGCCTTCATGGAGGGGGCGCTCGGCACGCACACGATTTATACGGACGCAAAAAAAAAAAAAAAGACGGGAAGGCTAGGTGTTAGGGCCTTAGCCTCGAAATTTTACTTTTTCTTCTTTGTTCCGGTCTCTCCCTCTCTCCTCTTCCCACCTTGTCACTCGCTCAGTTAACCACCATTCCACCTTTTGCATCGTCTGCCTGCTCGTAATCACCCCCTCTCCCTCTCCCCCGCGCTCTTACATCCACCACCCAACCACCCCGATCTTCCTCCACCCATCACTCCACTCGCTTCTGTCCTCCTCCTCCCCCTCCCACCTCCTCCCCCACCCCCGCCTCGCCCTCCCTCCTCTCGCCGCCGCACCCCGCCCTCTGCCTCCCCCTCTCTCCTCCCACGTGCTCCCCCACCCAATCGCCTCCCCCTGCCGCCTCCCACACGGCCTAACAACCCTCTGATTGGTTGTCAGTGCACGTGAGAGGCCCTCGTTAGCCAGGTGATTAATAGACCTGAGGGACGCCACCCGGGGAACAATGACACTGTATGTGGCGGTAATAAAAACTGTTGATGATGACGAGTGATCGTGCGCGAGAGCGTCGCTTCCCCCCCCCCCCTCTCTGTCTCGTCCCCTTTTTCTCTCTCTCTCTTCTTTTCCCTCTCTCTCTCTTCCCCCTCTCCCTCTCTCTCTCTCTCTCTTCTTCTCTCTCTCTTTTTCTCTCTCTCTCCCCTCTCTTCTCCTCTTCTCTCTCTCTCTCTCTCTCTCCTTTTCTATATCTCTCACTCTCCTTCTCCTCCTATCTCTCCTTTCTCTGCCTCTCCCACACCTTCCTCTTGTTCTTTGTC
>NC_051393.1:44819012-44834012 GCF_015228065.2 Penaeus monodon
ATCCTTTCCTTTTCCTTCTTCCTCATCCTCTCCCTCTCCCTCTCCATCACCTTCTCTCTCTCCCTCTCCCTTTCCCTTTCCGTCTTCCTCACCCTCTCTCCCTCTCCCTCTCCCTCTCCCTCTCCCTCTCCCGCTCAGCCTGTGAACATACCTCCTCGCAGATACCTTACGCCCCTCCGAGCGACCGAAAGAAGACGAGGTGCGAAAGCGACGGTGACCTTATCCTTAATGGAAGGCGCCGTCCCTCTCCCCTGCCACCACGCCAAGGTTTGTCCCTTTGGTAAGAGGGAGAGAGACTATTGCTTCACAGGTGACTCGCAGAAGGGGGCCTTGTGAGCTGAGGGGGTGGGGAAGGGGCTAAGAAAATGAGGAGGAGGGGGGAGGGGGGAGTACTCAAGGGAAGGGGTATTATTAAACACTTACGTGCGTAGCTCTATTACACATGCATAGATAGCTGGACGAACGTTTACATAATTAGAAATATGTGTTTATATTTGTCTTTTCGACTTTCTATCTGTCTATCTAGGGAATATACAAGCAACTACCTTCAATCATAGCCTAACAATAAGATAGTAATTAATGTGATGACAATCTTTCTATCTATTTATCTGTCTATTTGCATACACAAATGCCTTTCGATCTACCAGTCTATCTATATATCTACCTACCTATCTTTCTCTCTCTCTCCCCCCCCTCTCTCTCTCTCTCTCTCTCTCTCTCTCTCTCCTCTCTCTCTCTCTCTCTCTCTCTCTCTCTCTCTCTCCTCTCTCTCTCTCTCTCTCTCTCTCTCTCTCTCTCTCTCTCTCTCTCTCTCTCTCTCTCTCTCTCTCACGCACACACACACACACACACACACACACACACACACACACACACACACACACACACACACACACACACACACACACACACACACACACACACACACACACACACACACACACACACACACACACACACACTCACACACACACACACACACACACACACACACACACACACACACACACACACACACACACTACCATTCCTTATCAGTGGAAGAGATCCTTACTCTTATATAATTCACCGAAAAAAGTGTATTAAAAAATAGTTGAGAAATATACACCATTCTCTTAATGCCATCGAGAGGAAAGGTCCCAAACGTCCTAAAAAAATATAAAAAAATAAAAAAAAAACTCATATTGGTAAGCTTATGGTAAACTGAGGGAGTCTTATTACAGCTGTCTTGCCGAACGTGGAATGTTATTGAAGCATCAGAGAGCATCACGGAACAGTGCAGAGCAGTGCCCTCAACTCTACCTTGCGGGTCAAATAAACTATTTCGAGCGGGGACACCTTATAAGGACATGTGTGAAGGTGTTGACTCGAAGGTAAGCGATGACATCACAAGGTTGCATTGAGAGGATTAAGTTGATCCCAAGAATTCGATTCGCCCAAGTGAATTATTTATTTACTGATGACATTCGGCGTTAAGGCGACCTTGGCGGCACCGTGTGTACGTGCCTGGCCGAGCTTCACCTCTGCCGGCCTCTTAGCGGGGTCACATACTTAGGACAGGCTCGGTCAAGCACCGGGCGAAGGTAGACTGGAGACTACACATCAACGCCCTCACCTCTCCCCCCATCTCCCTCTCATGCCCCTCCCCTCCTCTTTGAACTCTCCCCTCGTGTCGTTTTCTCTTTCGCCTCCGCCTCTTCAGCCGCGTTCCGAGGGCAACACCTTTGGCAATTCCAGAAAGCTATAAAGGTTTCACCTCTTCTCTTCAGAGGCTAAGTCGTCGCGGGGTCCCTTTGAGAGGGGTCGTGACGACTGGTGCCTTCCACCACTGCCACCACCACCGCCCTCCTCCTCCCCACCATGCCCCTCCTCGCCCTGCCCCTCCCCCCTTTCCCTGCCCTGCCCCTGCTCGCCCTGCCCCTCTCCCCCTTTCCCTGCCCTGCCCCTCCCCCTCCTCCCCCGCGCCCTCCCCCGCCCCCAGAGCCTGCCTGTCTTCTTGCCACACACTTCAACACAACTCACTCATGTCAGGCTCTTATCTTTGTTTTACATCAGTGTGTCATCAAGTCACACGCGCTCTCCCTCCCCCGAGGCTCACTCCGCCAATTTCGCCGCAAGCGACTCCGCGGAGGGCGACACGTGCGGCGCTCCGAGGGACCGCATACCTTCAGCACTTGCCTGCCTTGATCAACTTCCTGTTTTTTTCCTCTCGCCCGCGTCGCCAGTGGCAACGGCCGCAATGATGCTTACATTATAGCCACTTGGCCGTGAGGACAGCTGCCTCGCCACTCCCTCCCGGCACGCACCTCAAGCACAGCATCCGGCACCGGCGCCTGTCACCTCCTCCTGGGCCGCTGCGTTACCAAGGGCAGGCCGCCGCCCCGCCGCTGCCGCCGCTGCACTTGCTTGTTTGTGTCGTTTTCACAGCTGGGATAATTGGGGGAAAGATAATGCGATAATTAATAGGATGATGGCACTGCGACAACAGGTGTTTCCTGTACTGGCAGGTGTTCTTTATTGTCCATGCTTAACAGGTGTTCTTGACTCTCCATGCATAACAAGTGTAATTATTCTTAAATGCTTTATTACTTCATCTTTTTCCTTCAGTTTCTCTGATTTCTTGATATAAATACCGCATGTGTTTTGCAGCTGTAAGATTTGTGTGCATGTTCATTTTTACGCTCCTTGATGAAATAACAGCAAAATTTATGCATTGATAACTGCGTTTGTTATTTTATCAGTTCACTGTCATTCGCTCTGCAGTTTTATGACGTCATAAAAGTCACTTTGGAAAAGTTAGGGAATGACATTAATGAGCGCTTGGGTGCAAGATGGCAGTTGCATCCGCAGTCCTGGTTGTCACACTTTATCGCATGTATTTTATATATACAACTATATGTCTTTATATATATATATATATATATATATATATATATATATATATATACATATATAATGTATGTATGTATGCACGTATGTATGTATGTATGTATGTATGAAAGCACATACACACACACACGCTCGCGCGTGCAGAGAGAGAGAGAGAGAGAGAGAGAGAGAGAGAGAGAGAGAGAGAGAGAGAGAGAGAGAGAGAGAGAGAGAGAGAGAGAGAGAGGGGGGGGGGGGAGGGGAGTTCAATTCCTCGCCGCGGCTGTTGTAAAAATGCTTGCCCTCCGACTACCGCTTCGAGCCCGATCTCACGGCGAGAAAACGACATATCGCCTTCAGATGTCAAACGCAGGTGTCGTAGGGGAAGTGGTAGTGCTCTGAACCAAGGTTGATTAGGAAGGGCATCCAGGCACATAAATGGTACTGCCAACTAATCTCTCAATAATGAATTGAGAGAGACCTAGATCTTGCAGTAGAATGAATGGCTGTTGAACAAACAAACCTACATTTATACATTCATTCCGCGGCAGGCCTCTCTCAATTCATTATTGAGCGGTCATTTGGCAGTACCATCCTTGCCTGATTTCCTGCCCTTCCTAACCAATCACGATCCAACATGCCACTACGTGAACCACGATGACGACTCACCTACGACACCTGCGTTTGATCGGCCTTGAGACCAGTCAGAGTGAGTGTATATATATATATATATATATATATATATATATATATATATATATATATATATATATATATATATATATATATATATATATATTGTGTGTGTGTGTGTGTGTGTGTGTGTGTGTGTGTGTGTGTGTGTGTGTGTGTGTGTTGTATAAACACTTTTTTAATGTGTATCTATCTCTCTCTCTCTCTCTCTCTCTCTCTCTCTCTCTCTCTCTCTCTCTCTCTCTCTCTCTCTCTCTCTCTCTCTCTCTCACTCTCTCTCTTTATATATATATATATATATATATATATATATATATATATATATATATATATACATATATATATATATATATATATATATATATATATATATATATATATATATATATATATATATATATACACTTTGTTATTTCCGGAACCCTCCATCATTAAAGCGTCTACAGATTTCCCATGAACGATGCCCTGTGGGCGCTAATTGGGCTCAGATAAGGCTGAAACGTAGAATGTCATTAAGGAGGAATGCAGAATAAATGGGCGACGAAGACCCAAGGCAGAAGATAAATAGCTTTAAAAACTGGCCACAAGAACAAGAGCGAGATTCATGTCAACATCACAGCATATAAACTGCGCTAAGAAAAAGGGGTTAAGGGCTGGGTCTCTCCCCTTCCCCTCTTCCTCCCTCGCCCTGGCCTCTTCTTGGCCTTTATTCCTTCCCCTCTTCGTTCTTTGTCCCTCTTCCTCCTCCTCGCTTATTCTCTTCCTTCGTTTTCCTCCATATACCTATTCTACTCATTCGCCCTATCTTCCTTTTCCCTCTTTCTGCTTCTCTCATTTACCCACCCACTCTCCACCCTTTTCTCCCCCCCCCCCTTCATCCATCCTTATCATCATATACCCACCCACTCTCCACCCTTTTCCCCCTCCCCCCCTTCATCCATCCTTATCATATACCCACCCACTCTCCACCCTTTTCCCCGTTTGACCTTTCAACCTTACTGTCTTCCTTCCTTCCCCTTTCCCCTCGCCCTCTCTCCTTCTCCCCTTTCCACTCTCCCCCTTACCCCCACCCCTACTCTCCTTCAACCTTCCCCCTTCTCCCCTCTCCCCTTCCTGTATCTCTTTCCACTCTCTCCCTCCCCCTATCTCCTTCTCCCCTCCCCCCTTCTCTTACCTATCCCCCTACCTACCCAACCACCCATCCCCCTTCTCCCCTTCCCTTACCCATCGCTTCCCCTTCACTTACCCCTACCCCCTACCCTTACCCCTCCTTACTTCCTTCTCTTATTCACCCCCTCCCCTTCTCCCCTCCCCCTTCCCTTCCGCATCCCCCACCCATACCACTACCCTTTCCCCTCTTCCCCGTACCCTTCGCCATACCCCCTCCCCTTCCCCCTCTCCCCTACCCTTCGCCATACCCCCTCCCCTTCCTGTACCCATACCCCCATACCACCTCCTCTAATCCACACCCTCCCCTTCTCCTCTTCCCCCTCCCCCCTCCCCCTCTTATACCCATACTCCCTTACTTCCTTCTCTTATGCACCCCCTCCCTCCTTCCTCCTCCTCCTCCTTCCCCCACCCCCATCCCCTCCCCCACCCCCTTCCCCTTCCCCCTTCCCTCCTCCCATCCCTCACTCCCCACCCCCACCCCCACCCCCACCCCTCCTCCACCCCCTCCCCCGGGCGGGCTTCGGAGAGAGACAGGCGGCCGTTCACGAGGAGCGTCGAGTACACGGCCGTTGTGAGCGCTCTCCGTCGTAATTACTACCGCCATATTAGTCTTCAGCGACGCGGGGGGGGGGCGGGGGGGGGTGAGGGGAAACTGAGATGCCTAGCGGGGCACTTGCCCGCTCTTCTGCTCTCTTCTATGGCTCTTCTGTCTTTTTTCTATTCTCTTTTCTTCTTTGATTTTCACTGTTCTTTTCTCTAATCTTCTCTGTTTTTTTTCTTCTCTTATCTTCTTTTCTCTTCTCTTCTCTTCGCTTCGCTTCTTTTCTCTTCCCTTCTCTTCTCTTCTCTTCTTCTCTTCTCATCTCTTCCCTTCTCTTCTCTTCCCTTCTCTTCCCTTCTCTTCTCTTCTCTTCTCTTCTCATCCCTTCTCTTCTCTTCTCTTCTCTTCTCATCTCTTCTCTTCTCTTCTCATCTCTCCTTTTCTCTTTTTCCCCTTACTCTCTTTTGGATTCTTTTTTTCTTCTCTCTCTTTTTATTTAGCCTCTTCACTCCTTTCGTCCTTCCTCTCCACTCTTTTTTTCTCTCCCTTCTCCCCTCTCCCCGTTATTTCCCTTTCCTCTTTCCTCCCTCCTCTTTCCTTTCTGCTTTCTCCTCTCTCCTTCGCTTTCCTCTTCCGCTTTCAACATATTTCCTTGTCCTCTTTACCTTATACATCATTCGTTGCTTCTTCCCTTGTTCTGTGCATTCTGGTTTGTTTTCTCTCTATTTGTTGCTACTTTCTCTGTCAGTTTTGCGTTTCTCCTTCTTTCCTTTTATTTATTCCATCTGCTCTTTCACTCTCATCTTTGTCATCCACATTTACACCCCATCACTGCCATCCACTTCTACATCCCATCATCGTAATCGACTCCCACACTCCCATCATGGACATCTATTTGTAAGCCCCATCATTGCCATCCATATTTACACTGCATATTGCCATCCACTTTTAAGCCCCACCATTGCCATCCACTTTTAAGCCCCATCATTGCCATCCACATTTAAGCCCCATCATTGCCATCCACCTTTAAGCCCCATCATTGCCATCCACATTTACACTGCATATTGCCATCCACTTTTAATCCCTGTCATTGCCATCCCTTTTTACACTCCCAACATTTCACTCCCTCCCTCTCCATCCTCTTATTGCTATCCACCTTTAATTCCCATCCTTCCCTCCCCATCCTCTTACAGCAAGAGAAGAATCCTATAACCAGAATCCGCCATAAACACGATATCCTAACACATGGTTTATCTACTCAACCGATGTACTCGAGTTTTAAAAGATAGCGCGCCAATAACCATCCTTTTTTTACCTTCGAATGCATGGTGTGTTTACTCAGCACATTTATGATCGAGAAGAACTGGTGTTTGTTGTTACCTGAGAAAGCGAGCGAAGAGATAAGTAGTGCCAATTACCTGACAAGTAGCGGCTTACTTACGTGTGTTTGTGGATCCGGGGATGTTGCTGTGTGCAGAGTGGCAGACGCCGCTTGGCTTTTTTATTTGTTCGTGTCGTGGTCTGGTTTGTGGCTTTGTTTTCGTACGTGTTGGATTGTGTGGTGTTAATTTTTTTTTATTTAAGTCGTCTCTCTCTCTCTCTCTCTCTCTCTCTCTCTCTCTATATATATATAATATATATATATATATATATATATATATATATATATATATATATATATATATATATATATATATATATCCCTCTCTCTCTCTCTCTCCTCTCTCTCTCTCTCTCTCTCTCTCTCTCTCTCTCTCTCTCTCTCTCTCTCTCTCTCTCTCTCTCTCTCTCTCTCTCTCTCTCTCTCTCTCTCTCTCTCTCTCTCTCTCTCTCTATATATATATATATATATATATATATATATATATACACACACACACACACACACACACACACACACACACACACACACACACACACACACACACACATATATATATATATATATATATATATATATATATATATATATATACATATATATATATATATATATATATATATATATATATATATATATACACACACACACACACACACACACACACACATATGGATGGATGGGTGTGTATGTATATATATTCATTCAAGGTAGTGGGAAACAGGTAGCACCACTCTGTCTGAATGAATATCCTAGTTGGCAACGACCGAGCTTAACCCCACCTCTTTGTATTTACTCATTGCAAAAAAAAATTTTTTCTTGGTTTTGTATTCGTTTATTTTTCTACCATTGTTATCACTGAACAGTTTTGAGAAAAATGCAATGAAAATACAATTACCATAAAATATTTCACAGATTTACCGGGCCAAATAAAGGGGCGGGGCTAATGACGTCATCACGTTTAGCCATTGAGAGTGCGCTGTGAGTTATCAGACATGGCTAGATTCACAACTATTTGTATCATTTACTCGGTATTGTTATAATTACTAGAAGTAAAACAAAAAATCCCATCTTTTATTCACGATAAGGAAGAGTTCCTTACCGTTAACAATTGTCAGAATACTCTTTAGAAAAAGTTAATTTCATTTTTGGAGTCAACGAACCTACCTGGTTATATGTACCTTATATCCATTTACCTCTCTCTCTCTCTCTCTCTCTCTCTCTCTCTCTCTCTCTCTCTCTTTCTCTTTGTATTTAAGTATATGTCTATGTGTGTACCATTCTGTGTGTGTGTGTGTGTGTGTGTGTGTGTGTGTGCGCCCCTACCCCAGCCATCGCGTGCCGAGGTCCCCGAAGGCCAGTCAGCAGCAGGTCATTACGCGGAGAACGTGCCCTATGCCTTGACCTCGTGCCAGGACAGTCTCCTCAAAGATACCGAGAACAAAAAAAAAAAAGAATGAAAAGTCGTAATTCTATACAGATGCACGATATTTTTTATGATGCTGGCCTGGTGCTGATAATGGCCGCGCTCAAAAGCTTCGTTCAGATCCTAATTTCGAAGTATGAAGTTTTATTCAGATAATAATCTAGTGGTTTTACTTTCGGCCTGCTGTTCGAATTTACGTTTTTGCTCCTTCCTTCGCCTTGTGAGAGAGAAAGAGAGGGAGAGGGAGTGAAGGAAAGGAGGAGAGGGAGTGAAGGAAAGGAGGAGAGAAAGTGAGGAGAGGAAGAGAAAAAGAGACAAGGGGAGAAGGAGATAAGGGGAGAAGGAGAGAGTGAGAGAAAGAGAGAGGGAGTGAAGGAGAGAACGAGAACGAGAAGGAGAAGAAGGAAAAGGAGAGAGAGAGAGAAAGAGGGGGAGATAGAAAGAGAGAGAGAGAGCGAAGCTGGTGAAGCTGAGTAAAATGATGAGAAAGGGGCCAAAAATAGACGGAAAGAAGATAGAAGAAAAATAAGTAGTAATGGAGAGAAAGAGACAGTAGGAGAGTAAGAAAAAAAAAGAGAAAAAAAGGATAATGACAGTCTGTTCATCATGCATATGTCGTGCTCATGTCACACTTGTTATTATCCCGCCAAGGGTAAATTTGCGACATGGCATACGGCATGGAAATCCAAGCAAGAAATCCCCGAAAAGGATTATCAGTTCGGAGAATCCACTTCGGCGTTCTCTCTCTCCCTCCTTCTCCCTTCTTATCGCCCATCTCTCTCCTTCTCTCTCTCATTTCTTCCCTTCCTTCTCCTTCTCTCTCTCTCCCTTCTTCCCTCCCTTCTCCCTATCTTTCTCCTCCATTTCCTTCTCTCTCTTTCTCGTTCGCTCCCTCTCACGACAGCCCGTTGCTGGATATGAACGACCACTGATTTTTTTTTTTCTTTTCTTTGATTTTTTTCTCATCGAGATGCGTATTTTGATAACCCAAAAAAGAAAAGCTTTATCTAATTTCTCTCTTTTCTTTCTCTCTTTCTTCCTTTTTTCGGATTTTGGTGCTATGGATTATATATGAGGAATTATTCAGTCCGCTACTGGATGTGAACTGAAGTTTCTCTTTTGTTTATTTCCTTACAAAGCGAGACGAATTTTGAAAACAAAAGGTATTTTCTCACTTCTTCTATCTCTTTTTTTAGTAATATGGTCCTATTTTTTGTTTCTTATTTCTGTTGCAGTATTTATGTTTGCTCATTCTCTTTTATCACTGTTGTTAAGTTTTGATTGTTATTGGTATTACCATTGTTAATGCAATCTTAATCATTACTGTAATCGCCTCCAAAAGCAGCAATAGTAATATTACCGTTACTCGTATTTTTATTGTTGTTACCACTACTATTACTGATACCATGTTCGTTATCAATATCTTTATCGTTATGTTATCACTGTTATTATTATTATTGTTATTATTGTTGTTGTCTTGTTGCTGTTATTATTGTTGTTGTTGTTGTTGTTGTTGTTGTTATTTATTGTTTATTATTATCATCGAAATTATTATTTTTGTTATTATTATTATTATTATTATTATTATTATTATTATTATTATTGTTGTTGGTATTATTATTGTTATTATCATTATTATTATTATCATTATTATTGTTATTATTATTATTATTATTATATTATTATTATTGCTATTATTTATTGTCTATTATTATCTTCATTAATATTAATATTGTCATTAATATTTTTGTTGTTGTTGTTGTTTCTGTTATTATTATTATTATTATTATTTGTCATTTTTTGTTATCATTATTAATATTATCATTATTATTTTTTGTAGTTGTTGTTGTTGTTGTATTTATTATTATTATTATTGTTATTGTTATTATTATTATTATTATTATTATTATTATTATTATTATTATACTATCATCAATCATCATCATCATCATCATCATCATCATCATCATCATCATCATCATCATCATCATCATCATCATCATTATCAGTATCCTCAACATCATCATCATTATTATTATCACTGTCATTATCAATGTCATTAACTTTATCATCCATATCATCATCATCGGTATCATTATTCCTTTTTGGCTTTTAACTAATGCAACGTCGGTTCGCCTGGTGATCGTCTGTCCAACGAAGTACAAGCATAAACTTACGCTAATGCAAATTTTGCCTGCATACCCGACTGCAGGTGTGTGTGTGTGTGTGTGTGTGTGTGTGTGTGTGTGTGTGTGTGTGTGTGTGTGTGTGTGTGTGTGTGTGTGTGTGTGTGTGTGTGTGTGTGTGTGTGTGTGTGTGTGTGTGTGTGTGTGTGTGTGTGTGTGTGTGTGTGTGTTTTGGAAACTTATGAAAGGTACGAGCAGAACTATTTACCCATTATATATAAAACGTTTGTTTATAAAGTGATAACAGTAGAGCATGCTATCAGAGCAGTAGAGCAGCTTGCGCGGACCATTACAAGCAATTTTATCGCTTATACAATCCCAATAAAATACTGATCGTAAAATGAAGGCTGACACAAATGTTTCGTTAGACTGAAACGAAATAGAATTTAAGGAATGATGATTTTAAATGGCGTTGTGAAATTCCGAAAATTCTGAGAATATAGAATTGATTACACCATTTTTTTTTCTAGAGAGAATTAGCTAAAGGTTGGTTTATTATTACCATAAACTTATGTTTCTTTGAATTTCGATCGTGTATTAAAAGCGATAAGATGAGCCACTCGTATTAAATGTGAGTGAGATATTAAGCGTTAAAATATCTTTACCAAATATATGAGTGCATTTCATGCAGGAAATGGACTAATATTCTTATCAATTACTAAGTTATCTGGAAAAAAAACTTGGAGTCTCGTAGTCAAGTCGGGTAGGTTTCAAAAGATCAGTGTAGTAAATATTCTCACATCACCCTGTATCATGCATATGTAATGCTTGACTCACCCTGTGGATTTTTATCGTGCACATGCAAAGCAACAAAATCTTATTAGAATGCATACGAGCATAAATATACGAAGCGCATACTCTGGCGAGATCTATACCAGTACAGGCATAACCCACGCATGTACCACACACGAACAAGTACCCCGTCGGTCAAAAAAAAAACGCCAGAAAAAGCAAATACACTGACAACACGTAAACCCTAATAAGACCCTTAAAAAAAGAAGTATGAAAAGTGGGTCATTTTTGAGACAAAATGATTAAGAAGAACAGGTCTCACAGCAACCCCGACCAGGTCCCGGCGACGCACAGAGACGCCATTCACGCCTCCTCCTTAGGATTCCCGTCTCGTTTATAGCTATTAAGTCAGGGAGAACCAGCGATCAAGGCAACCTGAGACAACATCCTCAGGGCGCTCTCAGGTACTGGCACGTAGTCCCCGCCCGCGCGCCCACCCGCTGAGTCACGGGACCAGAGGCGGGGAAGGAGGAGGGGGGGGGGCAAAGGAGAAGGGAAGGAAAGGGAGAGGAGAAGAGAAGGAGGGGAGGGGTAGGGGGTGGAGGTAAGGGTAGTGGAAGTGGTTAAGGAAGTAAGGGGAAAGGAAAGGAAAAGGAGAAGAAATGGGGGGAGGACGAAGGATATGGGACGGAGAAAGGGAGAAGGAAGAAGAGGAAATAAAGAAGTAAAAGGGGAAGGGAAAGGAAGAGGGAGGGAATCTTGAAGCGGAAGGGAAAGGAGAGGGGAAAGAAATGGAAGAGGGGAGGGAGGAGCAGGCATGATAAGAGGGAAGGGGAAGAGGAAGGGGAAAGCTTTAAGCAAGGGTGGGTGGGTTAGATAACGAATATTGCTCTGGAAGGTTATGGTGGCGAAGAATGACGTAGCGAGTGTGTATGGCTGATATTGGTTGTTGGGTTAATGCAGTATAATGTAACTCTGCTGGGGCCGCTAAAGCCTCTGCCATAACTACTACAGCCAAGGTTGATCTCGCAGTTAAGGTTGTATTTTTTTAAGTTGAGGCTCTGGTTATAGAATTGTTTATGCTTTATATGACTAACGCAGATCTTCAATAAACGACGAGGCGCGAGAGAGGGCTGTCGCAGGCGTCGAGGGCCATGAAGTCATGAGGAAGACGGCTGAAGGCTGCATTGTGCTGAAGGTCTGCACGTGGCCGTTAACCTCGCGATATCTTAGCGTCTTCATCTGGGATTAAAGTGTCTTAATCTGACATCTCATAATACTAACTTTTGCCTAAGAAAATGAGCGAGAAAAATACATTTGATTTGGTGGACTTACTGCAATCGGGATTAGGGACTGCTTTCACTCCCTATCAGAATTAATCTGACGGCTAAAGAGTCCTGTGAAATTGTTGGTTGCAGAGTTATGAACCCGAGGCAGGATTCAGGAGTTAGTCACACTTAACAATAAACCATTATATGTGCATGCGGCCTCACCTCGGGGAATTGATTAGACAAGTGATCAAATGGGAATTACACTGATACATGGTCACTCATATTACAATATATACATATATATATATATATATATATATATATATATATATATATATATATATATATATATATATATATATGTATATATATATATATATATATATATATATATATATATATATATATATATATGTATGTATGTATGTGTTTATATATATATGCACATGTATATATGAACGTAGGCACACACACAAGCACACACACAAGCACACACACACACTCACACACACGCACACACTCACGCACACACACACACACACACACACACACACACACACACACACACACACACACACACACACACACACACACACACACATAAATATACATGCATACATACATACATACATACATACATACATACATACATACATACATACATACATACATACATACATACATACATGTGTATATATGTGTATGTGTGTGTGTGTGTGTATTTATGTATGTATATATGTATGTATGTATGTATGCAAGGGTGGCACTGCCATATATAACCTCTCAGTAGTGAATTGAGAGAGGCGATGTCCTGCAGTGGAATGAATGGCTGTTTAAAAAAAAAAAAAAAAAAAAAAAAAAAAAAAATATTATATATATATATATATATATATATATATATATATATATAATATATATATATATATATATATATATATATATATATATGTATATATATATATATATATATATATATATATATATATATATATATATATGCATATATATATATTTTTTTTTTTTTTTTTTTCAACAGCCATTCATTCCACTGCAGGACATCGGCCTCTCTCAATTCACTACTGAGAGGTTATATATGGCAGTGCCACCCTTGCCTGATTGGATGCCCTTCCTAATCAACCGCGGTTTGTGCCACGGCGGCGACTTCCTCCACGACACATCTCAAGGCGATATGTCGTTTTCTAGGAGGGCAATCGAGGTGAAGTTCCTTGCCCAAGGGAACAACGCACCGGCCGGTGACTCGAACCCTCGAACTCAAATTGCCGTCGTGACAGCACTGAGTCCGATGCTCTAACCACTCAGCCACCGCAGCCCTATGCATATATATATACATATATATATATATATATATATATATATATATATATATATATATATATATATATATATGTTTGTGTGTGTGTGTATGTATGTATGTATGTATGTATGTGTGTATGTATGTATGTATGTGTGTATGTTTGTGTGTGTGTGTGTGTGCGCGCGTGTGTGTGCCTGTATGTATGTATGTTTATTGTATATATATGTGTGTGTTTGTCTGTGTATATATGTGCGCATGTATGTCTATATTTGTATGATTATAGAGTGCATATCGTAAAGAGGAATATATTTTAATGATGTTTATCTGGTCACTGTAGCCAAAAGTAGCAAGAGTGGTTTAATGAGACAAGCAGTGTTACCAAGGATGACGAGCCCTGTTTTTGAACGCGCAGCCTGAAGGGTGCGCGATGCCAGTTGGGTGTGACAGAGGTTCTA
Source organism: Penaeus monodon (assembly GCF_015228065.2). Taxonomy (NCBI): domain Eukaryota; kingdom Metazoa; phylum Arthropoda; class Malacostraca; order Decapoda; family Penaeidae; genus Penaeus; species Penaeus monodon. Next base: position 44,833,051 of record NC_051393.1, read on the forward strand.
GGAATGCTAAGTGTTCTTGACAAAGGGGTTCGTTTAGAGGTTCATGTGTTTCGTGGGATCGATGGTAAGGAATACCGTGATGCGTAAGTGTACATGATTTATGTCCAAGGTGAAAATAAACAGTTTATGGTTGGGGGTTGAAGGAATATTTTGGGGGAAACAGAGACACGTTTTTACCTATTCGTTGGTTTTGTGAAGCAATTTCGAAATATGAGCACTTCGAAATGCATTAAAAAAACTTGTAATGTGGTATGCCGTTGTTGAAAGGCAGTTCCTGTTGGTAAAGACGTTATTTTTGGGCTTACTGGCAATCTACTTTTAGGTTTTAGGACATTATCTTGATAACGTTCTCGCTATTTTAGGTATAAGAGACTGCACATAAATGTAAATGCGTGAGATTGAATGGTGAGTTTTATTTATTTATTTATTTTTATTTGTTTATTTTTTCTCGTATTGAACGTTGTGGAAGTCTGTACATGTGTTGTATGCTAAAGTTTTGTAGCAACATGAGCACAGCGTTAAGGGATTGCGTAGATCTTGACTTGCGAGTGGTGTGATAGTGACGTGCTGTTCTACTGCTTCTGCTGTGGTCACTATCAGTAGCGCGGTTTTATTTTATCTTCATGTTTCATGCGTTTCAAGTGCATGGTTAACCGCGACACTTTGGGCAGGAATGTGGGATTTACATTATCGGTATCTGTGGCATCGCGTCGGCCAGTTTACCCAGTGAGATTTACAAGGCAAGAACACCCGGGAAGAAACGCCAAATTCTTGACGGATGGCGAGCCATTAAGCGACGGTGACGTCTCCCAGGGCAAAGAGCATTTAGGCCGCGTTAATACATCATGGGATAATGAGACTTAGACATATGTAAAGTCATAAAGACATGCATACGCATCCTGGGGAGAGTGACACTTTAACAGATGGACAGATGGTGGTGGACTGTCAGGAGGCGGAGAAAC
>NC_051393.1:44839011-44845562 GCF_015228065.2 Penaeus monodon
CTTTTTTAAAATCCACCTGATGATGGAATCCAGATGGATTCGAAACTTTTATCGCATTATCAGTAAATCTAGTTAGTGCACTGTGATTTTTCTATATCATTTATTTTGACATGTATACTCGTCACTTTATTTCACACACACACACACACACACACACACACACACACACACACACACACACACACACACACCACACACACACACACACACAAACACACACACACACACACACACACACACACACACCGTTCCGTGAGCCGTGAACGCCGTAGCGCCAGCGTGAGAAAGCCCGTTCGTGGGCGCTGTGGCTCGAGGCGGCAGCGGAGAGTGGGCGCCGTGACACCCCCGGCCCGTCCCCGCCTGGGTGGTCCTCGCCGTGTCAACGCAGGGGATGGAGGGCGTGCGGGCGTGCGGGCGGGAGGCGCATCCTTGACAGCCGGGATTATTTGTGTTGCGTTAGAGTACTAGAAGCCATCGTGTAGCTTAACGCTTTGGTATCGACTGGGCCGTTGATAGCCAGGGCGATGGGGGGGGGGGGGTAGGTGGAGGGAGGAGGGGGGAATTGGGTGGTGGGAAGAAGGGGGAATGGGTGGAGGAAAGAAGGGGGAAGGGTGGAGGGAGGAAGGGAATGGGTGGAGGGAGGTTGGGGAAGGGTGGAGGAGGAAGGGGGAATGGGTGGAGGGAAGAAGGGGGAATGGGTGGAGGGAGGAAGGGGAATGGGTGGAGGGAGGTTGGGGAACGGGTGGAGGGAGGAAGGGGGAATGGGTGGATATTCGTGTTTGTTAAATATGGTCTTTGCAAGGTCGAACCCCTTCGTATGTTTTGTCTTCCCGGTACTTGAGTGGATGGATTCCAAATTTCATTTTAGAAGCTCAGGTTGTTTTTTTATTTCTATTTATTTATCTATTTATTCTTTTATTTCTTTTATTTTTGTTTTTGTTTACGGAAGCATTTTGTTCATTTTGTGATTTCTAGCCTTTGAGTTTTGTGACCCTAATATTGGCACTTCTCTTCTTGATGGCAAAAGTTTGGACAGGCAGTATTTTCTGCACAGGTGAAATTCCTCTAAGGCTCTGTGTTACGTGTTTATCTGAGCAGGAAAAATATCCAGATTACTTTTCTTTTTCTTTCAATCCTTTTCTCATTCTCTCTTCTTCCTTTCTCTCTCTCTCTCTCTCTCTCTCACTCTCTCTCTCTCTCTCTCTCTCTCTCTCTCTCTCTCTCTCTCTCTCTCTCTCTCTCTCTCTTTCTCTCTCTCTCTCTCTCTCTCTCTCTCTCTCTCTCTCTCTCTCTCTCTCTCTCTCTCTCTCTCTCTCTCTCTCTCTCTCTCTCTCTCTCTCTCGGCACCCTGCCTCCCCCCCACCCCGTGCGGTTCATATCCCTACCGGGGACACCTTCCTGAGGGGAGGGGGGAGGGGGGACGCTACCGACGGCAGGACTGTGTTCCGGCAGGAGGTGGCGGTGGCCTCACGTCCCGGATGACACCCGCCCAGGTCCTGCCGCCCACTCTCCCACGCCCACACCTTCCACACCACTTCCTACACCCTACGCCCATAGCCTGATAATCATCACCCTTTTTAGCAGTTCCCTTCTGTTCTTACCTGTTTTGGGTAACCAAGGATATGCACGTTTACACATTACATTTAAAGAAGGCTGTGGTAAGGTGAAGAAGGTAAAACAATTAATAGATAAAAGATAAGTGCATTAAAATTGGAATGGAAGCGGCTAATTTCAAAGGTCGACACATATCCAGTTCGAGATCCAAGTTGCATGCAGCGTCAAGTCGTCTCCCTCCGTTTTTGAACGCGCCCATCCACCCACCGGCGCCCGCCCTCATGACGCCCGTACGCTCTCCTTACATCCTCCAGTCCCTCGAGCGGCGTACAGGATGACCCTGGTGTTCCGGAGGAGCAGGAGGGGAAGGGGGGAGGGGGCGAGGGGCCCGGGGAGGATCCCAGGAGTGGCGGCAGTGGAGGACCCTCACGCCTCGTTACCGCTTCCTGCCGCCGCCGCTCTCTCTCAGCCTCCCTCGCCGCCCGCCACGTCACCACCTTTGTGCCGCCCCTCCTCACCTGGCGCCCTCGCTCGCCCCTCTTCCGTCGGATGCCTTGCCCCTTCCGCCGCCCGCCCCTCGCGCCCTCCTGGCCCTCGACAGGAGTGCAGAGGGATACTAACTGACAGATCTGATATCGAATGTATTTTTTCTATGGCTGGAATAGACTATATTCTCTCTGTCATGCCTTTTATGTTACCTCTCATCTCCACACTGCTGTTTCCCGTGCTCCCTTGAAGTCCCTCGTATGTTTTACAAACTGCTATATTTACTTCTTCGCTTTTTCTTCTTCCATAACATCTTTCCTTCCTTCTTCTCCCTCTTTCCTGCTTCGATCCTCCTTTTCCCCGTAGATTTTACCTGATTTCCACTTCCCTCGAGTGTGTTTGTGTCTCGCACTCCCTCTGGTGCTCCTGCCTCTTGTCCCCGTGCTTCGAGCATCCCACCTTCATCCTCCTAATCCCTGGGCTCCTATCCCTGACATCCCTGCCTCTAGTCTCTTTATCTTTGGTCTTTCTACGTCCCAGCCGCTCGTCTTCTTACCACAAGCGCCTCTGTTCGTACCCTGCCTATTTTTGTCCGTTTTTTTGCTGCTCCTCCAGCAGTACCGCTTTCCTAGTCCAGTGTGTTCCGGTCGTTCGTCCTCCCGCCCTTGGATCCAACCGCCCTTTGCTCTCCATTACACTTGCTTCCTGTAATTCCATCGCCTCTTCACTCCGCCTCTTAGCTACTGCGTCCTCTTCTTTTTGTTGCTCTCTTCCTCCTGCTCCGTTTCCTTCCTGCTATCTGCTTCGCGCGGGTGTCAAATTGCGGACAGGTAAGCCGGCGAGTTACGGCCATACGGACCAATAACCCGCTGCCATTAGAAGGCGGCTCGCGAGGTTATAATGCTGTGCAGCGCGATCAGTGTCTCTGCCGACTCTCCATATGTGCTCGGGGTAAGAACTAACTGGCTCTGGATGTGCGTGTATACAGATCTGAACGTCGGTTAGTGGTGAACACTAGAGGAGAGGATGTGAGAAAGGGCAATAGAAGAAAAGTACAAAATGAAAACTATGAAGAGATTCAGCAACACGGAATGATCTGGGGGGTCAGCAGGATAGGCCCCACGGAGCACCAAGGACGTGAAGGACTCGGTGTCTCCTGAGCGTCGGCTGAGCAGTGGCCGGCAACACAAAGATGCATGATGAACCAGGAGCACGGGCGGGCGGCGGGCGACAGTAGCTGGTGCAGTAGCTAGTTGTGGCGGAGGCGGAGAGAACAATCAATACCCCGGAGCATCATAACCTGGGATTCCCCGGACCCCACACCTTTCCTGGACCCCACGACGTCCTTGGGCTTCCGATACGCGCTTGACCCCATAACTCTCTGGAGCACCTATGACCTTCTCGCCTTCCCTCGACGTCTCCATCATCCTCACTCCTCTGGCATCCAAACCTGACCTCGGGGCCTAGGCCTCTCCAGCACACCTGCTCCGAGTCCTATCCGCCTCCAGCATTTCTTTCAACTTCCTTCCCAGAAATAGAATAGCCCCCCCCCCCTCCCCTGGCCCTACCTAAAGACCCTCGTACTGTTACCTAAAGCCTCGCATCCTACCCAAACCGCGCCTTCCATGGACCCCAAACTTTTCCTGAACTCTAAATGTTTCAGGAACACCTTTTTCTGCCCAACACCTAGACCCTACACGCTCTCGGAACTCCTGCCTCTCCTGACCCCATTTTTTAGAGTACACACGTAAAGAGAGAGAGAGGAGAGAGAGAGAGAGAGAGAGAGAGAAGAGAGAGAGAGGAGAGAGAGAGAGAGAGAGAGAGGAGAGAGAGAGAGAGAGAGTAGAAAACAAAGACTAACAGCATACCCAGTGTCCTATCTACTATCCTTCCCTCAAAAAAGAAAAAAATAGAGAAAAAAAATAAAGTTATATATGTGTATATATATATATATATATATATATATATATATATATATATATATATATATATATATATATATATATATATGTATGGGTGTGTTTGTGTATTATAGAAGTAAAAAAGAAAAAAAAAAAAAAAAAAAAAAAAAAAAAAAAAAAAATATATATATATATATATATATATATATATATATATATATATGTATATATATATATATATATATATATATATATATATATATATATATATATATATATATATATTCACAAGTGATTGGTGACATTCCATTAAAAGTTGCCCCTAAACTGGTCACGAGAAAACTACTGTTTTCTGAGCCCTGGGTCCTCCGGTCGAACACCTGGTTCGGCTGTGCGTCTATTATACTGTTATCTGGTTCAGGAAGGACTGATTAACACCAATGAAAATTGAACATCTAACCGTAATTACCAAAAAGTTCATTCTAATCTAAATGAAGGATTGTTCTTATTGTTTTTGATGTGATGAACTTTGCTAAAACTCAGCTATCAAATTTGGTGGATCTAAAATAGTTATATATTGTATTTCCTGAGTACGACGGGGTTCCTGTACCTGCAAGAGAGCAGACATTCCCCTAGATATTTCCCCCAGATTTTCCCCCAGATTTTCCCCCTCCTTCGCCGCGCACGGTTCCCTTATGAATGTGATGTCGCCTCCCGGAATTTTCTCCCCCGAATCACCCAAAAGTTGAACACATTTTCCTACTTTTCTTTCCTCCCTGAGCCCACCTAACGACTCACCTACCTTGCCCCCGTTCACCCGTTCACCTGTTTAGCCGTTCACCCGTTCCCCTCCTTTGTTCAGATTCACGCCCTGTCTCTTCTACGTTCACTTCCTTCCCCGTTCAACTCCGCCCTTTCCTTCGTTCAGCCCATGTCCCTCTCTCCTTCGTTCAACCAATGCCCCCCTCTCCTTCGTTCAGCCCATGTCCCTCTCTCCTTCGTTCAGCCCATGCCCTCTCTCCTTCGTTCAACCAATGCCCCCTCTCCTTCGTTCAGCCCATGCCCTCTCTCCTTCGTTCAACGTATGCTCCCCTCGCCTTTGTTCAGCCCACACCCAGTCTCTCCTTCGTTCTTCTTCGTTTAACCCATGCCCACTCATTCACACTCCGCTCCCTCCTTGATTCAGCACCCTTGTTCCACACCCTCCCTTTATTCTTCGTTCAGCCCGTAGCACCTCTCTCATTCCTTCACCCCCTTCTTCCTCCTCTCCTTCGTTCAAGCCAGTCTCTTCCCTCTCTCTTCTACGTTCAAGCCACGCCCCCTCTCTCCTTCGTTCACTCCCACCCCCCCCTTTTTCCCATTCTCTCCCCTTCTCTCTCTCCTTCGTTCAAGCCCCCCCCCCCCCTCCCCCTGCTGTGAGCGGTTAACATGCCCTCCGCGATTTTAATTTAATTCGTATTCTAACACCGTTTTATTTCGGGGGGGAGGGGGGATATATGGCTCCGGGGGTAGTGGGGGTATTCTTAAAGGTAGCATTATGTACGTCTATGTGGTGTTTATTTTTTCATTAGGTGTACATAAATGCATGTGCACATATACTGCCTGTGTGTGTGTGTGTGTGTGTGTATATATATATATATATATATATATATATATATATATATATATATATATATATATATATATATATATATATATATATATATATATATATATATATATATATATATACGTGTATGTATGTATGTGCGTAATATAAACAAGCATGTATATAGTTATGAATCTATTCACCAAAGCCACTTAGGAAACACGACTGTATAAATAAGACATTTGACAGGCTGTCTTGCCTTCATCACAAGCCTGTCAAAATCTCTCATCATTCTATTATATACGGTCAAGGGTTATGTTGAGGAGAGGTGCGCTTGTCTGATCAAAGGTATGTTATTAGATATTCATTAGATGCGCGGAAATGTCACTAGTTAAGCAAGGCATCGCGACAGTCACTGTACGTTACTGCACTATGAAGCCTTCATAACACCATACTCAGATATGCGTATAAATCGAGCGAGTTTTGTGTGCGTGTGTGTGTGTGTGTGCGTGTGTCTGTATGTCTATGGATATTGTATTTAGGTACAATGTGTTTATATATATTTATTTATTCATTTATTTCCACGCAATCACAACATTTCAGTTGTCAGCAATTCTAGTAGCTGTGATTTTTATCATATGTATATATTCACAAAATGTAACTAAATCACTGGAATTTTGTGCAATTAATATTTAAATAAAACCGAATTAAAAATCCATTTCCATGACAGAAGCCACACGCAAACACGAATACGAATGGTCCTAATAACCGGCGTGTTTTCCCCAGCTGATTAGCATGCAGGCCGACTTCGCCCTCACCTTCGCAACCAGCATTTTCCCCTCCCCTCCCCACCCCCCGGAACCTCCCCGGGCTACGAGGAAATTCCTCCTTCCTTCTCCCCCCTTCTTGCCTTCCCTTCTTGCCTTCCCCTTCTTGCCTTCCCTTCTTGCCTTCCCTTCTTGCCTTCCCTTCTTGCCTTCCCTTCTTGCTTCCTTCTTCTTGCCGGCTTCCTTCTTCTTGCC
>NC_051393.1:44853162-44864504 GCF_015228065.2 Penaeus monodon
CTCCCTCCCTCCCTCCCTCCCTCCCTCCCTCCCTCCCTTCTCCCTCCTCCCCCTCTCCTCCCCCTCCCTTCTCCCTCCTCCCCCTCTCCTCCCCCTCCCTCCCTCCCCCCTCCCCCCCCTCCCCGCCCCCTCACCCCACCCTCACACAGGCACAACCACACTTAGGCAGGCACAGCGCAGGAGGCTTGGGCTTCCCCTATGACTCTCTCGCATTCCATTCATCTCCAACAAGGTCACCCTCCCCCCCCTTCCCCCTCCCCTCGCTCTCCGTAATTCAGAGTAAGATGCACTAAAATAGTCCAGAATTAGGGCCATTCATCTCTGCTATCGTCGAGGACATTCTTATCGTGGCCGCTGTACCCTCTTCCCCTGACATTAGATATTCATGTGGCACCGCTTGGCACACATGTATCTGTCAGGTCCTTGTGTCTACATGGTACACTTGTAGCTGGTTGGTACACATTGATCTAAATGGTACACATGTGCGTGGCTGGAATGTTTGGGCCTTCCTGACGCTTGGCATTGTTATCTGTGGCCTAGTACGGTATGTGGCACTCCGGCACTCATCCGTCATTACCTCTGTTGATAGTGTCAGGGTTCTTTCTGTGAGATGATATGAACGTGTGATTCTGTCATTATATTTAAACAAAGACACGCAAAAATACACACATGTACGGATACAAAACACAACTGTATCATATCATTGTATCCATTCTGTGCTTAATATTTCGTTTGCTTTCAGATGGAACACAAATGATATATTTATTTTGACATGAGGTGGAAAAACACTATGCCATGTTGATACTATGGTAGAAAAACCCACAATGCACAAACTAGATTTACTGATAATTAGACAACAGTTTCAAAATCCACCTGATGATGGAATCCAGATGGATTTCGAAACTGTTATCGCATTATCAGTAAATCTAGTTAGTGCACTGTGAGTTTTTCTATATCATTTATTTTGACATGTATACTCGTCACTTTATTTCACAAACACACACGCACACACACACACACACACACACACACACACACACACACACACACACACACACACACACACACACACACACACACACACACACACACACACACACACACACACACACACACACACACCGTTCCGTGAGCCGTGAACGCCGTAGCGCCAGCGTGAGAAAGCCCGTTCGTGGGCGCTGTGGCTCGAGGCGGCAGCGGAGAGTGGGCGCCGTGACACCCCCGGCCCGTCCCCGCCTGGGTGGTCCTCGCCGTGTCAACGCAGGAGTGATGGAGGGCGTGCGGGCGTGCGGGCGAGGAGGCAGCATCCTTGACAGCCGGGGATTATTTGTGTTGCGTTAGAGTACTAGAAGCCATCGTGTAGCTTAACGCTTTGGTATCGACTGGGCCGTTGATAGCCAGGGCGATGGGGGGGGGGGGGTAGGTGGAGGGAGGAAGGGGGAATGGGTGGAGGGAAGAAGGGGAATGGGTGGAGGGAGGAAGGGGAATGGGTGGAGGGAAGAAGGGGGAATGGGTGGAGGGAGGAAGGGGAATGGGTGGAGGGAGGTTGGGGAACGGGTGGAGGGAGGAAGGGGGAATGGGTGGAGGGAAGAAGGGGGAATGGGTGGAGGGAGGAAGGGGAATGGGTGGAGGGAGGTTGGGGAACGGGTGGAGGGAGGAAGGGGGAATGGGTGGATATTCGTGTTTGTTAAATATGGTCTTTGCAAGGTCGAACCCCTTCGTATGTTTTGTCTTCCCGGTACTTGAGTGGATGGATTCCAAATTTCATTTTAGAAGCTCAGGTTGTATTTTTTATTTCTATTTATTTATCTATTTATTCTTTTATTTCTTTTATTTTTGTTTTTGTTTACGGAAGCATTTTGTTCATTTTGTGATTTCTAGCCTTTGAGTTTTGTGACCCTAATATTGGCACTTCTCTTCTTGATGGCAAAAGTTTGGACAGGCAGTATTTTCTGCACAGGTGAAATTCCTCTAAGGCTCTGTGTTACGTGTTTATCTGAGCAGGAAAAATATCCAGATTACTTTTCTTTTTCTTTCAATCCTTTTCTCATTCTCTCTTCTTCCTTTCTCTCTCTCTCTCTCTCTCTCTCTCTCTCTCTCTCTCTCTCTCTCTCTCTCTCTCTCTCTCTCTCTCTCTCTTCTCTCTCTCTCTCTCTCCCTCCTCTCTCTCTCTCTCTCTCTCTCTCTCTCTCTCTCTCTCTCTCTCTCTCTCTCTCTCCTCTCTCTCTCTCTCCTCTCTCTCTCCTCCTCTTCTCTCTCTTCTCTCTCTCTCTCTTTCCTCTCCTCTCTCTCTCTCCACTCCCCTCTCTCTTCTTCTCTCTACTCGGCACCCTGCTCCCCCCCAGCCCCGTGCGGTTCATATCCCTACCGGGGACACCTTCCGAGGGGAGGGGGAGGGGGCCTACCACGGCAGGACCTCTGTCTTCCGGCAGAGTGCGTGCCTCACGTCCCGGATGACACCCGCCCATCCTGCCGCCCACTCTCCCCGCCACACCTTCCACACCATTCCTACACCCTACGCCCATAGCCTGATAATCATCACCCTTTTTAGCAGTTCCCTTCTGTTCTTACCTGTTTTGGGTAACCAAGGATATGCACGTTTACACATTACATTTAAAGAAGGCTGTGGTAAGGTGAAGAAGGTAAAACAATTAATAGATAAAAGATAAGTGCATTAAAATTGGAATGGAAGCGGCTAATTTCAAAGGTCGACACATATCCAGTTCGAGATCCAAGTTGCATGCAGCGTCAAGTCGTCTCCCTCCGTTTTTGAACGCGCCCATCCACCCACCGGCGCCCGCCCTCATGACGCCCGTACGCTCTCCTTACATCCTCCAGTCCCTCGAGCGGCGTACAGGATGACCCTGGTGTTCCGGAGGAGCAGGAGGGGAAGGGGGGAGGGGGCGAGGGGCCCGGGGAGGATCCCAGGAGTGGCGGCAGTGGAGGACCCTCACGCCTCGTTACCGCTTCCTGCCGCCGCCGCTCTCTCTCAGCCTCCCTCGCCGCCCGCCACGTCACCACCTTTGTGCCGCCCCTCCTCACCTGGCGCCCTCGCTCGCCCCTCTTCCGTCGGATGCCTTGCCCCTTCCGCCGCCCGCCCCTCGCGCCCTCCTGGCCCTCGACAGGAGTGCAGAGGGATACTAACTGACAGATCTGATATCGAATGTATTTTTTCTATGGCTGGAATAGACTATATTCTCTCTGTCATGCCTTTTATGTTACCTCTCATCTCCACACTGCTGTTTCCCGTGCTCCCTTGAAGTCCCTCGTATGTTTTACAAACTGCTATATTTACTTCTTCGCTTTTTCTTCTTCCATAACATCTTTCCTTCCTTCTTCTCCCTCTTTCCTGCTTCGATCCTCCTTTTCCCCGTAGATTTTACCTGATTTCCACTTCCCTCGAGTGTGTTTGTGTCTCGCACTCCCTCTGGTGCTCCTGCCTCTTGTCCCCGTGCTTCGAGCATCCCACCTTCATCCTCCTAATCCCTGGGCTCCTATCCCTGACATCCCTGCCTCTAGTCTCTTTATCTTTGGTCTTTCTACGTCCCAGCCGCTCGTCTTCTTACCACAAGCGCCTCTGTTCGTACCCTGCCTATTTTTGTCCGTTTTTTTGCTGCTCCTCCAGCAGTACCGCTTTCCTAGTCCAGTGTGTTCCGGTCGTTCGTCCTCCCGCCCTTGGATCCAACCGCCCTTTGCTCTCCATTACACTTGCTTCCTGTAATTCCATCGCCTCTTCACTCCGCCTCTTAGCTACTGCGTCCTCTTCTTTTTGTTGCTCTCTTCCTCCTGCTCCGTTTCCTTCCTGCTATCTGCTTCGCGCGGGTGTCAAATTGCGGACAGGTAAGCCGGCGAGTTACGGCCATACGGACCAATAACCCGCTGCCATTAGAAGGCGGCTCGCGAGGTTATAATGCTGTGCAGCGCGATCAGTGTCTCTGCCGACTCTCCATATGTGCTCGGGGTAAGAACTAACTGGCTCTGGATGTGCGTGTATACAGATCTGAACGTCGGTTAGTGGTGAACACTAGAGGAGAGGATGTGAGAAAGGGCAATAGAAGAAAAGTACAAAATGAAAACTATGAAGAGATTCAGCAACACGGAATGATCTGGGGGGTCAGCAGGATAGGCCCCACGGAGCACCAAGGACGTGAAGGACTCGGTGTCTCCTGAGCGTCGGCTGAGCAGTGGCCGGCAACACAAAGATGCATGATGAACCAGGAGCACGGGCGGGCGGCGGGCGACAGTAGCTGGTGCAGTAGCTAGTTGTGGCGGAGGCGGAGAGAACAATCAATACCCCGGAGCATCATAACCTGGGATTCCCCGGACCCCACACCTTTCCTGGACCCCACGACGTCCTTGGGCTTCCGATACGCGCTTGACCCCATAACTCTCTGGAGCACCTATGACCTTCTCGCCTTCCCTCGACGTCTCCATCATCCTCACTCCTCTGGCATCCAAACCTGACCTCGGGGCCTAGGCCTCTCCAGCACACCTGCTCCGAGTCCTATCCGCCTCCAGCATTTCTTTCAACTTCCTTCCCAGAAATAGAATAGCCCCCCCCCCCTCCCCTGGCCCTACCTAAAGACCCTCGTACTGTTACCTAAAGCCTCGCATCCTACCCAAACCGCGCCTTCCATGGACCCCAAACTTTTCCTGAACTCTAAATGTTTCAGGAACACCTTTTTCTGCCCAACACCTAGACCCTACACGCTCTCGGAACTCCTGCCTCTCCTGACCCCATTTTTTAGAGTACACACGTAAAGAGAGAGAGAGAGAGAGAGAGAGAGAGAGAGAGAGAGAGAGAGAGAGAGAGAGAGAGAGAGAGAGAGAGAGAGAGAGAGAGAGAGAGAGTAGAAAACAAAGACTAACAGCATACCCAGTGTCCTATCTACTATCCTTCCCTCAAAAAAAGAAAAAAATAGAGAAAAAAAATAAAAGTTATATATGTGTATATATATATATATATATATATATATATATATATATATATATATATATATATATATATATATATATATATATATATATATATATATATATATAATTCACAAGTGATTGGTGACATTCCATTAAAAGTTGCCCCTAAACTGGTCACGAGAAAACTACTGTTTTCTGAGCCCTGGGTCCTCCGGTCGAACACCTGGTTCGGCTGTGCGTCTATTATACTGTTATCTGGTTCAGGAAGGACTGATTAACACCAATGAAAATTGAACATCTAACCGTAATTACCAAAAAGTTCATTCTAATCTAAATGAAGGATTGTTCTTATTGTTTTTGATGTGATGAACTTTGCTAAAACTCAGCTATCAAATTTGGTGGATCTAAAATAGTTATATATTGTATTTCCTGAGTACGACGGGGTTCCTGTACCTGCAAGAGAGCAGACATTCCCCTAGATATTTCCCCCAGATTTTCCCCCAGATTTTCCCCCTCCTTCGCCGCGCACGGTTCCCTTATGAATGTGATGTCGCCTCCCGGAATTTTCTCCCCCGAATCACCCAAAAGTTGAACACATTTTCCTACTTTTCTTTCCTCCCTGAGCCCACCTAACGACTCACCTACCTTGCCCCCGTTCACCCGTTCACCTGTTTAGCCGTTCACCCGTTCCCCTCCTTTGTTCAGATTCACGCCCTGTCTCTTCTACGTTCACTTCCTTCCCCGTTCAACTCCGCCCTTTCCTTCGTTCAGCCCATGTCCCTCTCTCCTTCGTTCAACCAATGCCCCCTCTCCTTCGTTCAGCCCATGTCCCTCTCTCCTTCGTTCAACCAATGCCCCCTCTCCTTCGTTCAACCAATGCCCTCTCTCCTTCGTTCAGCCCATGCCCTCTCTCCTTCGTTCAACGTATGCTCCCCTCGCCTTTGTTCAGCCCACACCCAGTCTCTCCTTCGTTCTTCTTCGTTTAACCCATGCCCACTCATTCACACTCCGCTCCCTCCTTGATTCAGCACCCTTGTTCCACACCCTCCCTTTATTCTTCGTTCAGCCCGTAGCACCTCTCTCATTCCTTCACCCCCTTCTTCCTCCTCTCCTTCGTTCAAGCCAGTCTCTTCCCTCTCTCTTCTACGTTCAAGCCACGCCCCCTCTCTCCTTCGTTCACTCCCACCCCCCCCTTTTTCCCATTCTCTCCCCTTCTCTCTCTCCTTCGTTCAAGCCCCCCCCCCCCCTCCCCCTGCTGTGAGCGGTTAACATGCCCTCCGCGATTTTAATTTAATTCGTATTCTAACACCGTTTTATTTCGGGGGGGAGGGGGGATATATGGCTCCGGGGGTAGTGGGGGTATTCTTAAAGGTAGCATTATGTACGTCTATGTGTGTTTATTTTTTCATTAGGTGTACATAAATGCATGTGCACATATACTGCCTGTGTGTGTGTGTGTGTGTGTGTATATATATATATATATATATATATATATATATATATATAAATATATATATATATAAATATATATATATATATATATATATATATATATATATATATATATATATATATATATATATAATATATATATATATATATACGTGTATGTATGTATGTGCGTAATATAAACAAGCATGTATATAGTTATGAATCTATTCACCAAAGCCACTTAGGAAACACGACTGTATAAATAAGACATTTGACAGCTGTCTTGCCTTCATCACAAGCCTGTCAAAATCTCTCATCATTCTATTATATACGGTCAAGTTATGTTTGAGGGAGAGGTGCGCTGTGTCTGATCCAAAGGTATGTTATTTTATTAGATATTCATTAGATGCGCGGAAATGGACTAGTTAGCAAGGCATCGCGACAGGTCACTGTTACGTTACTGCACTATGAAGCTTCATAACACCTACTCAGATATGCGGTATAAAAATTTCGAGCGAGTTATTGTGTGGGTGTGTGATGTGTGTGGGGTTTGTATTGTCTATGGAATTGTTTTAGGTACAATGTGTTTATATATATATTATTCATTTATTTCACCACACGCAGATCACCAACATTTCAGGTTGTCAGCCATATAGTAGCGGTGATTGTTTATATCATATGTATAGTATTCACAAAATGTAACTAAGATCACTGGAATGTTGTTGCACATTAATATTTAAATAAAACCGACTAAAAAATCCATTTCATGACAGAAGCCACCCGCAAACACGAATAGCTAAGGTGTCCTAATTAAACGGCGTGGTTTGTCCCACCAGCTGATAGCATGCAGTGCCGACTTCGCCCTCACCTTCGCAACCAGCATTTTCCCCTCCCGCCCCACCCCCGGAACCCTCCCCGGGCTACGAGGAAATTCATCCTTCCTTCTCCCCTTCTTGGCCTTCCATTCTGGCCTTCCCCGTTCTGCCTTCCCTTATTGACTTCCTTCTTGCCTTCCCCTTTTGCATTCTCCTTCTTGCCTCCCTTCTTGCCTTCCCATTTTGCTTCCCCTTCTTGCACGTTCTCCTTCCTTCCTTCTGAGCTTCCCCTTCTTGATGCTCTTCTGCCTTGCCACCTTCTGCCTTCCTTACTTGCCTTCCTTCTTGCTTCCCTTCTTGGGCTTCACTTCTTTGCCTCCTGTCTTCGCCTTACCCATTCTTGCCTTCCCTTCTTGCCTTCCCTTCTTGCCCTTCCCCTTCTTGCACTTCCCTTCTTTCTTGCCTTCCCCTTTTGCCGTTCCCTTCTTGCTTCCCTTTCTTGCCCTCCACCTTCTTGCGCCTTCCCATTCTATGCCTGCCCTTCTTGCCTTCCCTTCTTGCCTTCCCTTCTTGCCTTCCCCTTCTTGCCTTCCCTTCTTGCCTTCCCTTCTTGCCTTCCCCTTCTTGCCTGCCCTTCTAGCTTCCCCTTCTGGCCTTACCTTCTTGCCTGCCTTCTTGCTTCCGCGGGCGGTGGTGTTTCCACCTCTTGCTTCCCTGTCTTGCCTCCCTTTCCTTGCCTATCCCTTATTGCCTTACGCCTTCTGCCTTCCCCGTCTTGCCTTCCCTTCTGGCTTCCCTTTTCTTGCCTCCCTTCTTCGCCTTCCCACCTATTCTGCTTCCCTTCTTGCCTTCCCTGTCGTGCCTTTCCCTTTCTGCTGTCCTTCTTGCCTCCTCACATGCTCTTCCCTTCTTGGCCTCCTTCTTGCCTTCCTTCTTGCCTCGCCTTCCTTCTTGCGTTCCCGTCTTGCCTTCCTTCTTTGCCTTCCCTTCTGCCTTCCCCTTCTTACCTTTCCCTTCTGGCCTGTCCCCTTCTTGCGATTCCCCATTCTTGCCTTCCCTCTTGCACTTACCCTTCTGGCTTGTCCTCTTGCGACACTTGCTTCCCTTCTGTATGCGCACTTCCCTTCTTGCATTCCCTTCCTGCCTTCCATTCTTGCCTTCCTTTCTTGCCTTCCCTCTCGCCTTGTCCCTTCTTGCCTTCCTTCTTTTTGCCTTCCCTTCTTGCCTTCCCGACTTCTTGCCTTCCCTTCTTGCCTTCCCCTTCTGCTTCCCTTCTTGCCGTCCCCTCTTGCCTTCCGCCTTCTTGCCTTCCCCTCTTGCCTTCCCTCTCTGTAGCCTTGCTTCTGCCTTCCCCTTCTTGCCTTCCCCTTCTTGCCTTCCATACTTGCCTATTCAACCCTTCTTGCCTTCCCTTCTTGCCTTCCCCTCTGCGCTGTGGCCCATTCTTGCCCTTTCACCTTCTTATACTTCCTTCTTGCCATCCTTCTTGCCTTCACAATTCTCAAGCCTTCCCTTCTTGCCTTCCCTTCTTGCCTTACCCTTTCTTCGCCTCCCCTGTTCGACTTGCTTCCCCTTCTTGCTGTCCCTCTTGCCTCCCTTCTGCCTTCCCCTGTTCTTGCCGTCCCCTTCTTGCCTTCCCCTTCTTACCTAATGACCCTTCTTGCTTCCCATGTCTTGGCCTTCCTTCTGGCATCCCTTCTTGCTCTTCCCGCTGCTTGCCTTCCCCTTCTTACCTTTCCCCTTCTTGCCTTCCCTTTCTTGCTTCCATCTCCTTGCCTTCCCTTCTTGCTGTGCCGCCCTTCTTTGCCTTTCCCCTTCTTACCTTCCCGTTCATTGCACCTTCCCCTTCGTTGACTTTCCCCTTCTTGCCTTCCCTTTTGTCCTTCCCTTCGCGTTCCCTCTGTGCCTTCCCATTCTTGCTTGTTATCTGACCTTCGAGCCGCTTCTTGCCTTCCCGTCTTGCCGTCCCTCTCATGGCCGTTCCCGTTCTTGCCTCCATTCCCTTCTTGCGGAGTTCCCTCTTCTTGCCTCCCTTCTTGCCTCCCTTTTGCTTCCCTTACTTGCCTTCCATCTTGCGTATCCACGTATCTTGCCTTCCCTGCTTTGCCTTCCCTTGTGTGCCCATCCCCTTCTTGCCTTCCTTCTTGGCACTTCCCTTGCTTAGCCTGTACCCGTCTTGCCTCCTTCTTCGGGCCTTCCCTATTCTTGTCCTTCCATTCTTGCTTACCTCTTGCCTTCCCTTCTTGCTTCCCTTCCTCTGCCTTCCCTTCTTGCGTTCCCTTCTTGCCTTCCCCTTCTTGCCTTCCCCTTCTTGCCTATCCCTTCTTGCCTTCGCCTTCGGAAGCTTCCCCTTCTTGGAATTCCCGTCATGCCTTCCCCTTCTGATGGCTCCTTCGTGTAGCTTGCCTTCCACTGTTCTGCCTTCCTTCTTGCCTTCCCCTTCTTGGTTTCTTCTTCTTGGCCCTTCCCCTTCTTGCCTCTCCCTTCTTGCGCTTACCTTCTTGCCTTCACCTCTTGCCTTCCCTATTGCCTTCCCTTCTTCCTCCCTTCTGCGTCCCTTCTTTCCTTCACCTTCTTGCCCTTCCCTTCTTAGCCTCCCTTCGCGTGTCCTTCCCTTCTTGCCTTCCCTGTGACGTTGACCTTCCGCCTTCCTGCCTGTCCCCTCAGTTGCTTACCTTCTTGCCTCCCTTCTTGCCTTCCCTTCTGGCGTTCGTTCTTCTTGCGTTCTCCCTTCTTGCGCGATCCCTTCTTTCCTTCCAGTCTTGGCTCCTTTCTCTTGCTTCCCCTTCTTGGCATTCCCTTCTTGCCTGTACCCTTCTTGCCTACTTCTTGCATTCACCTTCTTGACCGTCCCGTCTTGCCTTCCCCTTCTTGCCTCCCTTCTTGCCTTCCCTTCTGCTTCCCTTCTGTGCCTTCCTTCTTGCCTTCCCTGTCTTGCCGTTACCCCCTTCTTGCTTTCCCTTCTTGCCTCCCTCTTGCCTTCCCTTCTTGCCTTCCTTCTGCTCTTCCCCTTCTTGCCTCTTCCCTTCTTGCCTTCCCTTTGGCTTGCTTCCTCTTGCCTTCCCCAGTTCTTGCTGTCTCCTGTCTTGCCTTCCTTCTTGCCTTCCCCTTCTTGCCTTCCCTTCTTGCCTTCCCTTCTTCCTCCCTTCTGCCTTCCATCTGCCTTACCTCTTGCCTTCCCTCTTTGCCTTCCCTTCTGGGCACCTTCCCCTTCTTGCTCTTCCCTCTTGTCCTTCCTTCTTGCCCTTCCCGTTCTTGCCTTCCCCTTCTTGCGTTCCCTTCTTGCCTTCCTCTTGCTTCCCTTCTTCGCCTTCCCTCTTGGCCTTCGCCCTTCTTGCCTTCCTTCTTGCCTTCCCTTCTTGCCTTTCCCTGTTCTTGCTTCCCCATTCTTGCCTTCCCGTCCTCTGCTTCCCTTTGGCCTTCCCTTCTTGCCTTCCCTTTTGGCTTCCTTAGTTCTTGCCTTCACTTTTTCCTCGCCTTCGCATTTCTTGCCGTTCCCTTCTTGCCTTCCTTCTTGACCTTCACTTCTGCTTCCTTCTTGCCTTAACTCTTGCCTTCCCTCTTGCATTCTACTTCTTGCCTTTCTACCTTCTTGCCTTTTCTTCTTGCGTGTACCTTCTTGCCTTCCCATCTTGCCTTCCCCTTGCTTCGCCTTCCCTTACTTGCCTTCTTCTTCGTGCCTTCCCTTACATTGCCTTTCCCTTCTTGCCGTCCCTTCTGCCCTTCCCTTATTGGCTTCCCTTCTTAGCCTTCCTTATCTGCCTGTCCCCTTCTTGCTTCACCTTCTTGCCTTCCCCTTGTCTTGCATTCCCTTCTTGCCTTCCCTTCGTTGGCTTTCCTCCTTCTTGCTTCGCTGCTTCACTTCTTGGACCTTCCCTTCTTGCATTGCCTTCTGGCTTCCTCTTTCTTGCTACCCTCTTGACTTCCCTTCGTGAACTTCCTTCTTTGCCTTCACTTCTTCAGCCTCCTCTTGCCTTCCCTCTTGCCTTCCCTTACTTGCCTTCCCTCTTGGCTTCCCCTTCTTGCCTTCCCTTCTTGCCTTCCCTTCTTGCCTTCCCTCATTGCCTTCCGCTCTTTCCTTCCCTTCTTGCCTTCCCTTCTTGCCTTCCCTTCTTGCTTCCTTCCTTGCCTTCCTTCTTGCCTTCCTTCTTGCCTTCCCTCCCCCCGCCCCTTTTCCCC
>NC_051393.1:44869708-44873742 GCF_015228065.2 Penaeus monodon
AACCACCCCCAAGTTTTAACATTCCTTTCCATCTCATCCCTCCCCCTTTTTCTTAACTCTCCTTTCATCTCTTCTTTTCCTCCCATTCTTTTATCTCATTTCCCTCTCTCTCTCTCTCTCTCTCACTCTCACCTTCTATTCTTCCCTCTCCCTCTCCCGCTTCTCTCACCCAGCACCTTTCCGAGTCCTTTCCCCGGCCTCTCACCCCCAGGTTCCTCAGCTCGGCTCTGTGCACACTGAGACTAACGAAGCGCGAGGTGGGCTGTGTACCTAGTAATTTGAAGACTCCCACATAAAATCCGAACGTGATAAACCTGAATGTCATTATCGGGGGCGCCGGGTTCCACGCCAGCGGGTCTTCGTTGATTATAATCATGGGGGCATCTTGATGAAATAATCGTGATGGGAGAGAGGTACTGGAGTGAGGAAGAGAGGGGGAAAAGATGGGAGAGTTAAGGAGAGAGTCTGGGTGGGATATCGGGAGGAATGGGGGGGGAAGGAGAGCGAGAAGGAGAAAGAGAGGGAAAGAGAGAGAGAGAGAGAGAGAGAGAGAGAGAGAGAGAGAGAGAGAGAGAGAGAGAGAGGGGAGAGAGAGAGAGAGAGAGGAGAGAGAGAGAGAGAGAGAGACAGACAGAAAAAGAGAGTGAGACTGAATAACATATCATGATGCGTTGCTTAAATAATCTTATCAGAAATGTCCCATACTTCAGCTATACATAGACCGATAGATAGGTAAATACACACACATGTGTGTGTGGTGTGTGTGGTGTGTGTGGTGTGTGTGTGTGTGTGTGTGTGTGTGTGTGTGTTTGTGTGGGCGTGTGTGTGTGTGTGTGTGTGTGGTGTGTGTGTGTTTGTTGTGGGGTGTGTGTGTGTGTGTGTGTGTGTGTGTGTGTGTGTGTGTGTGTGCGCGCGTGTGTGTGTGTATGTGTGTGTGTCTGTGTGTCTTCGTATAGATATATACACACAGGCAAAATGTAAAATTAACGGAAAGCGTGGAAGAAAGCGAAAGAGCAAGACCGAAAGAGAGTGGAAGAGAGAGAGAGAGAGAGAGAGAGAGAGAGGGGAGAGAGGGGGAGGGGGAAAAAGGGGAGAGAGAGAGAGAAGACGGAGAGAGAGAGAGAGAGAGAGAGAGAGAGAGAGAGAGAGAGAGAGAGAGAGAGAGGGAGAGAGAAGAGGAGAGGGAGAGAGATAGTGACAGTCTCACAATGTCTGCTCTAACTCCCCTTTAAAGGGCCCAAAGTCAAGCTATATAAAAATGAGTACGAGAACTAGAAAAAAAATAATTCTTATACAAAAGCGAGCAACAAAACTCGCGTCCCTATCCGTGCCCATCCTTTCACAAAAAGACCCGCGGGAAAAAAAGGTGGCCTGGAAATAAAAGAGCCAAGCGTCCCTTTCCCCGTGGCGGCGCCTCGGTGGCTCCAGGACCCAGGATGCCTCCGCTTCTCATTGCCTGGAAGAATCCACAATTGTCATGGAAACGATTGGCTTCCCTGGAAATGAGCCGGGTGTTTAATTTTATTACCTTTGTTTTATTAGGCTCGCGCAGACGGCCGGCGTTGTTCCTTCGTCTCCGTAAGATAATTGTATCCCACATTCGCCATTAAGGATCAGTTAGCGCATCACGCTAATTAGAATTCAACCTTAGGACAATTTAGAGCTTACTTCAATTTTCTGCCGGGCGGGAAGGTCGTCCCGATCCTTGCATTTTTGGCTTGGACCTCTCCCGTAAAACGTTTACACTTGGCTGCCGCGTATTTGGACACAGTTAATTTAACCATTTCATTTGGCGCGGCCATTTAACTATTACCGCCCCGTGCTCGACGACCTGAACCCGGAATGTGATCTCTTGTAACTCTGTACTCGCACAAAGTAATCACAGGATTCTCGTCGGGGCGGAAATGCGAGCACAGAAGAGCTTCAAACACGGCCTCTCTGAACAGACGACGCCGGATCCCCGAAGAGTTTGCCTCACTTTACCTTGGACGCGACTGTAAAACGTCTCGGAGTGTGTTCTAAGCCCGGCGAGAAAGTAACCCCTGCCTTTGAGCCCGCGCTGGACGGCGACGCGTCAAAGTCAAAGCCGAACACACACAAACGCACATAACTTTCAAAAGCTTACATCGTTTCCGCCTTTATCGTGTTTTCCTTTAACACGGCCCACTGCGAGATCCTAAATCAATCCGCCAGTCCGATCAAATGTCAAATCTCTCTCTTTCCTTGCTTAGATCAGTATGAAAGGAAGGATGTGTGTGCATTTTCGTGTATGTGTATTTCTGTCTTCTCCTCTGCGTGTATGTGCATGTGAGCGCGTGTATGTGTGCCCCCCTCATTTCCAGACACCCCAACCCTTCCCCTTCCCCTCCCCCACTCCCTTCTATCCTCCCTCCTCTTCCCCACACCCCCATCCCCTTCCATTCCCCCATTCTCCCTCCTCTTCCCCATACCCCCACCCCTAGCGCGCCACCAAAGATCAGTGTAGCAAGTTTTACGTCCGTCCGAGCTTGGTCCGACGTAATTAGAAGAGTGGAGTTGGCAAGTAGATTCCTCTAACTTGGAAGAGGCTCGACACAAGCTGCGAGAGGCGGGGGGGGGGCTGGCAGGCGAAGGGTGGAGGGTGGAGAGAGGAGGGAAAGAGATGGAGGGTGGAGAAAGGAGAGAGGGAAAGAGATGGAGGGTGGAGAAAGGAGAGAGGGAAAGAGATTGAGGGTGGAGAGAGGAGGGAAAGAGATGGAGGGTGGAGAAAAGAGAAAGGAGGGAAAGAGATGGAGGGTGGAGAGAGGAGGGAAAGAGATTGAGGATGGTGTGTGGAGAGTGAAGAGTGGAGAGAGGAAGGATGAAGAGCGGAGAGTGAGAGATGAAAGGTGAAAATTGGTACTGCTACGCTAAAGAAAAAAATACGGTGATACTGACGATATATATGATCATAACGTATACGATGATGTCATAATAATGATGGCATTAATAACATAATATTAGTATCTTGCATCACAAGAATAATGATATAATTAAGAAACGTACAACTATAACCATATTATATTAAAGATTATAGGGATGATTTGATTATGATAATAATAATAACTATTATAATACAGACAAGAAAAATAGCAAAAAACTATTTTAATAATATTACTGAAGTTATCAGCATTACTGCTATCATAATTAATACAATATACAAACGACATCATCACCAGTTATATTACGACAATAAAAATATAACGCACAACGCTATATTTTTTTCCTAGACAAGGTCCCTGAAACTAATATAAATGAAGGGATAAAATAAATGAGAACAAATAAAAAATTCCAACACGATGTCTCCGCCAACTGCAACATTTTTCTTTCCGTTTAGCCGTACATGAATGCATGATAATATTAGTCTGCTTGTTTAAGGCGTCCTAAAATCTGTATAAGTACCACCTATTTTTTCATGGAAATTCCCCCCGCTAAAAATTCCGGCCGCGATAATGTTCATTTTTCACAACAGATGGCGCCACGGACGTGTGGCTTAATGTGCCGTAATAAAGTTTACGTTCCCTTTCGAATAATATATTCATGTGTGATACGGCATGCCTTCCCGATACATATCTAACTTCTGAGGCAGAGGCAGTACGGAAAACTGCGGAAAAACACAATTAAAACTAGTGCCGTTATGGTTTCTGAGAACATAACCATTACCATTGTTAGCAACGATGAGAAGGCACTGAACAACAAGAGAGTCAAACACATCACCAGCATCAATACTAACAGAAAAGGATCAGCTGATGAAAAAAGAACCGGTTCTCTTTCAAAATATGTACAAGCCATGTGTGTGCGTGTCACACACACGTGTGTGTGTGTGTGTGTGTGTGTGTGTGTGTGTGTGTGTGTGTGTGTGTGTGTGTGTGTGTGTCACACACACGCACGCGCACGCACGTACGCACGCACGCACGCGCACACACCACACACACACACACCACACACACACACACACACACACACACACAATCTATATATATATAATATCTATATATATATATAATTGTCCCAAA
>NC_051393.1:44873842-44878842 GCF_015228065.2 Penaeus monodon
TATATTATATATATATATATATATATATATATATATATGTATCATAGATATATTGTAGACACACCTCTCTCTGTTCCTCTTCTTGAGAGTATCCGTGTCTGATCTAAGTCAGCATAGCTCAGCGGGACCCGCCTTCCGCCTTCAGTCGAGGACAGACGAGGGACTTTCCTTCTCGTGCCCCAACCTGTTCCACCTTATCCCTCCCTCCTTCCTTCCCTCCCTCCCTCGTTCCCTCCCTCATTCCCTCCGTCTCTCCTTCCCTCCCTCCCTCCTTCTCTCCTTCCTCCCTTCCTCCCTCCCTCCCTCCTTAAATCCCTAAATCCCTCGATTCCTCCCTCAGTTCCTTCCTCCTTCTCCCCCCCCCCCCTCTCTCTCTCTCTCTCTCTCTCTCTCTCTCTCTCTCTCTCTCTCTCTCTCCTTCCCTCCCTCCTTCCTACCTTCCTTCCTCCCTCTCTCGGTTCCTTCTTCCTGTGCCCCTTCCCTCCCTCCCTCCCTCCCCAGCCTTCCGTCTTCGTCCTCCTCCTCGTCCTCCTCGTCCTCCTTCTCCTCCTCCTCCTCACTTCCTCTTCACCTTCTCCCCCTCCCTCTCCACACCTCCTCCTCCCTCTCCCCTTTCTCACCTCCTCCTCCTAATCCTCTTCCCCATCCTCACCTCCTCCTCACCTCCCCCTCCTCTTCCTCTTTCTCTTCCTCTTCATCTTCCTCCTCCTCCTCCTCACCTCCTCCTCCTCATCATCCCCCTACCCTTCCCCCACTCCCCCTCATCCCCCTCCCCCACCTCCCCTTCCCCGTCCTCCTCCCCCTCCCCTCCCTGTCCTCCTCCTCCCCCTCCCCTCCCCCTCCCCAGCCTGACCGATCCCCCTTTCCCCTCACCGTCGCCACTAAGCTGGCCACGTCTGCACGAGGGCAGTCAAGGAACAATACGTGCGTCTTTAATCTGCCGAGGGGAGCGGCGGGGGCGAGTGAGGGAATCTTGATGGTATTGTAGGCATCTCTTAATAATGGTGAGGGGACCTGGATCATCGTGGTCGTGGCGGCGGGAAGGGGAGAGTGAGGGGAAGGAGAGGTGAGGTGAGTGGAGAGGAAGAAGAGGAGGAGGAGACGGAAGGAGGTAGGAGAGACCTTTCCATACCTTTACGGAGGTCACTGTGCATTTTTTTTTTCATCCGTAGTGCATTAAGATACGTATCAAAATTTACAACGATTCTTTTCCGCACAAAATATATTCTTTACGCTTTATTACCATCTTTGCAAGTCTTCTAGTTCATTGAAGTACGTATCAAAATATACAGCCATACTATTTCGTACCAAATATTCTCTCTACATTTCATTCCCATCTTTGTAAATCATCTCTCCACCTCCGGTGCGTATAAGAACAGAATAAACACGCAGATCCTCACAGCATCCAATTACAGTAGATTTTACTGTAATACTAACGTTATATTCGATACGCAGCGTAGACGAGAAAGGCAGGAAGACATATCACAACACCGATGGTAATGAAATAAAAGTCTAACAAGATTTACGCGGATATGGAATGTTAAATGAGTTAATTTTACGCCTCCACTGGTCTTTTGTGATTAGGCGGGGGAGTGGGTCTAAGGGTGTTTGTGGTCGCGGGAGATATGTTTGTTGGTGTTTGTGGTTTTCTTAGTGTGTGTGTTTGTGTTGTTTGTGTGTGTGTGTGTGTGTGTGTGTGTGTGTGTGTGTGTGTGTGTGTGTGTGTTTGTGTGTGTGTGTGTGTGTGTGTGTGTGTGTGTGTGTGGGGCGAGAGAGAGAGAGAGAGAGAGAAGAGAGAGAGAGAGAGAGAGAGAGAGAGAGAGAGAGAGAGAGAGAGAGAGAGAGTGTGAGATTGGGAAATAGATAAGAAATATCTAACTTCTTCTTCTTTCTGTTTCCCTCTTCTCTTCCCCTCCTATCCTCTCTCTCTCTCTCTCTCTCTCTCTCTCTCTCTCTCTCTCTCTCTCTCTCTCTCTCTCTCTCTCTCTCTCTCTCTCTCTCTCTCTCTCTCTCTCTCTCTCTCCCCCTCTGTTCATTGCAGTTGCAGAAGAGCGAAACTAAGATCCAAAATTAGTTTTCAGATTTGGAAATCCTGTGGCTTCCCGCGTTACTTCAAGATTAATGACTTCTGCTTTCTCCTTATTTCGCTTTTATTTGCCTTTGTGGCTTCTCCCTTTCGGGCTTTATGTGCTGTAGTATCACAGTTTGTGGTCTTCTTCTCATGTATATACAAACACATATTTACGTACACAATGCATGTAGATTCACACGTACACACGCATTTACATATACCATGCTTGTAGAAACACTCATTTACGTAGACCATGTATGCACACGCACGCACGCAGGCAGGCACACACACACACACACACACACACACACACACACACACACACACACACACACACACACACACACACACACACACACACACACACACACACACACACACACACACACACACACACACACACACACAAATGATAATAGTAGTAGTAGCAGTAATAATAATAATAATAATAATAATAATAATAATAATAATAATAATAATAATAATGATAAAATACATGTATGTCACTATTTATTTTTTTCTCTTTTTCATCGATGATTGTTATCATATCTTGTCAACATCGCTGTCATTATACCAAGACCTTTTTAAGGAATGGAAAGCTGAACGTAAGGCAACTAATCACTTTCTTGCACAGTACTGAGACCCAGTGTATTTGCAGAGTATTTGGGTTACCGAATTCTGAAAAAAAAATGTCTTGAATTATCTGTTGTTGTTTTTTGTTTGTTTTTGTTTTTGTTTTGTTTTTGTTTTGATGTCTCATTAGTTCCACGTATCAGTAAGGGTAAGAAATTGAACCTCCTCCCTGCCACGTATGCTTTATCCCGAGTTCTGCTTTACTTCACATTTCTTTATCATTTTACTCACGGCGGAGAATACAGAGGAAGAGAAAAAAAATATATTAAAAATTTCATGCAGAAGTTAAAGATTTTTCACCAGTTTTCCTCGCTTCTCATTATTCATTCCGTTCTATGTACCTTTTTTTAACTCTTTTTTTTTCTTCTTCCTCCTCCTCCTCCATCTCTCTCTTCTCTTTTTAGATCTTCATCTTCTTCTTTTACTGTCATGCATAAACTACTTGCTCCTTGCCTGCGTACAGTGTTGCCAACTTCCCGTTCTCGTTTTCTCGGTGTTATTGCGAGAGCGCCCGAGTGAGTGTTTTATTTTTTTAACTTTCGTTCCTTTTGCAATGCTTTTTGGGTTTGATCGTTCTTATGTTGGTGGTTATTTTTTTGTTATTCGTTTATTGTTCTTGTTTCCTTGCCTCACATTCTCCTCTTCTCTCTTTCGCTTCACGAACCTCCTTCTATTTACTTTGTATTTTTTCTAAAAAAATTTCCCACTTTTAAAATATTAACAATACAGCTACTGTTTTCCTAATATTTTTTTCCTAATATTATTGTTGCTTGATATCCGTATTCGTAAAATAAACCAAGAAATTACAAATTATTAATTATAAAGGACACTAAAACTAATTTAGAAGAAAATTCTCCCTACCCCCCCCCCGCCCCCCGCAGCTCGAAGCGCCTGTAAGTGGTAACCTTCTCCCAACCTGCCCACCGGCCTGTAACACGTTGCCCGCACCGGATAAAACTCTCTCTCTCTCTCTCTCTCTCTCTCTCTCTCTCTCTCTCTCTCTCTCTCTCTCTCTCTCTCTCTCTCTCTCTCTCTCTCTCTCTCTCTCCTTAACTCCCTCCTTCCCTCCCTCCCTCCTTCCTTATTTCCTTCCTTCCTGATTTCCTTCCTTCCTTCCTTGGCTCCCTCCCTCCGTCCCTCCTTTCTTCCCTCCCTCTCTCCCTAAATCCCTCCCTCCCTCCCTCCCTCCCTCCTTCCCATCCCCCCTTCCCTCCCCACTTCCCTCCCCCCTGCCCTCTCTCCCTCCCTCCCTTCTTCCTACCCTCTCCCTTCCCTACCCCCTTCCCCTCCCTTCCCTTCCCTCCCCCTCCCTCCCTCCCCCCCCCCTCCCTCCACCGCACCGGATAAAACTCGAACCCGCGTCGGGTGAGGAGGACGACCCGAGCCGAGCCGACGAAGGCCCGGCCACCGAGACGCGTGACGGACAGAAAACGAGAACGGAGCGGAAACTGACGAACAAATGGCCAAAGTTAAGACAAATTACAGTCGGGGAAGTTTGCATATTATCTAGACTGTCGACGTTTGTTCAGAGGTACGGCGGGTGGGGGCGGGGGAGGGGAGGGAGAGGGAGGGGAAGGAGTGAGAAGGGAGGAGAGTGAGTGGAAGGGTGGGAGTAAGAGGATGAAGGAGGGAGAGGGAGGTGGAGGGAGAGGGAGGTGGAGGGGGAGGAGAGAATGAGGGGAAGGGTGGGGGTGAGAGGGTGAAGGAAGGAGAGGGAGGGTGAGAAGGCGGGAGAGAGTGAGTGGAAGGAAGGGTGAAAGGGGGGGTTAAGGGATGGGGAGAGAGGGAGGAAGGAAGAAAGGAGAGAGAAGGAGATAGTAAAGGGTGGCGGAGTGAGGAGAGGGCAGTGGGGGGAGGAGGAGGAGATAAAGAGGGAGGGAGGAAGAAATGGAGAAAGTAAGAGGAGAGGTAGAGGAGGGAGTAGGAGGGGCACAGGAAGCGGAGGAGAAACAAAAACGAAGGACAAGGAAAGGAAATGCAAGAAAGGGAGAGAGAGAAAGAATATTGAGGAAATGCTTGATTCCGAAAAAATGAAGTCTGTGATAAAAACGAGAGAAGAGAGAGAGAGAGATAAATGAAAAGTAAGGGAAAGGAAGACACTAAATAGCAATAAAAATGACATAAAGACGAGCGAAGAGGGAGAAAAGAGGAAGGAAATGTAGGGAAGATAGACAAAGTGTTTATGAAAAGGAAGGCGAAGGGTATAGAGAAAAAGGAAACGTTAAATGTTCAGGAAATGTGGAAAAAAGAAACTGAAAAAGAAAATACAAAAGGAACATACAAAAAGAAGAAGAAA
>NC_051393.1:44891342-44893842 GCF_015228065.2 Penaeus monodon
AAATATTAGACAAGGACAGGAGAAGAATAGACAGAAAGCGAATGAAAGAAAGCGAAGTAAAGAAAGGGGAGGCGGAGAGATACACGTCCACATAAAGAACAGGAGATATGACCTCTTCACTATGCTGTGTGCCATTCACCAGCGTAAACAGCAAATACTGTGATTTTTTTTTTCAAGAGTAACAATACATAACCATAGATTAACACCATATAGCTTAGGGTTTTATAAAATCTGAGACTAGGTCAGTTTATGTAACATTAAGATTGACTAAGCTAGTGGAAAAGATAGCGGAATCAGTATATAAAAACATAACTAATTTGCCAGGTTATTTTCTTTTCCTTATAAGTCCATTGAAAGGACAAAGGGATAATTTTGTCATCCGGTAAAATGATGCTGAACAGAATTATGATTAAGTACGGTTATATTGTTATTTAGATTATGTTATACCTGATGGTTTCAGGTTGAATATAAATATTTATACACTGTGTAATTAAAGTGTTGAGCATAGAGGGTAGGTCTAGCAGTGAAATTAACTTTTTTTGTATATAGTCATGCCAACCCCATCATATACAGAGAGAGAGAGAGAGAGAGAGAGAGAGAGAGAGAGAGAGAGAGAGAGAGAGAGAGAGATTGAGAGAGCGATTGAAGGAGCGATTGAGAGAGAGAGAGAGAGCGAGCGAGAGCAAGAGAGAGAGAGAGAGAGAGCGAGAGCAAGAGAGAGAGTGAGCGAGAGCAAGGGAGAGAGCGAGAGAGAGAGAGCGAGAGAGATGACACAACGACATTTCATTATCTGCCGAGATTAGCGGAGGTGGCGGCGCCCTGGGTGTGGTGTCGCGCAGGCCAGGTTTAGGAGCCGTAAAGCAGGGCGTTATGACGAGGCGCCGGCCACCCAGCTACTGCGGCCCGCTACTAAATGTCTCTTTAATAACTTCTTTATCTCCTCCGTCGCCACGGCTGCGGATATCAAATTCGCAGCCGCTGAAAACTTTTATAATCCGAACTCGAGAATCGCCGGGAGATAAATCGCTGGGCGGCGAACACCTGAGTCTGTTAAGGCGGATCCAAGATACGTGTGTGTTTATTTGTCTGTCCATCTGTCCGTTTATTAGTTTGTCTGTCTGTTTATCTATGTGGCTGTTTACGTGTATGTGTGTTTACGAATATGTGTATGTGTGTGTGTGAATGTGAACGTGTTTGTGTTTTACATGTTTGTTTATACTTAAATTATAAATTATATATATATATATATATATATATATATATATATATATATATATGTATATATATATATATTTATATAGATAGATAGATAGATAGATAGATAGATAGATAAACAGATAGATAGATGTAGTACATATATGCGTACATTTACATGCATTCACTAGGCATACATTATGCAAATGCTGCAAGTATATAACTTATCTCAAAGGTAGACCGATTTAAGTTTGCAATTTATAGTCGATCTCGTTTGCAGCAAACAAGGTAAAGCTGTTTTTTATTCTTTTTTTCGTAGCGTTATCACAAAGATACGAAGAGCAGGAACAGTCTCGCACCCCCCCCCCCTCCCTCTCTCTCTCTCTCTCTCTCTCTCTCTCTCTCTCACTTTCTCTCTCTCTCTCTCTCTCTCTCTTCTCTCTCTCTCTCTCTCTCTCTCTCTCTCTCTCTCTCTCGCCGGAGCTGCCAGATATCTCCAGACGCGTTACACGAGCACTGGCAGTTTATTCTGCTTTTCCTTTTCCGGTTTTCATCCCTCCTCTGTCGTCCCCATTATCCCGGTCCCCAATTTCCTTCAGCCCTCTCTATTTCAGCCCTATACACTCTCCACTTCTCCCCCAGCCCTCCCCCTGCACCCATAGCGGGCTCCATCCCCTTTCCCCCATGGGCAATAACCTAGGGTATGACTCCCCAACTTCCGTAAGTCCGCACGCAACTTTCAATATTAAACTGGCAACGTCGAATATTAAGCCTACCTGGAATTCCCGGGAAATGCCTGTCCTGCGATTGGTCTGTTTTTAGAACAGGATTTGAATTTTATTGGCTGATTTGAATTTTGTGTCGAGCTGTATGATTGGTTAATTGGATTTTTTGTTTTCTTTTAACGGACGAGCCGATTGGTTGACGTAAAGTTAACCTGGGTTTGAATTGCTGAGTTCGACGGCAAGTGCGCGGGTCTTGGTTGTTGATTGCCGAGTTCTATTGCCAGGTATTGTTGTTGACTGCTGGATGCCACTGTATTCTATCAGCGAATGTTAACTTCATTTTGCTTTTTTATTTTTGATTGTTTTGCTGTGTTTTTTGTTGCCTTTGATGCCTAGGGAATTTACTTTTTTCTTGAAAGTTGTCTTGTCTAACATTTTTTTCAGGACGTTAATTGCCTTTTGAAGTGTTTTACTTTCGTAGTGCAGACTTATATTTTCGGTTTGTAAAGGCACTAAACGGCTTGTATTCACCTGCAAGAGAAACCTCCACAGGAAAACTACCGAGCAGTGTCCCTTGCTGA
>NC_051393.1:44906342-44913842 GCF_015228065.2 Penaeus monodon
TCCATCAATCAACCTCAAGTGGTGTCAATACAGACATGCAGGTGGAGTCAACCTCGATGGCTGTTTGTTGAACGTGACCAAACCCTGCGAGGGCCCCGAGGGGAACCGAGGAGCGTTGGGGTTACCAGGGATATTTAGAGGGCAGGAACGAGGGTCTGGTATTGACTCACGGTCACCAGGATTAACGAGCGAGTGGAGCCGCCTCGCATCTCGCTCGGACTCACGTGCGGTTCTGCTCAGCCCGACGAAGTTCTGTAAGCGCGGGAGACGGGTCATGCAGGCCTCACGACGCTGGGACCGGAACTCGCGCTGGGAGGGGCAGCGGGGAGTCTAGGTCACGTGTGCACACGCACGTACACACCAACATACATACATACATACGTATGTATTATGGTGTATTCTGATGGTATCATCCATATGTATAAATAGTTATATATATATATATATATATATATATAAATATGATCGTTGTATTTGTATATTGTGTTGTTTTTGGTATGTAGTATTGTTTTTATGTTGATTGTGTGTATGTAGTGGTATATATTTACGTTAAATGTAAGTGTATATTGTATATATATAGTATATATAATTTATGTATAATATATGTTATGTTTTGTATTTGTGTTTTTTTTTTTTGTTTTTTTTTTTTTTTGTTGTATAATTAATAGTATAAATAATTATATATATATATATATATATATATATTTTATGTATTGTGTGTTGTAATAATTGTTGTGTGTATATATAGTGTTATATGTATATATATAATATATATATATATTATATATATTATAGTATGATATATTATATATATATAATATAACATATGTATATATATATATATATATATATATATATATATATAACATAGATATATATTATATATATATTATATATATATATATATAATATATATATATATACAACAGTATATATATATATATATATATATATATATATATATATATATTATAGTAATCTTGATTAAGGTCCAAGCCAATGATCCTTAGCAACAGGCGGGGCTTCTGAGGAATTTCGGCAAGATGAAAAAATAATTCCTCAAGCTGTACGTGATGCAAGAGGTGCGAAATTTTAGCAATTTCCCAACATCGTCGCCACTACACGAACCTCTTCACCACAATGTGCCCATTCACGTGAGAGCTGAAGGAACAAGAGGTACATGTGCCAGACGGGAAAAAATGGAGCTGAAGAAAACTAAGGATAAAGACGAAGATTAGGAGGAGGTAAAACGAAGAGGGTTGAGGATTAAAGATGTTACGGCGGAGAAAAGGAGGAGTTGAAGGAGGGAATGGAGGTAGCTTTGAGGACATGTATAAGTGATGATGGCTATAATGACTGCGATGGCGACGACTACGATAGTGATAATGACGATGGGGTCAGGTCGGAGGGAGAGAGTAGGCGCAGGGGGTCAAGGGAGAGAGAGAGGGTGCGAAAGATGTCTTGAAGATGTTTACAGAGTGGGACGCAATGCCGGTCACGTTCAAGACGTAAGCCAATACGTCCTTTCGTCCAAGAGCAGGAGCACAAGGTCAGGGGGAGGGGGCGGGGAGAGGGGGCAAGCCACGGGGTCTGCCAGGTAACTGAGTGGGTAAACAAGCAGGCCAGATGGCAGAAGAAGGTCAGAGAAGGTGAGTGGTTGGACTGTGGGTAGGCAGGCAGGCAGGCTAGAAGGATAACTGGTTTTGGAAGTAGATGCAGCATTATGGTCATAATAGCGCTAATAAATGGAGTCAAATTATGCAGTAGCATGATGATGATAACGCCAATGAATGCATATATGAAATGATATCAGTTTGAGAATCCTTTAGAAAAAACATGAGATGCTAAACGAAACCAGAACTGACATCTGACTCAAGTGTTGTATCATAACTGGTCTCCGGTGCCACAGGGATGGATTGTCACACATAGATTTGAGTGATCGAAGGTCGAACGATAAACAGTTCTGTGAAAAACGTCGCTTCTGAAGGATTGGCGATGCAACTTCGGTGATTTTGCGATGAGATGAATGTTATCAGGTATGATAAGGAGATTAATAACAAGCTTGAAATAGTCTAAGCCTCTCTAAGAGATGACTGGGATGATAAGAATCTGAATAGATTATTCACTGGGAAGCGTTTGAATATGGGAAAGAGGAGCAGATAGATGCAGGAGTAAGGAGTTATGGGATGGAAATTGTCGAGGTCGATGATGGTAACCTTCACAAACATCAGTTAGAACATATAGTAGCACTGTAACTGACAGAAGCAATTGATGAATTAGGCACAAGAACAGTGGCAGGTGTGCACACTAAATTGCTGAAGACGATCTTCTCTTTTCTGAACCCCTATCGCTGGCTATAGTTGGCAAATAGGTAAACCCAAAATAGCAGTGAATATCGACGTTGGCAGGAGCCCCGAATGCTGGCAGTAGGCCTGGGCGGCGGTAGGACTAGGCCTGACCCTCGGCGGCCAGTGGTGAGCTATGTAATAATATCCCGAGATCGATCCCCCATCCATCACCTGGAGTGCGGCCGCCGAGTCCATCACGGGCACGGGGTGTGCGCAGGGGGGGAGGGGGGATAGGAGGGAGTGTGGAGGGGGTGTCGTGCCTAATCGTGCCTGTTCCTGTTTGCTGGGCGATGCTCCTGCACCCCCGCCCTCGCCGCCCCTCTTATCCCGTAGTAAACACGCTTCCAAGTTGACTCGAGTGCTAAGAGCGAAGATGTGAGTGAATCAGGCCTTGTGGTAGATTTTATCCCCTTTCACTAGTGCTGTTTCTCAGTACTTAAAAGGTTAATGATGAGGTAAAAAAAAATGCTAATCAGCAAATACGATTTTTTAAAGGGCATGAAAGAGATGAAAAGAACGTTAGATAATTAACTAAGCGATATTGTTTCCCAAGCTATCGTGAAGTGAAATCGCGATCAGAGCATGATTCGTGAAGATAAATGATTGCTCTTTACTCTTGTATTATATAAACCACATTAAAGGCAACTGAACAGCAACAGTTGGGAATGTTGGCAAAATTCCAGACAAGGAATGTAAACAAGCCACGTTGGGAATCGGGGCCTGGAATCCTAATAATACATGGTAGGCAGGTAGATGAGGATTCACATCAACAGACTGCGAAATGCGTATATAATGTATAAAAGTTCGAAGACAGAAACAAAGACCTAAACGTAAACACGTAAAACATATGAGTTTTTTGTCAGAACCAGCAATTGTCATTTTATGTCACAATCCATTTACAATAATAAAAAAACTGTCATCCCTTTACAAATATTTCAGATTACAATCCTCGATTTAAAAAAAAATGGCTGGCGAAAGCAAGAGCCCGAGTTGAGCCCTCAGCAAGGAAGGCGCGGCAGGTGTGCACGCGAGGCGGCCTCTGTCGCGGCGGCGGGATTCAAACTAGACAAATTAACATGCCATCCATCACTCCCGCCCGACGGCTGCTATCCTCTCGTGGTGTGTCGCGGGCGTGTGCCGCCTCGGCTTTAGTGGGCGGCTCCGCGGGCGTGTGCTGCTTCTGCCCTGTGTGGGTGGCTCCGTGGGCGTGTTCTGCATCTGCTCTGTGTGGGCGGCTCCGCGGGCGTGTGTTTTGCCTTTGTCCTGTGTGAGCGCTGCCTCAGCCCGCCGTACTTGAGGACGTTTCGGTATGCATATCCCGTCTCTAAGGTCCCTGGCACGCCCCAAGTTGGCGGTATGGGCGCGAGGCAGCTCGTATATCTCCGGGATGGGCCGCTACTACAAAGTTGAGGGCGCGGGGAAGTTGGGGCTTAATGCATGGGGAGTGAGGCGACAGCATCGGATATGCATAGGTATGAGGAGGAAGAAAATAATGCCCCGAGAATGGGACCGAACGCGGGAAATAATCATAAAGAAAATTAAAGCTCAGAAGATTTTACCTCTGACAAATATGCAATAGGATTCATGACTGCCTTTTGAAATGCGGGGGAAATTTATCATAGCACTGTCTTCGGTCCTCGAAAACCTCCTGTAACCGAGTAATCTTTAATTATTTATGATAATAATTGCATTATTTTTTTCTCTTTGTTTTAGTTTTAAACGTCAATAATAATAATGATAGTGAGCTGTAGTTATTCAACACAAAGTCTGATGCGAACGATACTTTTAATAAGTAATTCTTGTGGCTTCATAGCCTTACACAGCAAAAGTCATTAGCATATCCATGAATATAACCTCTACTATCACGACCATCAACCTCTTAAAAGTGATTAATATCACCCTGGCCACCATCATAAGCGCGTCCACCATTACGGCCAACAAGAACCATCACTATCTTTCTAATTACTATCAATTATCCCCATTATGACTTCGAGTAGATGTTCCCATAGTGCCGCTGCTAGGAACTAACGGCTCCGTTTTCTTTGATGGTCAGACGCGCCCCTACCCTCTCGCCTCCCTTCCCCGCCTATCTGTCTCTCTCTCTTCTCTCTTTTGCTTTCTCTCTCTCTTCTCTCTTTTGATTTCTCTCTCTCTTCTCTCTCTCTCTCTCTCTCTTCTCTCTCTCTCTCTCTCTCTCTCTCTCTCTCTCTCTCTCTCTCTCTCTCTCTCTCTCTCTCTCTCTCTCTCTCTCTTTTCTTTCTCTTTCTCTTTCTATCTATCTCTCTTCTTCTTCTTCTTCTTCTTCTTCTTCTTCTTCTTCTTCTTCTTCTTCTTCTTCTTCTTCAACTCACTCCCCCAGTCAATCATTCTTTTCAACAGTTCTTTTCCTTTAGGGATTTAACCCAAGAAATCTCTCAAGACCGCATGAAAACAAAAGAGGAATCACACCATAAAAGAATTACAAAGGAAATAAAAGAAGAGGCGAAGATTGAAAGAGAGAGAGAGAGAGAGAGAGAGAGAGAGAGAGAGAGAGAGAGAGAGAGAGAGAGAGAGAGAGAGAGAGAGAGAGAGAGAGAGAGAGGGAGGGAGAGAGAGTCAACTCAAGTCAATTCACCTTCACGAGAAACGCAGAGATGGTTGTTGTGATAAGAGACATACCGTTTGATCTCAATATATTTTCTACTGGTGCTGTTCGTTGGCCTCTGCGGTGTGGTTATCAGTCGGTGTCGTTAATGTTACGGATTTACTTGCTTATTTGTTATTGTGATAGTGGAGATGATTTGTAGTAATGGTTAGTGGTGCTAATGGTTAGTGGTGTTAATGATTAGTGGTATTTTGTTTCTACTACTGCTACTGCTGTTATTATTATTACTACTATAATTACTCTACTACTACTATTACTACAACAATAGCAACAACAAAGCAGCAGCAGGAATAACAACAACTACAACAACAACAATAACAGTAGCAGCAACAAAGACAAACAGAACAACAACTACAGCTACTACTACTACTACCACTACTACTACTACTACTACTACTACTACTACTACTACTACTACTACTACTACTACTACTACTACTACTACCACCTCGTGTGTGTGTGTGTGTGTGTGTGTGTGTGTGTGTGTGTGTGTGTGTGTGTGTGTGTGTGTGTGTGTGTGTGTGTGTGTGGAGAGAGAGAGAGAGGAGAGAGAGAGAGAGAGAGAGAGAGAGAGAGAGAGAGAGAGAGAGAGAGAGAGAGAGAGAGAGAGAGAGAGAGTGTGTGTGTGTGTGTGTGTGTGTGTGTGTGTGCGTTTGTGCGTGTGTGCGTGTGTGTGTGTGTGTGTGTGTGTCTGTGTGTGTGTGTGTGTACACATACATACACACATATTTATCAATTTCTTTATTTACTTATCTTTTTCAATATGCTGTATGCGTGTACGTTTTTTTTTCTATTTTTTGTTTGTGTTCATATACTGTAGCCAAAGTGCTTTTGCCTGCGACCGAGGCCGAGAGGCAGCGCAAAGGAGCCGGGCAGGAGGGCGGCCACGACCGGGAAGAGAAGCGAGCCGACAGCGGGGCGAGGCTGTGCATGCGGGCGAAGGTGGCGAGGCGGGCGAGGGGAGACGGGGCAGCGCCGCCTGGAGAGCGAGTGAGAGGAAAACTGGCGAGTGAGGCTGTCCACTGCAGGACTTGTGTACACGCGAGCCAAGGGATCCCCTATCGCCGAATTTACAGCAAAAGTTGGCCGGCGTAATTTTGCCTGCCGTTTTCGCCGATGCTATTTGCATTGCCCCTTTGCGTAAACAGAAAGATGCTCGGCGCGCTGTTTGCTCTACTGCGAGTACACTTGTTTAAAAGGTAGAATTTCCGAATTTCTGCAGAGGTTTTCATCCAGCACTGCAGTCCTCCTAAAGTTACTTTTCACTAGTACATTGGTCTTAAGAACTGGCGAGGGGATGAGAAAATACATTTGAATATAGAAAAAAAAATGTTAGTACGAATACAGGTCATTTCTTTGCATTGGCTGTCCTTGTATAAATTTATCAAAAGGATATGTTTGATATACATAAAACAAGTAGATTTTAACCCGTCGCTTTTATACATACATCATCATCTTTCTTTCTTCCTTTTTTTTAAACTCTATTTGTTGACTCATTGTTGACTGTCACCTTTACTGCGTTGGTGAGCGACACTTCTAATTTGGATTCCTTCCTCGTGAACTTGTACCAACTTTCGGTTCAGGACAAAAGTCAGTCTCAACTCCAAAGTACTTTAGAACCTTCCTTGTTATGTTTGACCGTTTCCACATTGATTCGTTTCCTTTCATCTGCATTTTTCCTGAATTTTCCTTCAGATTACATCCCACTCATTGCTCGTGTTTTCCCTCCTGATTTGTGAATTCGTTATGCAATATATGTTGCCCGGATGTTGTTGATAAAGACATTCTTCTGGGCTTGGAAATCAATATGCTTTACACAGAGAAGTGACGCGAAGGTAACATGCGATCCGTGACTGTCTAGTAGATTTATTCAAAGTCCTTTCATTACGGCCTCCTCAAGTGCCATTTTTCTTTTCTTTTTTTACCAAGACTTGAAACTTTATTATCCAATTAGCGATAGAATTCAAGCATTAAAACTTTGACATTTCTTTTGATCTCCTTGTTTCTGAAGGATCTTGTTCTCTACGTTCCATTGCTAGTCTTTTATGTTATTAGAGTATTATAGAGTCCTTTTTATGCTAAACACCGGGAGAAGGTCAGCAGTTCGTGTAGTTGTTGACTGAAACGGGAGAAGCTCTTGTAGATGTGTAAGTTTTGCCCGGTTTTCCTTGACTTCGCTTTTGATGTCACCTGAAAATTTGAGCTTTGCTGCCACATTGTTTCCCGAGAACGTTTTCCGACTCGATTGTTCATCTTCTTATCAGTTTTCATCGAGGATAAAAGGAAGGAAAGGAGGAAAAAAAGTTATGGAAAGCAAAGTAAGGAAAATGAGGGAGAAATTAGCGTAAGCAGGGAGGGGGTAAGGAAATGGGACATAATAAAGGGAAGGATGTTATTAAAGAAAAGAAACAAGTAAGTACAACTAGAAGACATGGAAAGCTGGAGACAAGGGAAGGAAAAAGGAAAAGATGCACTATAACGAGAAGAAGTAGGGGGAGGAAGGGAGGC
>NC_051393.1:44923842-44931342 GCF_015228065.2 Penaeus monodon
CCATTGACATCATCCTCAACTCTTGCTCCACCCCCAGACGTCTTACCTCCCACTTGTCCTTTCGCCCAGCCTTGACCCCCTCCCTCCCCTCCCCCTCCCCCTCCCCCACACCCACTCAACCAGAGGAGTAATCACCCTTTCCTCGCTGCCCATTCAATCCATCCTAACCGCCATTCACACCTCCCTTACTCCACGCATTCAGCCTCGCCCCGTCCACACATCCATACACACCCAGCCTACATGGTGTGTGTGTGTGTGTGTGTGTGTGTGTGTGTGTGTGTGTGTGTGTGTGTGTGTGTGTGTGTGTGTGTGTGTGTGTGTGTGTGTGTGTGTGTGAGTGAGTGAGTGTGTGAGTGTGTGTGTGTGTGTGTGTGTGTGTGTGTGTGTGTGTGTGTGTGTGTGTGTGTGTGTGTGTGTGTGCGTGCGAGTGTGTGCGCATATATATATATATATATATATATATATATATATATATATATATATATATATATATATATATATATATATATATATATATATATATGTGTGTACATATATATATATATATATATATATATATATATATATATATATATATATATATATATATATACACACACACACACACACATACACACATACATACTGCATTGTAGCTTTTGCTGTTGTTGTTATTGCCATTACAGTTATTACTATTATGAATAATGAACTCTGTTATTGCACAGTTTTCACCCGGCTCCCCTTCACACAGTCCTTCACTCTTTCCCTTCTTCCACCCTCCCGTCCTTCCTCCCTTCCCTTTCCTCCCCATGTTTGTGTCCCCTTCATCTTCGCCTTCCTTTTCTCGCGGCCGCTCCCTCCCCTCCCCCCCGCCGCGCCCCCCGAGGTCCACTTGAGGCAGGGCGGCATAACACGATTACGGCGGCGTAATACATCTCTTGCTGATGGCGGCCGTGACGTCCCCCGCCGGTCATTACCGACTTCACTCACCCAAATGACGCGCACAATTTAATTACCGCCCCTCCCACACCCGCTGTTTTCCTCATTCTTGTATCACCACCTGTCACCACCACCCTGCCCTGCCAACTCCCACCGTGCCTCCCTGCTTGCCTGCTTGCTTGTTGCTGCCACCTGCCAGTGCCAGCACCTAAGTCCTCGCCGCTGCTGCCTTTGCCGTTTTGCCAAGCACGTTGCCACAAGTCTTCTTATTCTGACACCACTGCCCCGGCCACTCCTTTATCCTTATACCACCCGTCGTGACCGTGCCACGAACCCTTCTTTCGGCCACCATTTGTCACCATAAGCTGTCCTCCTTGCCTCCATCACTTCGGTCACACGATCCCATACAGGGTTACGATTTTTTTTCCTTACCCGGTTCACCACCCGCTGTCCTTACGCCACCTGGCACTGTCTAACAATCAGTGCCACCATCACTATGGCAAGCCTGCCAACGCCAGGCGTCACTCTGCCGCTTCTAGCTTTCATTGTCATATGATCTGACGTCACTCTGCTATTACTGCCAGTGTTCTTTCGTCACAGTTACTAAGATATTTTTGTTATTATTACCTGTTCTCATTTATAGTAGCTTCATTCCGTAGTTAACACTACATCTGTCAAATGGGACCACCTGCTATCACTAACACCTGCCACTTGCCGACATTCCTTACGTCAGCCAGCAGATATCCCGACATGGCTTCGTCAGGTTACATATGCAACCCTCCCGCCCCTCCACATTAAATACCACCGACCATCAAGCATCACGTCTGCCAAACAATTAAAAATCACATGATATTAATAATCCAGATCACAGTGAGTTTCAGTAATTCGCCTCTAAGTGATAGCGAGCAGCAAGGCAGAAGAGAAGGAGTGCATGCGCGCTGGAGATCATATTACACAGCTCCGTGCCCGTTACATTGTAATACCCCACATTAAGTAGTTAATAACCAGTCCCGTTAGGTCATGATGGCTCTCATCGCCTTGATTGATAGATCAGATGTCTTAGTCTCGTTTGCCCTCCAGACCTCTTTGTCTTTGCAAGATGAAGCTTAATTCGCTAGCCATGTCAGTGAACTCGCTTGGTAAAAAGTTTTGTTTTGATTTTTGTTAGCCTATTTTTGCTTGGATTATAACGTATTTTGTGTGTATCTTCTGGTTCCTAGCCATTGTTTAGCTTGCCATCCTTTATCACGTTTTTTTAGTGATGACTTCTTTGTATTTTCTGCGTGACTTCTTGCCCACTTTATAGCCTTTGTGTCTCTGTTTACATTTTCCTCTTAACCTCTCACTTGTTTTCACTCTATGATTTTTCCAGTCTTCTTTCTCACATTTTTCTGCCAGAGAATGTTATTCTTAAGTTATCTTTCTAAACAGTCGATTGGTTAATCGCTTGAATTTGCCTGGTTATCTATATGAAATAATTGTGTACATATATATATATATATATATATATATATATATATATATATATATATATATATATATATATACGGTAGCTAGTTTATTAAACCTCATCGGAAACGAAAGTGTAGAGATATATATGACGCTCTACTCCTCACTTAAAGGCTTCAGTTTTGTCTCAAGATGTTTAAGTAGAGGGACCTTCATTTGCCCTTTCCTTGGGACTTTTACGTCACTCTCATTTTAGTTCACTCTTATTTGCCTCTCATCCTCTTCTCTTTTCCCTCCCCCCTCCCTCTCATCTCTTTGTCTCTCGCTCTCTTTGAAAATGACTCACACTCATCGTTCACCAGTTTCCCTCGCTAGCATTCCCTATCCATCCTTTACAGTGCTCTTAAACGTAGCTCTCACGTCGTCGGCTGAATCTTCTGAGACGTAAACAGTTATCTTAAGACGTCTTCGCAGGTACCCATCTTTCGACAGTTACGGTGACAACACTTATCTGTACACATACGGTCGTGACAGCTGCCTTCAATAAGCATACCCCGTCAGAAACGCGAACTCTTTTCCCTGTTTGCAAATTAGTATATGATATGATGTCCCGTCTTGATCACGCTTTCGTAGGTACTATTATTTATATAATAGTATCGATACCTGATTCAGAAACTGTATTGTTTAGGGATTCAGAGAGCTATGACGTCAGTTCTTTGTTTCTCACCTCTTCCTACTTTTACATGGGATCGACGGACGGTAGTGTTAATCATACCGGCCTCACAAGACAATATATATATATATATATATATATATATATATATATATATATATATATATACACATATATACCTAATACCTTATCACTGATAACAGTAATAGATAACACCAATGGTTAAACTAAAACTAAACTTTTCCCGAGTACCACCAAACTACCGGCACGTCAATGAACGCCATCGCAACCGCCATTGTCTACTCCCACATTGTCTGATTCACAAACAATTTTCTAACCTGCATAATCTCCTGTCATCATCCACCCTCGCCTCCATAAACAGTGCTTTAATCTCCATAACCACGTAATGACACTGCCATTGAGGAACAACGCTGTGACTTCCGTATGCGCTTCCTCTCTACCCCTTAACATTATTGAAACAATGATATGAACATGACTTCCTTGTGCAGAGACAACGCTGTGCCCTATATAATTACGGAGGAATGACAGCAACCCCAAGATAAATACGGTAACCAGCACAAATTTCGACAAACTTACCGATCCCCTTGCACCACTAATAACAGTGGAGATCCTGTTATCACCACATAAAACCATCCAAGGCAGCCTATAGTAACAAAGCGTCCGCGTCAACGTCTTGTTTTCTTCGTCCAAAAAATTGTCTGACGGAACTCCGGAATCCTTAACTTCTACTAATAGAGAAAACATTGATGGTGAAGCACATCAAGCCGTCATTTTCTTCATAATTACCAGTTTTTCTTGTTCTCACATTCGCAAGAATGAAAAAAATACTATACAAATGGAAACATTTACGATAATAATAAAGGGAGCATGAAACATCCAAGTGCGCGGGATTGTTTTTATTCTAAACTTCTCCAACACGGAACAAAGAAACGCGGCAAGAAACCCACCCCCAACAAGAACGTGGTCACAAACAAGGCAAACAGCAACCCAGCAAACAAGCCAACGGCCGCCCACACCTACACCTCCGCGAGTTCCGCCAGCCCCCACACGCCATCATGGCATACCTCACCATTTATTCCCTAATTCATACCCTGATACTACATCGGCGCTGCCCTTGTCACCCACATCTCCCCGTCAGCCACGCTAAACACACAACAAGGAACGTAATATACAATAAAGATAAAAAGAAGATAAAGAGGAAAAAAAATAAATCCATTATATTCCTCGGGAGCAAAGTAGAACGAGAAGGGATGGAGAGAAAGAGTGACTGAGGAGAAGAAAAAGAGGAAGAAGAAGAAGAAAAAAATAGTTAACAGACGCAAAAGGGAAAAACGTAAGAGTGTCAGCACGGACCGCTCAGACATAACAGCCAGATAATTGAATCATGGCCAGAAGGTGTGAGGGGGAGATAGAGGGGAGAGGGGGAGGATATGTGCGCGTGGGGAGAGGAAGGAAGGAAGGGTGTGCGTAGATGTGCGTGATGAAGAGGAGCTGAAGAAAGGGGATAAGGGAGTGAGTGGAAGGGTGATGATGTGGGTAAAGGGAAAGTAAGAAAATGGGGGGCAGAGAGTGGATGAATGAGGAATGGATGACAAGCGAAAGAAGCTGTTCATCACTAAAGTTAGACAAAGTAAACAAATAATTGTTGTTTAATACCACCGTTTGGAGAGGGGAAAAGATCGTCCTGGTGGGTAGTTCGTCCAGAAAGGGGCACATGAACGCGAGGAAAGGGGAGGTAGAAAGGAGAATGTGAGGAGAGGGGAGGTAGAGAGAAAGATGTGAGGAGAGAGGAGGAAGAGAAGGAGATGTGAGAAGAGGGGAGGTAGAGAGGAGAATGTGAGGAGAGGGGAAGTAGATAGGAGGAAGAGAAGGAGATGTGAGAAGAGGGGAGGTAGAGAGGAAAATGTGAGGAGAGGGGAGGTAGAGAAGGAGATATGAGGAGAGGGGAAGTAGAGAAGAAAATGGAAGGAGAAGGGAGGTAGAGAGGA
This sequence comes from Penaeus monodon, assembly GCF_015228065.2. Classification (NCBI taxonomy): domain Eukaryota; kingdom Metazoa; phylum Arthropoda; class Malacostraca; order Decapoda; family Penaeidae; genus Penaeus; species Penaeus monodon. The sequence continues at coordinate 44,928,892 of NC_051393.1, forward strand.
AAATATGAGGAGAGGGAAGGGAGAGAGGGAGATGTGAGAAGAGGGGCGGCAGATAGGAATATGCGAGGACGGAAGAGCAGAGAGGAGGATGTGAGGAGAAAGGGGAAAGAGAAGACATGAGGAGAGTGAAGGCAGAGGGGCAGTTGCGAGGAGAGGAGAAGCAGAGAGAAAGAGGCGAGGAGAACAAGAGTAAATGTGCTATAGTGCTGTGACAGGAGGTGACAAGGGCGGGCATGTGGCGCGTGTGCGGAGGTGGGTGCGGGTGGAGGCGAGGAAGGTAAAGCCGTGGGGGTGGAGCTAGAGGAGTGAAGGTGGCAGAGGTTATGAATGAGAGGGTAGGAGGAGGAGAGGAGAGGGCAAGGGGAAGCCAGGAGAGGGCTGGGGGAGGGGGTACACTGCGGACCCTGAGTATTGTTAACTCTAGTTGAGACAGGCGAGGGTTGTATGCGCTTAAGGGTGGGTGTGCCACTGAACGTTGTGTTATCACATCATAGCGTTACGTTCTGTAGATGGCACTGGGCGAACGCTCGGTGAAGTCGGCTGCATGGCACTGAGGGCATCATGGGGACAAAGGAGACTTGCGTAGCATGTTTATTAGAATCATTTATTTATTTACATATTTCCATTTTCTTCGCCTTGTTTGTAAAATGGTAAAGTTACACTTTACTACTTTCGATGGTATTTTACACTCGAGTGGTATTATATACTGCAATGTGAGTATATTTATAGCTTTGTACAATTACTTAATCAATACTTTCTCCCCTCGTATACACCAAGAGATCCTCTACCTCCCCTCCACGGTCCCTTCTCCCCCAACCCCCCTTCCCTTAGTCGGCAGCCGGCACTGTTCGTATTAACATGGGGGGACTGTCACTTGATCGGACCCACAGCCTCCCGAGCCAACGAAAAACTTCTCCTTTTGTCAACAAATAGTCTCTAGAGCTTGGAACTTGGGATGTAAATAATCCCCAATGATTATTGCTCCTCCAAGGCCACTAGGTATTTCCGTCAGAGCCCAAGTTCTACGAATATTTTGCGGTATAGCGAGGGTGAGCCGGAGGCCCGTCTCCCGTCCCATATGACGTAAATGGTCTCGGCGCGCTGCTAATTGCGTTATGACAATATAAAAACTCGGTCTTTGTCGGGTGTAATATAGCAAATGCGGTGTAATTGATTGTTTGTGTATAGTGTATGAGGGGAGGACAGTTGTCCTAATTCTGCTCCAGTGGGAATGTGTACGAGTATTTTTTTCTCTCTTTTTTTGCGGAGTGAAGGGGTGACGAAGGGTAAGCGTTAGCTTTTTTGTGGTCGATGTTGTATAGAAATGCTTGAAGGGCTTTTAAAATTTAGAAATTTATTTTGTTAGAGATGTAGAGCAATAGGGATTTTTTTCAGGAAATATTGTGAGTATTAGTTAATATAATAATAATTGTCATGTCAATAAAGAGAGCAATCAAGATGATATTTAGGAATGAGAACAAAGAACACATCAAGGTACGCCCTCTGCCTTGTGTTTCTCCTTCGTACTAGAACAAGCCAAAGCATCCAATCCGAACATCCAATCACTGTTCAGGATTCGCCGATAGAGAAGCGACCGCATGTTCTCCGGTGTTCTTCGGCGACGAAGAGCACATTCCGAATGTCAGGTGTTCTGCTGTTGTTCCATTTGGCGAGGATCAGGCGTGTGCATTAGGAGGGTTCATCATCACATCCACACACTCACTTAACCCAGGGTATATGGGACACTTTTTTAAAGGCCCTCAGTGAGTGATGTGTGGATGCTATATATATATCTTTATATTTACGCAGGCCATCTGCATGTGTTACTCACAGATAATAGCTCGCTCCTCACTCATTAGCCATCACGGAGACGGGGCTAACATAACTACTTCATGAGGTAAGATGTTGATGGTAGCATGACATATGGAATGGCCCACTGATGTTCGTCAAACATGTCTTATTACCATTATGGCTTAAGCCTTTTCTTTGTATTTGGTTTTGGTGGAGTGATGATGAATAGCAGCGCGTCTATATACTCATGCACACGCGCAATTGCACGTGCGCACACGCGTACACACACACACACACACACACACACACACACACACACACACACACACACACACACACACTCACACACACACACACACACACACACACACACACACACACACACACACACACACACACACACACACACACACACACACACACACACACACACACACACACACACACACAAACACACGCACACATACAAATACACATACATATACATATACACATACACATACACATACACATACACATACACATACACACACACACACACACACACACAACTCAAACATAAATATACACAACTACTATTTCCATTTACTTTTCAAAACAATAGGTCGAGAAAACGAGAAAACTTTTTCCCCTCGTGTAAGGCGTTTAAATCGGTCATTT
>NC_051393.1:44943842-44956342 GCF_015228065.2 Penaeus monodon
GTAGATGTATTGTGTGAGTTTGGAAGGTTCATATTGTACGGTTGTCTCAGGAATGTTTTTATTAGTGTCTATCACCGCCGGGCAAGTATGTTGGGTTATTGCTTGGGATAATTGCTGCAGATGTCAAGTGTGGCGGAAGAGGGTCGTTGTGAGGAATGCTTGCAATCGAAGATCTTATTGTGCAGATTATCTTTCGTAAATAGATATACTGTGTATATTTTAAATGTATTCCTTGTACAATGTTTGTTGTATTCTTACTGTTGTTCATGCCTGTGGTATTGCTTTTGAGTTTATGAAAAATATATTTCATATTTCTTATGCATGAACTGTACGTGGCATTGGTAAAGTAGAATCCGTCCAAGAAAGCGAAGGGATGAAGTAGAAAAGTTTGCGAGATAGAAACAAGGTAGATAAACACCCTGCAAAGAATTATGTTTTTTTCCAGTATGTGTATATGTATGTATATATGCACACACACACACACACACACACACACACACACACACACACACACACACACACACACACACACACACACACACACACACACACACACACATACATACATATATATATATATATATATGTGTGTATATGTGTATGTATATGTATTATATATCATATATATATATATATATATATATATATATATATATATATATATATATAATATGTATATAATATATATATGTGCATATATATACATACATATATAATATATACCACAACACACACACACACACACAACACACACACACACACCCCACACACAACACCACACCACACACCACACACACACACACACACACACAAAATATATATAATATATATATATAATATATATATAAATAAAATATATATATATATATATATATAATAATATATATATATATAAAATATATATTATAATTGTGTGTGTGGTGTGTGTGTGTGTGTGTGGTGTGTGTGTGGGGTGTGTGTTGTGTGTGTGTGTACACATTTTTTATATATAGACAAAACACACACACACACACACACACACACACACACACACACACACACACACACCACACACACACACACAACACACACAAAACACACAACACACACGCACACATACACATAACACACACACAACACACCCATATTATATATATATTTTATATATATATATATTTTATATATATATATATATATATATATAAAAATATATACCAAGTCCAGCATCGCTGGAGTTGGTACAGCGATACGGGTACAGTGGCCGAGGAGATCGACCCCCATCCTTGTCAGCGCGCGATGGAGGATCCTCCAGAACTGCAGGGTTTACCGGATGCTGAGTTCTGTGGCAACCGACCATAGGCTGCTTGGGGCTACCCTGCGGGTTCCCACTTCAAAACTCCCCGTCCCCCAGTGGCCACCCTAAGGTGTTTCACTTGGACAGACTAAGGGAGGAGGAGTGTGCCCGTGGGTTCGCCACGGCAGTCTCTGACCGATTCTCAGAAACCAGCAACCTGACGGATCCAGTTGCTCTGTGGGAGTCCTTCAAGGCGTAACACTCGAAGCAGCTCAGGAGTCCATTGGCGTACGCCCAAGGACAAGGCAGAATACCCTCTCCCTGGAGACATTAGAGGCCACTGAACGTGTCGCAAGGCTCGGCTAAATGGGAATCAAGTCTTGCGTCGTTCCATGGTGCGTAGGGCTCGGACCCTGCTGAGAAAAGGACAAGGAACAGTTCATCAGGAATCTTGCTGAGGAGGTCGAAGGCCATTTCTTGGGAAATGACCTTCGCCCTGCCTACCAAGCCCTGAGAAAACGAACCCTAAGCCCTCCTCACAGATGACTGCAGTCCGATCAGCGGATGGACGGATCATCTCAGATCATGTTGGGGTTCGTTTAACGTTGGGCTGAGTATTTGAACAGTTGTACCAGGTGGATCCTCCAATAGTTTTGCTTGGATGCAAGCGATGTCTCAGTGCCTGTGCCGGACCCACCCATCAGCGGGGGAACCTCCTACCCTAACCAGAGGTTAGGCTGGCGATTTTAAGCTGAAAAAAGTGGGAAAGCTGCAGGCATATTTGATATCCCTGCTGAATGCTAAGGCTGGGGGTGGGAAACCCATGGGTCCCGGGGCCTGCATACAGTCTTGACTGTCATCTGGCAGTTTGGTTCCATTCCCTCTGAACTACAGAGGGGAGTGGCCATCCCTCTCTGGAAGGGGAAAGGGGATCGATGGGACTGTAGCAACTCCGTGGCATTACACTGCTCAGCATACCAGGCAAGGTTCTCGCTCACATTCTTCTGAAATGGATCCGCAACCACCTACTGAGGCACCAGAGACCCGGGGCAGTCTGGATTTACTCCTGGCAAGTCCACATAGACCGTATACTAGCGCTTCGAGTAATTGTGGAACGCCGTCGTGAGTTTGGTCGTGGGTTGCTTGCAGCCCACATCGACCTCAAAAAGGCGTTTGACTCGGTGCATCGGGAATCGCTATGGGAGATCCTGGGGCTCAGGGAATTCCACACAGATTATTGGCCTGATAGCAAGCCTCTATACTGGTACTGAAAGTGCTGTAAAGTGTGGTGGGGGTATGTCGAACTTCTTCCTGTTATTTCAGGGGTGAGGCAAGGCTGTGTCCTTGCACCCACACTTTTCAACACTTGTATGGACTGGATAATGGGGAGAGCTACTAGCCAAAGTCAGTGCGGAGCAACACTAGGCAATTAGTCCCCGGACCTTGACTTTGCCGACGATGTTGCCATCCTATCTGAGTCCTTGGAGTCACTTGTGGCGGCTCTTGATGCATTTAGCAATGAGGCGAAGCCCCTAGGCTTAGAGGTCTCCTGGACCAAGACCAAGATTCAGGACTTTGGTGGCCTGTTAGGGGAACCCGTTTTAGTCGATCCATGCTGCGGCGAGGACGTTGAAGTCCAGAAAGTTTTACATACCTTGGTAGCGTAGTCCATATCTCTGGGTTGTCAGACCAGAAGTCAGTAGACGGATTGGTCTGGCAACAGGAGCCATGAACTCGATCAAAAAGAGCGTTTGGAGATGTCGGTACCTATGCAGAAGGACCAAGCTGCGTGTCTTCAAGGCCTTGATACTTCCAGTTTTGCTCTATGGAAGCGAAACCTGGACGCTATCCAGTGCCCCTTTGGAGTCTCGCCTTGATGCCTTTTGTAACAAGTCCCTTCGCCGGAATCATGGGGTACAGGTTTTGGGAGGACCACGTGTCCAACCGGCGGTTACACCCTGAGACTGGCATGGGACCTGTTACTTGCATAATCCGGGATCGCCAACTCAGGCTATATGGCCACCTAGCTCGCCTCCCTATGGACGACCCTGCCCACCAGGTTGTCTCTCTGCGAGACAACCCTGGGTGGAGGAGACCTGGGGGGACGTCCTAGGAGATCATGGCTTGGGCAGCTCGACGAGACCTGTCGTGAGGAACTAGAGATGGGCCGTGTGCCTGCCCCGGAGACTCGCCTCGAGGCTCCTCGTGGCTGGAAGCGAAGGGTGGATGGGGCCATGTGCCCCTGTTGGCATTAACCCCTTCATGATGATGATGATATATGTGTGTGTGTGTGTGTGGTGTGTGTGTGTGTGTGTGTGTGTGTGTGTGTATATATATATATATATATATAAAATATATATATAAATTTTATTATATTTTATATATAAAATATTATAGATGAGTGGTGTGTGTGTGTGTGTGTATGCGTGTGTGTTTTATGTCTATATATACACATGTTTTTGTACATATATATTATATATATATTTTATAAAATATATATAGATGTGTGTGTGTTTTGTGTGGGGTGTTTTGTGTGTGGTGTGTGTGTGTGTGTGTGCGCGTGCGTGCGTGCGTACGTGCGTGCGCGTGCGTGTGTGTGACCACACACACACACACACAACAAACACACACCACACACACACACACACACAACACCACCACACACAAAACACACACGTGTGTGTGACACGCACCCCACATTCTTGAAACATATTTGAAAGAGAACCGGTTTCTTTTTTCATCAGCTGATCCTTTTCTGTTAGTATTGATGCTGGTGATGTGTTTTGACTTCTTGTTGTTCAGTGCCTTTTCCATCGTTGCTAACAATGGTAATGGTTTTATGTTCTCAGAAACCATAACGGCACTAGTTTTAATTGTGTTTTTCCGCAGTTTTCCGTACTGCCTCTGCCTCAGAAGTTAGATATGTATCGGGAAGGCATGCCGTATCACACATGAATATATTATTCGAAAGGGAACGTAAACTTTATTACGGCACATTAAGCACACGTCCGTGGCCCCATCTGTTGTGAAAAATGAACATTTCGCGGCCGGAATTTTTAGCGGGGGAATTTCCATGAAAAAAATAGGTGGTACTTATACAGATTTTAGGACCCCCCTTAAACAAGCAGACTAATTTTATCATGCATTCATGTACGGCTAAACGGAAAGAAAAATGTTGCAGTTGGCGGAGACATCGTGTTGGAATTTTTTATTTGTTCTCATTTATTTTTATCCCTTCATTATATTAGTTCAGGGACCTTTCTGGGAAAAAATTAGCGTTGTGCGTTATATTTTTTATTGTCGTAATATAACGGGGTGATGATTTTTGTTTGTATATTGTTTTAAATTATGATAGCAGTAATGCTGATAACTTCAGTAATATTATTAAAAATAGTTTTTGCTATTTTTCTTGTCTTATTATAATAGTTATTATTATTATCATAATCAAATCACCCTATAATCTTTAATATAATATGGTTATAGTTTGTACGTTTCTTAATTAATCATTATTCTTGTGATGCAAGATAATAATATTATGTTATTAATGCCATCATTATTATGACATCATCGTATACGTTATGATCATATATAAACGTCCGTATCACCGTATTTTTTCTTTAGCGTAGCAGTACCAATTTTCACCTTTCATCTCTCACTCTCCGCTCTTCATCCTTCCTCTCTCCCCTCTCACTCTCACACACCATCCTCAATCTCTTTCCCTCTCTCTCCACCCTTCCTCTCTTTCCCTCCTTTCTCTTTTCTCCACCCTCCACCTCCTTTCCCTCCTCTCTCCACCCTCCATCTCTTTCCCTCTCTCCTTTCTCCACCCTCCATCTCTTTCCCTCTCTCCTTTCTCCACCCTCCATCTCTTTCCCTCCTCTCTCCACCCTCCACCCTTCGCCTGCCGCCCCCCCCCCCCGCCTCTCGCAGCTTGTTCAGCCTTTCAAGTTAGAGGAATCTATTGCCACTCCACTCTTCTAATTCGTCGGACCAAGCTTTGGACACGTAAAACTTGCACCTGATTTGGTGGCGCGCTAGGGGGGGTATGGGGAAGAGGAGGAGATGGGGATGAAAGGGAGGGGGGTGGGGGAGAGAGGGGGGATAGAAGGGAGTGGGGGAGGGGAAGGGAAGGGTTGGTGGTTTGGAAATGAGGGGGCACACATCCCACGGGGCTCAATGCACATACACGCAGAGGAGAAGACAGAAATACACATACACGAAAATGCACACACATCCTTCCTTTCATACTGATCTAAGCAAGGAAAGAGAGAGAATTTGACATTGATCGGATGGCGGATGATTGGGATTGGGCAGGGGGCCGTGTTAAAAGGGAAACCGATAAAGGCGGAAAGATGTAAGTTTTTGAAAGTTATGTGCGTTTGTGTGTTCGGCTTTGACTTGGGACGCGTCGCCGTCCAGCGCGGGTTTCAAAAGCAGGGTTACTTTCTCCGCCGCTTAGACACACTCCGAGACGTTTTACAGTCGCGTCCAAGGTAAGGAGCAAACTCTTCGGGGATCCGGCGTCGTCTGTTCAGAGAGGCGTTTTTTGAAGCTCTTCTGTGCTCGCATTTCCGCCCCGACGAGAATCCTGGATTACTTTGTGCGGTACAGAGTTACAAGAGATCACATTCCGGGTTCAGGTCGTCGAGCAACGGGGCGGTAATAGTTAATGGGGCCGCGCCAAAGAATGGTTAAATTAACTGTGTCCAATAGCGGCAGCCAAGTGGGAAACGTTTTACGGGGAGAGGTCCAAGCCAAAAAGCAGGTCGGGACGACCTTCCCGCCCCCCGGCAGAAAATTGAAGTAAGCTCTAATTGCCTAAGGGTTAATTCTAATTAGCCGGATGCGCAACTGATCCTTAATGGCGAATGGGTCAAATTCTTACGGAACGAAGGAACAACGCCGGCCGTCTGCGCGAGCCTAAATAAAACAAAAGGTAAAAAAATTAAACACCCGGCTCATTTCCAGGGAAGCCAATCGTTTCCATGACAATTGTGGATTCTTCCAGGCAATGAGAAGCGGAGGCATCCTGGGTCCTGGAGCCACCGAGGCGCCGCCACGGGGAAAGGGACGCTTGGCTCTTTTATTTCCAGGCCACCTTTTTTTCCCGCGGGTCTTTTTGTGAAAGGATGGGCACGGATAGGGACGCGAGTTTTGTTGCTCGCTTTTGTATAAGAATTATTTTTTTTTCTAGTTCTCGTACTCATTTTTATATAGCTTGACTGGCCTTAAGGAGAGTTAGAGCAGACATTGTGAGACTGTCACTATCTCTCTCCCTCTCCTCTTCTCTCTCCCTCTCTCTCTCTCTCTCTCTCTCTCTCTCTCTCTCTTTCTCTCTCTCTCTCTCTCTCTCTCTCTCTTTCTTCTTCCCCTCTTTCTCTTCTCTCTCTCTCCCCTCTCTCTCTCTCTCTCTCTCCCCTCCTCTCTCCTCTCTCTCTCTCTCTCTCTCCCCTCCCCTCCTCTTCCACTCTCTTTCGGTCTTGCTCTTTCGCTTTCTTCCACGCTTTCCGTTAATTTTACAATTTTTCCTGTGTGTATAATCTATACGAAGACACACAGACACACACACATACACACCACACACGCGCGCAACCCCACACACAAAACACCAAAACACACACCACACACACACCCCACCCCACACACACACACACACACACACACACACCCCACCACACACCCCCACCCCACACACACACCACACACACACACACACCCCACACACCACACACACACACCCCACACACACCACACACACACACCACAACACACACCCCACACACCACACACACCACACACACCACACACACATGTGTGTGTATTTACCTATCTATCGGTCTATGTATAGCTGAAGTATGGGACATTTCTGATAAGATTATTTAAGCAACGCATCATGATATGTTATTCAGTCTCACTCTCTTTTTCTGTCTGTCTCTCTCTCTCTCTCTCTCTCTCTCTCTCTCTCTCTCTCTCTCTCTCTCTCTCTCTCTCTCTCTCTCTCTCTCTCTCTCTCTCTCTCTCTCTTTCCCTCTCTTTCTCCTTCTCGCTCTCCTTCCCCCCCCATTCCTCCCGATATCCCACCCAGACTCTCTCCTTAACTCTCCCATCTTTTCCCCCTCTCTTCCTCACTCCAGTACCTCTCTCCCATCACGATTATTTCATCAAGATGCCCCCATGATTATAATCAACGAAGACCCGCTGGCGTGGAACCCGGCGCCCCCGATAATGACATTCAGGTTTATCACGTTCGGATTTTATGTGGGAGTCTTCAAATTACTAGGTACACAGCCCACCTCGCGCTTCGTTAGTCTCAGTGTGCACAGAGCCGAGCTGAGGAACCTGGGGGTGAGAGGCCGGGGAAAGGACTCGGAAAGGTGCTGGGTGAGAGAAGCGGGAGAGGGAGAGGGAAGAATAGAAGGTGAGAGTGAGAGAGAGAGAGAGAGAGAGGGAAATGAGATAAAAGAATGGGAGGAAAAGGAAGAGATGAAAGGAGAGTTAAGAAAAGGGGGAGGGAGATGAGATGGAAAAGGAATGTTAAAACTTGGAGGGTGGTGTGTTTGTAAAGTCTTAGGAGCCGTATCGCCACATTTCATTAACAGGAAACGGCTGATCTGTGGGACATCACTCAGAAAATGCTATCAGGTACGGATTATGCGTATAGTATCAATACACGGAAAGCGCGCAAACAGATAAATAAAGAAGATACAACACAAATACGTAATGCAGTACAAGAAATATGCAGACTAAAGAGTTTCATCAAACAGAAATTTGACCAATCAGTTAAACATAGGGTGTGATGGGGGGCAAGAAAACAAATTTCTTTTCTTTCATGGAATATACGTGGTGTCAACCGTAGAATTAATGACTTGCTTTACTATATTCATAACAATAATGTTGACGTTTATCTGTTTACAAGAGCCTTTACATCAGTCACTAAAATAAAAAACCCCCCCTAGAATTAGGGGCTACCACTCCTATACGAACACAGGAAGACAGGCCTATTGACTTATGTCAGTGACAAACCCTACCGCATAAGTTGGTGCAGAAATCTAATGACAATAATGTGCAGTATCAGCATTTACATATTCGACAGCCTCTGGGTTTTTCTCTCTGTACAATGTATACGCAAGGTGTAGAAAGTTTCAGACTGTTCACTGCCCCCTAGATTTTTCGGATCACTGAGTGGGAATGAACAATCCCACTGTAAAAGGAAAAGCTTTCCCCCCCAGGGGGAGGAGGAATTCCCCTATAGTTTTCCCCCGCCTTATAGCCAGGTACCTGGTAACCCCTTTTGCCCCTATACAGGTTTAAGTTTGTCACAAGGTTTTTCTGCCTGGCCCCCGGGCCACGCAGTCTAATAACCCTTTAACGAAACAAACAGATAAATCCCGCCCAATTTTCATTAACCTATGTTTTTAATGCAAAGTTCTATAAAAGGGAAAATTTTTGAACAAAATCAGGACAGGTTAAAAGGGGAAAAATTTTTCTCACAGACTGTAGGGAAATTTCAAATGGGGACGAAAGCACACAACATTGCTTTGCAGAGTACTTTTCACACTCTAATCCGGGGAAGCACACTGTTTTTTTTGCCCTTTAAGTCAGCTTTTGACATTGCAAACAGAGAATTTATCCTAGAAAAAATTTTAGTAAAGTTTTGGCACCCGGGGGTTTAAAATATTGAATGGATTAAAAATGTTTTCTCTCGAACAGATTGCAAGGCCCTTTTCCCAGGGGGGGGAAAGAATTTTCCACTTCCGGGTCTTTTGAACTTGGGACGCCCCCGGGAAAGGAGTTCTCAGCCCTATGCTGTTCAATGCCCTCATCCCCCAAAGCTGGTGGAAAGATATCCCATTTGGGGGAAATTGGTGAATCCTTTATATGCTATGCTGAGGGACATATGCGTCAGAGCATCATCACAAGTGAGGATGCAAATAATTCTCGACAGAATCACAGAAAAAGGCACATGAGTGTGCTTATTCTTTTTCCGCTGAAAAAAACAATGGTTTAAAAACCAGATCATACCCCCCCCAAACTTTTCCCCATAGGTGCCCAGGACCCTTGACATAGGCCAAAATTTAAAAAATTTTCTCGGGGGTGAATGAAAAAATGATGCAGACCGGGTTCCTCCTCTAAAAAAGAGATTTGGGGAGAGATTAAAACCTTTAAAAAGTTTGTCGGAAGAGAACATGGCATAAAATGTTAAGCTCGCTGGGACTTTTTTATTTTGGTTTTTATAAGGTCAGTTGTAGACTACCATGCACTGCACTTGTTCCCATTGTAAGGAATCAGAAATGGGTTTATTTTGGAGGTAGTGAAAAATGAAGCTATGAGGTTTATCCCCCCCCCCGGGCCCCGAAAAACGGGAAAAGGGGTAGTAAACATGAGATCAGAAAAAACTTACCATCCATTTCTGTAAAAATAATTTTTATTTCCCCCCATTTTTGGGGGGTCAAAGCTCTGGGGGAAACCCCTCGTATCTTCAGATTTCCAAAAACAACTGCAACATAAAAACACGCCAAGTAGACGGGACAAATCACACAAATCGCGCCCCTCTGATCCAAAATCTCCATAAAACTTTTAAAAACTCAAGGTTCCAATTTAGTAAAATCCCAAAAAAGGGCTCCATTCCACCATGGAAAAAATTCAAAAATGATCGTGCCCCCCTTACAGGGTCAACCACAAAAAAACAGGGTGAAAAAACTGTGGGTTAAAACCCCAAAATGGCTACCCAACCCCCCGGTAAGGGAACACCCCGGAATTAGGGTGATGATGCATATGAGTTTTTACGCCGACGGTCCGTACAGTCTGGATAAAAAAGCGGGTTTTTGTTTGCGCTGAAAAAAAAAAGGCAAATAAAACATAAAGTTAAATGAGAATAAAAAACCCGGGCCAGCACTACAAAAACGGAGTGGCAGGTATATCCTCGAAACCCGGAATTTTTTTAATTTGTCTGGGGGGTTTGGAGTTTTTCCGTGGACTCTCAAAGTGCTCTTGGGACGCTAAATTTTTTCCAAAGAAGGGGGGCGATGAAAAAATTTGTGATTTGGCATAAGCTTTAAACGTAACCTACCAACAAAAGCGTAATTTCAAAATTCAGTTTGTATGGATACCACTCATTTTGGGCATACCCCAAGCAGGGACCAGTGGAAAAATTTTGGCGAAAGAACCCTGCAGCAAGGATATGTGAAATAGATTTTGGGGGTTTGCCTCTTGTAGGGTTTGCCCTTTAAAATTGAAAAAATTTTTCCTCAAAAGGGAAGAACTAGTAGATCTAAATTAAAAAACACTCAAAGGCCGAAAGCTGAAACCATAAGGCACTAGGGAATCAGTAAGGGATGGAAAGGGTTTCCCAATGGGGGGCCCCAAAAGTAAAAACCAGAAGTGACGGGGTTATTGCCAGAATACTTTTAGGTTACGAATGTATTTGGAAACCCTGAAAGGTCCCAAGAAGTCAGATGAAATTCTAGATGTAGACTGTGTAACGAAGAAAAAAACAAAAAAACCTTGACCCACTATATCTCGGAATGTCATGTGATACACCCTTTTTCAGACCACCAAACATGAGGTTAAAAAAAAACTTGTGAATTTTTCTTTTAATCGGGATAATTGGAAAAATATACTCGTACATACCCAAAAATTTAAATAGGTGATAACTCCGTATGCAAAAAACAGTGTTATTAAAACCCACAGTGGAAAAAACCCTATGTAAGAAAATTTTTTTTGGATGTAGATTTATATTTATATTTTCCCCTTGTAAAAAATACAGTATTACAGATACTGACAAGCCCAAGATATATGAAAAACTGTAATCATGTTTGCCACGCCGGGAGAAAGATAGCCGGGGTGGAAAATTTAAAATTATTTAAATTTTTAACTAAATTTCGGGTTAAAATTTACTTGTTTTTTGGGTTTTAAAAGCGAGGGGTTAATATTCCCCAGTTTGGAGTGTGATTATGTCAAATTTACGTTTTATGTCTAAAGATTGTTTTACATTTTTTCTTTTTCGGTTAGAAAAACAGCTCACTTTAAGAGTTAGATTTAACCCAAAATAACAGGAACAATTGAGACGGGGTTTTACCCCCTCAATGAAGCAAAACACCCGTTTTTTTACCCTTTTAAAAACTATATGTTAAATACGATTTTATAGAAAAATAAAAATTATTTTTAAAAAAGTTTTCTTTTTGTGTGTGTGTGTTTTGTGTGTGTGTGGGGTGGTTTTGTGTGTGGTGTGTGGGTGTTTTTGGTGTGTGTGTGTGTGTGTGTGTGTGTGTTTACGTATGTGTGTAGTTTTGTATGTATGTATGTATGTTTTAGATGTATGTATATAACATATATTTTTTAAAATTTTTTGTGTGTGGTGGGGGGTTTGTCGTTTGTTGTTGTTCGGTGGTTTTTTTTTTGTATTTTTTGTTTGGGATGTTTGTTTGTTGTTTTCGGGTGTGTGTTTTTGTATGTGTGTTTTTTGTTTTATGTGTGTGCGTGTGGGGCGTGGGGTGAAAATTTTGGGGTAATATTGTTTTAAAAAATAGTAGGAAAAAAATTTGGAGACACGCCGCTAGCCCCCACCGTTGCATTTTTTTTTCCCATGCGCGGAAACCCGGTTCCAAAAGCAGGGGGAAACCGACCAGCCCATCCCAAAAGGGCAATTTAAAACCTTTTCCGGGCCTTTAATCCCCCACGCAAGGTCACACGACCCCCAAAACCAACATGTCAGTGGGACCAAAACCCTTAATTTGAATATGAGGCTAAAGTCAATCCGGGACGCTGTTGGCACCTCTTCCCTCTGCTCGAGTGCCAGCAAAAAGCTTTGATAAGAGCTGACAAAGGGGAAACCCTGGTAGCATTTTTTCTATCCCCCACAATCAAAAATGTCCCAACCTGCGTGCTTTAGGGAGTGACACTTGAATTTCATATGAAGGTGGGGCAGGTACCCCTTTTCCCAGCGTGCCGGGGGTTAAGTGTGGCTGGAGCTGGCGGCGGTGGATGCCCTCCCCTGCCCCCCTCCCTGATCTTTGCCCATATATTAATATATATATATATATATAGATAATTATATATATCTTTTCTGTCTGTCAAGGAAAAATTCTCTAATGTGTGTTTTTGGTATATACGAATGTCATTTAGTATATATTTTATATAATATATATATATATATTTATAAAATATTTTTAAAATAAAATATTTTAATATATTGTATATAATATCTTTAAAAGGGGTTATTTAAATA
>NC_051393.1:44996342-45003842 GCF_015228065.2 Penaeus monodon
ATTTGGACCGTGTTTTAATCTTGAACACTTGACTTTTCACTACTTAACTGGCCTAACAGGTTCATCGCTTTCGTCAGTGAACGCTTAAATAAGTAGGGAGCGGCCTCCGAGCTGAACGGCGGAGAGACGGAAGGCCCCACTAATGAACTTCAGGTGATTCCAATTAGCGGAGGAGTTTTGTCAGGTGAGGCTTGTCGGGCCCTGGCGGAGAGTGACGACACTAACTTTGTCTGGGGTCTCAAGATCTGGCAAATGAAGAGGATTAACGTGAGTGACCGAGTCCGTCCACTGGCAGCTGTCACCGTCACTCAGCGGGCAAGGCAGACGGAGGGCAAGGCAGACGGAAGGGCAGTGGCTAAGGGGCAAAAGGACGAAGGGGGGAAAGGAACAACGTGGAATAGATGCGGAAGGATGGCAATAAGAGAACAGGGGAGGATTGGTAAAAAAGAGGAAAAAAAGTACAAGGAGAAAGGAGAGAAGAGAAGAGAAAAGCAAAGCAAAATAAAACAAAAATTACAGAAGACAAGAACAAGCTCTAGAAACAAGAAAATAAAACAGACTAGATACAAATATACTATTCTGAAGGAAAACCGCTCTAAACAGGGCAACAGTTCTAAATACATTCTGCACTTAAAGAAAGGTACTTCTCATTATGTTAAGCAGCAACGCCTTTCAGAGTAGAGGTTTCCGCCATGATGAAAAGTGAAAACAAAGCTTACCCTCTGTGCCAGCATCACTTTGAATATTTTTATACTTTTATAAAGATGATTGCAATTTTATATTTTTCTTTCAAAAATATTTTCAATTGCATGTTTATATGCTATATAATATTACTGAAAGACTCGTCAGGCTAGAACCTTTTGTTTACATGAAGAAGATTGCGGTTCTAATCTCAACAATACTTGCATATTATATCACTAGACCTAGAGTTTACCGTGTTGTGGAGATTAGAAAAAATCTAAACTTATAACCTATATGTTAGCATCTAGTTCCTGATGGCTCCGCTTTATCCAGGGTTACCACAAATGTCGCTTAACGAGAGCTACCCTACCTGTAACGTCAAACCAAACGACTTACGTAGGCATACCCATCGTCTCCCAATAGCAACAGTACCCCACACTTAATGACCTGCAAGAACTCCACCAAGCCACACTCAGCGACCTGCAACACCACTGCAACAACGCCACAATCCCACACACGAAGGCTGTCGCACCCTCACCGAGACTGCACTTGAGGATACCCAGTCAGGATGTAAAGCACTTGAAGGAAAGCTTGACGAGGCTCCTTGAGACACCTGGCTCAGCTGCTGAAGTGGCGAATCCTGATGACGGCACTTACAGGAGGCTGTAAAGGACTGCTTATCAACTCGGTGCATAGAAGTCATGGTTCATATCCGTGCGTTTTGTTTACCAACTCGAGTTACGCATATAAGGTCAGAGCAATAGCGAGGCACTAAGAGGTGAAATAATAAATAAAAGCATAATAAACAACTAGGCATTGCATCTTACCAGTTTCTTATTCACGCCATCTGACCTCCTTCTCCACCCCACCCCCTCTCACGCCTTGTCCCCATACCTCCAGTCTCTCTCCCTACGTCCTTCAGGTTATGAAGACGACCTACGAGGTACGGAGGCGCCGGACAGGGGGGATGGGGGGGGGGGCTGGTAACTCGATACCTCTGATTGCTTGAACTGCCCACCGGCGTTTACTGTTGCTGTGATACTAACGTGGCCGTGTTTATGCCCCACTGGCGAGCTGTGTAGTCTGGCGCGCTCTCACCATCCTGCCGGGAGCGATATAAACCCGACACGTTGATGTCTTTTGATGAGTTGTTGATGGTGTGTATATGCCCCAGGTGCAGGTAATGACGACACGAAGCCGCTGCTTGGACGATGCACATGGCTACACGGACACCGGCGCGTCGCATACTCGTGCTTGCTTCCCAAATCTCGGCTGGTCAGCGCCAAGGTCTATATAATTACTTACATAGACCCTGGTCCGCGCGGCCTTTGTGCACGGCTCGTATAGTTTCTCCGGGAGCACCACACACACCCTTATACAGTATGTCTGTATCTGTCTAAGCATAGAAGTATATATGGATTTATGTACGTGTGTATGTATGTGTGTGTGTGTGTGTGTGTGTGTGTGTGTGTGTGTGTGTGTGTGTGTGTGTGTGTGTGTGTGTGTGTGTGTGTGTGGATGTGGATGTGGATGCGTGTGTGTGTGTGTATATATGTATGTATGTGTATATATATATATATATATATATATATATATATATATATATATATATATATATATATATAAATGTGTGTATATATATACATATATACACACATACATACTCACGTGTATATATATATATATATATATATATATATATATATATATATATATATATATATATATATATATATATATGTGTGTGTGTGTGTGTGTGTGTGTGTGTGTGTGTGTGTGTGTGTGTGTGTGTGTGTGTATGTGTGTGTACATACATACACACATACATACACATGTGTGAGTATATGTGTGTGTGTGTGTGTGTGTGTGTGTGTGTGTGTGTGTGTGTGTGTGTGTGTGTGTGTGTGTGTGTGTGTGTGTGTGTGTTTTTATATATATATATATATATATATATATATATATATATATATATATATATATATATATATATATATATATATATATATATATATGTATATATATATATATATATATATTTTTTTTTTTTTTTTTTTTTTTTTTTTTTTTTTCTTCTTCTTCATCTTATGTATATATATATATATATATATATATATATATATATATATATATATATATATATATATATATATATATATATATGTATATATATGTGTGTGTGTGTGTGTGTGTGTGTGTGTGTGTGTGTGTGTGTGTGTGTGTGTGTGTGTAAAGTGGCGTGTGTGTTCGGATGAAAGCAGAAGTCTGATAAAATGAATATGAAACAACGAACCGCCAGCAAATAAGGGAATAGGGGAAAATGCAAATGTTAAAGTTGCCCGAGTAAAAGCCTATCAGGACGAAAACAACTTTGTAATCCACAATTTGAAGCTGTTTTGACGAGACCAAAAATAGAGAGTAGCCTGGGTTAGCGTGGTTTTCGGGAGGCAGAAAGTGCGTAAAAATTGATAGGAAGTCCACTCGATCTTTAGTATAAGTGAAGGCACATCCAAGCAGAGGTATGTACTTGCAGGATGCAAGGCAGAGGAAAAGATCTGCGGGGAAAGTCCAAGAAAAAAGGTCCTTTAATGCCCTCACAAATTGGCAAGTTGCAAGGCACCTTTCCTATATACGTGATATATGTAGAACTTCCTTGTTACCATGTGTTCCTGGCGGGTGATCTGCGAGGCGCCACTTGTAGGTACCTGGTACTAGGCAGGTCTCGGCACACAGCATACTACCAGGAGATTCTGTGGTTGGCCAGATGCTCCCCGAAGCCATGATCTGCAAGGTTGACTTTCTTACAGTTTAACAATAAGATCATCGCCCTTGACGAGTTTTACGGGTGGGACTATGATGCACCGGTCTCTTTATTTAGATAACGTCGAGTAAAGTTCATTTATGTCACGATATATTGAGAAACTGTCGAATAAACCGCTCCTGTATCCAACACGCCCCGACCCCGGTAAAAAGAACGCCCGTGTGGCCTGACGGCTGATGGCTGACGCTTGTAGAATTCAGCGCGGGTCGAAATTGGGGACATTTTGTCCGGGTGACTTGACCACGAAGCACCTTCCTTCATCCGGTTAATAAACGTCCGGTTATGATTGACGAGCCGGATAAAAGGGGGTTGAGCTGCTGTGTTGCGATTCTGTGAAACCATAAAGGCGAAACATTTGTGTCAAGGGAAGCCATTCTGGTCCTTATGCGGTGCTTATACTTGGGAAAATTTGCTCCTTAATGACAAATAAGACGAACACCGCGATAGAAACGTAAGTGGGTATTGCTGTTGCCGGGTCCCTGCATCACGGCCCCCTCGCTGCGCCCGCGCCTACGCCTCTGCGCCCGAGGAGAATCCACGTCTTTCACGGGCGGCGGCAGGAGGAACAGCTTGCGAAGGGTATGCTTTCGTTTTTCAGAACTCTCTCTCTCTCTCTCTCTCTCTCTCTCTCTCTCTCTCTCTCTCTCTCTCTCTCTCTCTCTCTCTCTCTCTCTCTCTCTCTCTCTCTCTCTTTCTCTCTCTCTCTTTCTCTCTGAGTATATCCTGCTGAGTTCACATAATTTAGTGCCTGAATTTTATGCATGCATTAAAACACACACACACAGGTCACTTCAGCTCATAAGTCAATATCCATATCTCATTGACATAATAAAAAGGGGAGAAATATAGCAGAAAACGAACAGAAAGAAAAATGCAATTCATAATATTACAGTATAGTCAGTATAGCCACCTGTATGACAGACTTTCGGTGACAGACGACCTTGCAATTAATACACACGCGGAGTAGCATCAACGACCTGTCGGAATTGTGTAAAAGAAATTCGAACGCTCCTCTGAACATTTCATGCAAATAGATTTCGGCGAAAAATGAACAGAAATGAACGGTCCAGTCAGCATATTTGTTTGTCTGCATGAATGCGGGTATACCGGTGTTTGTGTTGCATCATTAATCTTTTATACAATTAGGCAGCATCGGTTGAAATTTCGCAGATGGAATTTTGAAAGTTCCAAATGGATGACTGAATTATATTTCGCCCATTTGTCATTTATTTTATGTATGTGTACAGTACATGCATAGTTTTTTATGCTGATGAATAATTTATATCTGTTTCCCTTCTGTGTATTTTATTAATTCAGCAATTTATTTATCTCTCCCGGAATGTTATGTGTTTAATCTAGTCATAATAATAGTAAACTGTTTGCTTGCTTTTGGTATTCTTACATAGAGTGAGTCGGTTCCTCTGAATTATATATATTTTTTCTAGATTATTCAACGAAAGTTCATGAAAGATAAGGCGAAAGGAGAAAAAGTAAGGGTATGAAGGTCATAGTCAAAGGCATGATCATTTTTTATAAACTAACCTGATTTTTTGAGAATGTATACTTCTTGAATCCTTCGTGTCCTGAATAGATGGACAGATAAATAGATTAAGTGAAATAAAGAGCTTCTTGGCATTTCATCCCATCACTTTGATAAGAGTTATACCTCAAGATATATATACCTTTATTTTGGCCTTAACCCTAAGAATACAGAATAAATCAATTTCTAGATTCGGCTTTGATATTTTTATCATTATTTTCTTCATAAGTTCAAATAAATCACACATTTGAATATTTGGGTGATTTCGGATTCGTCCACGGAAAGTGAGAGCGCGAGAGAATATGTCTTTCAAGATAAATTGCTTTTTGTACCGTGTGAAACTCTATTTTCTTAAGAATTTCATTACACACACCCACTCGCAAGCCAGAACTGATGATTGGACAAAAGTGATTTGTGTGAATGTCAATTATCGAGAAAAAAAATGGTTGTATAATTTTTAAGAGAAAGCTATACAGGGAAGATGCTTTTCGGACACAGCGAAAGAGAGAATCGAAGAAAGCAAGAAAAAGAAAATACTTATCGGTTCGCGGAAGAGTAGCCAAGATGAACGGAGTATTGTGAACCCCTCCCACCCCCTTTATCGCCGCTTCTTTTCTCTCTCCTCTTTTCTACTCCCTTATCTGCTTATTTGTTTTCTTAATGTTTTTAGCTGCTTACTTCTTCCGTCATTTGTTTTTTTTTGTGCGTTCTCGTTATATACTTTTTTTAAATTTCATTTTACCTGTTTTTTTTTCTCTCTCTCTTTCTTCGAACTTTGTTTAATTACTTTTTCATCATGGTCTTTCTTTCCCCTCGCCTTGCGCCATAGATGGATAGATTAAGCAGTAAATTGGCTGAGTTGATAATTTAATAGTTTTTTTGTGTCTTTTACCTCTCAGCTAGTTATTTTCCCCTCTCTCCTTTCCCCTCTTATCACCTCCTTCCCCACGCCATCCCTCACAGGTGAGAAGCCTCGACGTAATCAGCGATCTTGGCAGAACAAAGGTAAATTTATCGGCGCATCACCTCGTGACTGGTGGCGGTTGGGGGGGGGGGGTCTGGGGGGAAGGGGAGGGGAGAAGGGAGATTGAGGGGAGTAGTTTGAAGAGGGGGAGGGGAGTAGTTAGAAGAGGGGGAGGGGAGGGAGAGGGAGGAGAGGGGGGTAGTTAGAAGTGGGGAGGGGGAGCAGAGTATTTGGAAGAGGGGAGAGGTAGGGGAGTATTTTGGAGGGGGAACAGGTAAGGGAGTATTTGAAAGGGGAAGGGAGTAGGGGAGTATTTGGAGTGGGGAAGTTGAGTATTTGAGAGAGGGGAGTGGAGGGGAATATTTCAGAAGAGAGAGAGAGAGAGAGAGAGAGAGAGAGAGAGAGAGAGAGAGAGAGAGAGAGAGAGAGAGAGAGAGAGAGAGAGAGAGAGAGAGAGAGAGAGAGAGACGAGTATTTGGAGGGGAAGGTGTTGGGAGTAGTTATAAGCTGGAAGGGGAGGGTAGTATTTGGAAAAAAGGGGAAAGGGGAGTATTTAGAGTGGGGGAGAGGAGTATTTGGAGGAAAAGTGAAGAGAAGTATTCGGAAGGGGAAATGGGGGAGGGGTTGGTATATTCGGAATAGCAGGGAGGGGAGCGTTTGGGAAAAGGGAGGGGAAGGGTGTATTGAAAAGAGGGAAGGGGAAGGGGAGTATTTGGAAAGGGAAGGGGAGGGAGGGGGGGAAAAAACAGCAGTCTGGCAGCAAAATGATCGGTTAGGCTGTCCCAGGTAGAGAATTCTGTCGCCAATTCTGATCATGGTTGACATTTTTTCTTCTGTTTCCCTTAAAACCGTAGCAAACTTGTGAAAGCAAAGAAAATGGAAGATTTGTTACTTGGGAAATGAATTGTATGTGACTGTGATATGTTTTTTGTGTGTGGTTTTTTTTTTGTCCTTTTGAGAGGGAGAGAGAGAGAGAGAGAGAGGGAGAGAGACAGTGAGAGGAAGAGAGAGAGGAAGAGAGAGAGACAGAGATAGAGGAAGAGAGAGATAGAGAGAGAGAGAGAGGAGAGATGAGAAAGAGAGGAGAGAGGGAGAGAGAGAAGAGAGAGAAGAGGAGAGAGGAAGAGAGAGAGAGAGAAAGAGAGAGAGAGAAGAGAGAGAGAGAGGAGAAGAGAGAGAAGAGCGTGAAGAGGAGAGAAGAGAGAGAGAGAGAAGAGAGAGGAGAGAGAAGAGGAGAGAGGAAAGAGAAAAGAGAGAGAGAGGAAAGAGAGAGGAAAGAGAAAAGAGAGAGAGAGGAAAGAGAAAGAGAGAGAGAGGAGAGAGAGAAGAGGAGAGAGGAGAGGGAAAGAGAGCGAGAGAGAGAGAGAGAGAGAGAGAGAGAGGAGAGAGAGAGAGAGAGAGAAGAGAGAAGGAGAGAGAGGAGAAGAGAAGAGAGAGAGAGAGGAGAGAGAGAGAGGAGAGGGGAGAGGGAGAGAGGAGAGAGAGAGAGGAGAGGAG
>NC_051393.1:45013842-45023842 GCF_015228065.2 Penaeus monodon
ATGCAACGCCATATCGATCACCAGTTGGTCCCTTACAATTGCTTGACGGCTTGCCATATGGTTAGACCTTATCAATGGCATAATGGAACACCTTAAGTACTGTTTTAGTCTATGACGTAAATATTTCTTTGTGTAGTGAATGATCGCGCCCTGTGATTCACTGGCGTACACCTTAACGAGATGACTACTCATTTTCTCATCCATCTGACGTAAAGTTGCGTGACCACTGGTTTGTTCTTTCATGTGTTGATCCCTTGCTCAGTTCTTGCTTGCTTCAACGTTATGTAATGTCATCTTGATCAGCTGTTGAGATCTCATTCATTTTGCGAGAGGATTACTTGGCATGACGCGGTTATAACACCAATGGATATATATTTAATAGTCAACGTTTATAAAGTTCCACATACTTCAATAAGACGCACCAATTTGATCACTAACTCGTTCGAATACTTATACATCGTGACGCAAGTAAGATGGTATGATAATGTACCTCCTTTATATGCAGTCGATGTTTAATTACCCTCCCTGACACGGATTCGAACCCACTCACTCAAGGTAACAGCCGGAGATGGCGGAACTGAACCACTTGACCAGCGCGACCCACTTAGAAAAAAAAGTTAAACACTTACTATCCTTATGATTTTAGTTGTTTATTTTTGCAGTGGCTTATTTTCTATCTGGTTGTTCCTTGTGGTGAATCCATGTCACTCTTTTCATCCCATCTTTCTTGCAACTGAAAAGGACAATTTTACAATAGTAACGAAACGACCATAGCTCGGGAACTAATCACCAACAGGTATTTATATTAGCGCCCAAATTGTTTATATGAAGATATCCGGTATTAAAATGTGAACGCCGTATGAAATAGCATGAGTAATATTGGGTATCGGTCGTATTATATCATACGTAAAGACCTGGTTTGAATATTAGAAGCGATGGTATAGCTTTATTAATGAACTTCACGTGCATTATAGTGCAAGGAGTATGAAATTATGAAAATAATTGTCATAGTCATTAACACAATTACGAGTTAATCTATTCATGTAATGGGGAAAGAGATTACGAGTAGTAAAATTATTATGAATGGCTGCGTTCATATTGAAAAGATAATTATGCCTGCTGTACGACTCACGTCATCTTGATTATAATTGCTTCTGTCACTTGGAAATAAAAAAAAGAAAGAAAATTGTTAGCTATTCAGGTAGCTTCAATATTTGAAAGATAAATCAAAATCATTCGGGAACTACTTAAGCATCCTTATCCTCCGGATGACAGATAATGATAATGATAACCGCAATCATAATTCGTTTCATTGTTATTAACATTGGTGTTGATGCAGTGCTATTGATATATTCTTAATCAGTACCTTTATTTCCATTAGCATTATCAGCATATTCATTACGCTCATTTGGGAGTATGATTATATAGTTTTATGTTCTCGTGTTGCAATGCTCTCAATTCATTATTTGCCATTATTATCTTTTAACAGTTTATTTCATATAAACTCTATGAAGTCTATAAAATATATGAAGTCAATATCCGTGATATCACAAAACAATAACTGTATTGAGGGAATATATACGCCACTGCCCGTCTTTGAGTATCTTCGGTAATGAAACTGATGTATTCATATTAGATTACGTTGCGATCATTCAACGCCCTTTTGGCGTCTTTGATACAGATGATTTGTTTATTAGCAACCCGTGAGAGTGTGACGTTAACATTTACGCTAGTTATGCAAAACAGACAAATGCATTTGGACCAGGTGAATGACCAGCAAAGGAATTCCTTACATTCTTTACTTTTAGTCAATGCATTCTCTTCGATTTTTTTCTACTATTCTTGTTTTTATGCAGTTTTTATATTGTGATTTTTTTAACCTAAAGCAAACACATTCGTTAGACTTATTTCAAATAGATTCTCGTTCTGTCTTGGGGTGACGCATTTTGAGGCGAGACTGACTCAGCTGGTGCCTGCGATAGAGTATCTCTTCCCCTGATGGAGACACAAAAGTACACAAGCATACAGAAGAATGCGCTTAGACGTCTGTCACAAAAAGCAATGGTACACAGGGTCTTTGTTTTGAATGTATTAGGGCGCATTTGTCGGTACAGTTGGCACGCCTGCTGCCTGCTAATAAAGGTGTGACTCAGCCACCAGGTGAAAGCATGATAAATCTTCTTATAACAATAACACGCCTTCAGGCAACGCAGATAGACACGCCTCCCATGTGATATCGCTTGAAGTCGGACGTCTCCGTGTGAGTGCGTGAATCATAGCTCAAAATACGGAATTTTATGTGCAGTTATGTCTACCTGGGTTTATGTCCCGCTCTTAATGCCCGACTCGCATAAAGATGTAAAATCTGTGTAATCTTTCACTGTTTATTTAATGAGAAAATGTGTTAGTGTAACATCTGGCTTTATGGGAATAAGTAGCCACTGTTATATGAAGGTTTCTTTATACCCACTATCTTTGTATGGCAGCGACTTGGTATGCAAAGTTGCGCAGACCTATAAAGGCTGTAAGATACGATTTTCTTGCTTAATACATATCTAACGATGAAGATAATGGAGATATTTCCAGAGGGCAAATAACCGCGTTACTTTATCATCTTCATAAATAATTCTTGTGACATTTCATATTGTTCGACCTCTTAGCAACTTCTCATTTTTGGAGAGTAATATCCACGTAATAAATTATCGACCCCGTTAATCTTCAGCAGATGTAAACCAGCTTTGCAATATCTCCTTTCTTAAAATCATTGATTATTATCCTCCATACTCATATTGTTTAATTGCTGAATCAAAAAGACGTCAAAGGCCCCCCCTCAAAAAAAAAATATATATATATATTTTCTTTTTGATGTAACCAGTAACTTAGATGGCCACAATGCCTTGAAATTCCTCAAAATTTAGAAAGCAAATCTGAATCTGCTTACTTTCTAAATATTTTGAAGATGAATCTCCCCAAATGCCCAACTTCCTCAACATTCGACCTTGATGCTGTTTGATCTCATTCGAGTGTGACCCCATTTGCCCGCGCGTCCCTTCCCATAAAGGCAGTCACGTGGTTTAATAATTCCTTATCTAATCAGTTCATCACACACTCGGAACACTTCATTACCCCCGAAACCTTGAATATCCAGCGTTGCCTGATAAACGAGAGATAGAAAAAGATGAAAATTGGGAGATAGAAAGAGAGTGCGCTCAAAGAGAAGAGAGAAGAGGGGGCAGTGGGCGAGTGACGAACACAGAGAGAGTGCGTAAACAGAGAGAGAGAAGATGGAGAAGATGGGCAGATACGAGAGAGAGAGGAGAGAGAGAGAGAGAGAGAGGAGAGGAGGAGAGAGAGAGAGAGAGAGAGAGAGAGAGAGAGTGGGGAGAGAGAGAGAGAGAGGGAGAGAGAGAGAGAGAGTGGGAGAGAGAGAGTGAGTAGGAGAGAGAGAGAGTGAGTGGGAGAGAGAGAGAGAGTGAGTGGGAGAGAGAGAGAGAGAGAGAGAGAGAGAGAGAGAGAGAGAGAGAGAGAATGAACTGGTTATATGGTTATCCTCTGATGAATATTTATGTGATTTGTATTTTAGGGAAACATGACGTGTTCATGAGATCCCGAAGTTGCCGCCCCCCTCCTCCTCCATCCCTCCCCCTCCCACCCCGCCCTCCGTCCTCCCACTTTTTAATGACGAGCCCCAGCTGTCTCGATTTTATTTTTCATTCATTTATTCACGAAAGAAGAAGGAATAAAAAGGAAATTAAAAACATAGAACGAATATAAATTGTAATGATAAATCACCCGTAAGATGAATTCGAAGTTTATTCAGAATGAAAATATAGTCATGAAGAAGAGTGTCGCCGTCAGTCATGGTCGAGTGGGACGCGATGCTGGGTTTATCTCGCCGGCAGATCTCTCGCTACCTTCATCCCAGCCTCCCTTGGCTTGCGCTGCTTCCCCCATGCACGTTTCGGTCGCGGGGGGGGGGGATGATAAAGGCAGGAGCAAATACAGAAATAAATATGAAGTAGCTGTAATTCTCTGTTCAATAATGGCTTTGGTACGTCCTACGTAAATAATTATATTTTATTATTTATTTTTTGCTTTTTCTTTTTTTCTTTCTTTTTTTCTCTTTTTTTTTTGTAAATACTTTTATCATTTTAACGAGTATTGGATTAATGACTATTGGATTACCTAGTCTGAAGTCTTGCTCTCGTTACTCCGCCTTATCATGGTCCTAGGATTTCATTTGGTATTTTGTTCAGTGTATGACAAACAAGAGAAGTATGAGAGAGAGGGAGGAGAGAAAGAGGAGAGAGGAGAGAAAGAGAAGAAGGGAGAGAAAGAGGAGAGAGGAGAGAAAGAGAAGAAGGGAGAGAAAGGGGAGAGGGAAGAGAAAGAGAAGAGAGAGAGAAAAAAAGAAAGAGAGAGAGAAAGAAACAAGAAACTTAAACCTGCCAATAAAACAACGTAGAGAAAAGTACTTAGGAAAGAAACCATTAACACAAGGAAGGAGGGGAGAAAGGTGTCAGGGAGAAGCCGAGACGCGGAAGACACGGCGGCATCCAAGGGTACGGAAAGGAGGCCCCGTAAAAGAGCAAAAGTCGGTATATTTCCTCGTTTTCCAAATTTCGGCGGAAAAACGAAGGACAGACACACACTCGGCGCGGACTAGAAACAGGGAAGAAAGGAGGAGGGAGAGAGAGAAAGTAAATAAGGAAAAGACGTTTGGGTATGTGCAAAGACACGTTATTGTGAAGAGAAATGTACGAAGGTAAAGAATAAAGCAATGTGGAGAGTGAAAGATAGCACAGAAACTCATATACATATATATATATATATATATATATATATAATATATATATATAATATATATATGTATAAATAATTAGATAGATAGATATATAGATATATATAGATATATGTTTGAAATGTGTGTGCGTGCGTGCGTGTGTGCGTATGTGTGTGTGTGTGTGTGTGTGTGTGTGTGTGTGTGTGTGTGTGTGTGTGTGTGTGTGTGTGTGTGTGTGTGTGTGTGTGTGTGTGTGTGTGTTTATGTATCTATGTATATGTATATGTATATGTATGTATGTACGTATGTAAACACATTTACACACACATACACACAAATACACACAATATATATATATATATATATATATATATTATATATATATATAGATATATATATATATATATATATATATTGTAATATATATGTATATATATATATATATATATGTATATATATATATATATATATATTATAATATATATATAATATATATATATATATATATATATATAATGCATCATATTCACATTCCTTAAATGTTGGCAAAGTGTATCTGTGGGAAATAGGTGTAGAACCACACAATCATTACTCTAAAAACAGTAGTCTGTTCTCCTTTCTCTTTTCCTCTTACTCTCCTTTTATTTATTTTCATTTCCCTTTTTTGTGCGCGAAAGGACGAGCGTCTAATGAGATGGCGCGATATGTTGCTTTTTTTACCACTTTGCCTCACTAACGCACGTAATTAGAGGCCGCTAAATATAGTACATAACAACTACACACATTAGCCGAAGTAAGTACAAAGAAAAGGAAGAAAGAGGACTTGAGAAAATGAATTTTCGGCATTCATAAATGAGATGAAAAAAAATGAAATAAAAGCATTACAGATGTTAGGAAATGAAAGGTGTATAAAAAGTGTTGTTATTATGGATGTGTAATGTTATCCTTGACTAAAAGAAAAGAAAGAAAGAAGGGCGAAGTAAAAAAAGATATTTAAAAAAGGTGTCATTACTCATACAAAAACACTTGTGTGGGAGGGCGTGAGAAATAGTCCTCTTTTTACCACTAACTCATGTCATCTCTCTCTCTCTCTCTCTCTCTCTCTCTCTCTCTCTCTCTCTCTCTCTCTCTCTCTCTCTCTCTCTCTCTCTCTCTCGCTTGCTCTCTCTCTCTCTCGCTTGCTCTCTCTCTCTCTCGCTTGCTCTCTCTCCTCTCCTCCCCCCCCCCCTCTCCTCTCCTCTCTCTCTCTCTCTCTCTCTTCTCTCTCTCTCTCTCTCTCTCTCTCTCTCTCTCTCGCTTGCTGTTCCTCGTTCTCTCTCGCTCTCTCTCTCTCTCTCTCTCTCTCTCTCTACGCCTCGTCTTTTCTCTCTCTCTCTCTCCCCTCTCTCTCCCCTCTCTATCCTATCTCTCTCTCTTCTCTCTCTCTCCTCTCCTGCTCTCTCTCTCTCTCTCTCTCTCTCTCTCTCTCTCTCTCGCAGTAACATGGAACAGTGATATATCATTAAGAACACCTTCATTACCATGGGACACATGAGGCAATGGTGAGTCATGGAAAACATTTTTTCTAAACTTATACGTCTGAAATACAGAAACTATATGTTTTTTTATATTCCTATCAATAATTCACGTATGCTTCTATTTAGATATTACCTTTTTTTTTTTTGTTCGACTTTACGATATGTATGTTTATGTACTCATTTCTATCGACGTGGAGGCCAGTAACCACACGACACGGGAGTAGAAAACAGTCCTCTGGAAACTGGAAATTTATATTCACGACGCCTTTATTATCGCGCGTGATGAAAGGCATCCGGGGGTTCAAAAAGGAGAGTATTATTTTACCGGCGAGAGGAAAAGGCGAAATAAAACAGCGTGAGAGGATGACATATTGGTGGACTCGGCCTCGGGGACAAATACCACGTGGAACGCGACTGATGTTCTGCCAAAAAATATCCGAGAATTTGCACGTTAATTACCCGTATAATGAGATGATCCAGACGGAACTTAATCTTCTGTGAAAGTTGTATATTTAATCTGTGATATACAGCGTGCAGTAGATTTACGATGCCAATGATATTATGGGATTTTCTTACCCGAAAGGAGCTGGCTGTCTGATCAATGAGGTGATTGGGCAGTAAGTGGGAACGGCGGTGGATTAATGGCGAGCTCCTCTGAGTAATGGAATGCGTGTTGTGAAGTGTGTCATTGGCGCGTCGGGAGGTGATCGGGGAACATGAAGGGGGTTGGAAGGCTTAAGGGCCGGGATTAGAAGGAGGTTGATCCCACTTCAGTCGTGCTAACACTTGATCGCGTCTTTAACGTCATCCTACCCGTTTTCGTCTGGGGCGGTCGAATGAATCCCTACTTTGGGCGTGACATTTCAGAAATAGCGATGACGTATTCAGAAGAAAAAAGAAAAATGCATATATATATATATATATATATATATATATATATATATATATATATATATATATGTGTGTGTGTGTGTGTGTGTGTGTGTGTGTGTGTGTGTGTGTGTGTGTGTGTGTGTGTGTGTGTGTGTGTGTGTGTGTGTGTGTGTGTATACACACACACGTATGTGTATATATATATATATATATATATATATATATATATATATATATATATATATATATATTATACATACATACATACATATATATATATATATATATATATATATATATATATATATATATATATATATATTATATACACACACACACACACACACACACACACACACACACACACACACACACACACACACACACACACACACACACACACACACACACACATGTATATATACATATATATGTGTGTCTAATTGATTTTTGGAGTTCTTTTGACAGTACTGATGATGGAGGATTTGTTATACCTCCGAAACGTCTAATAAACATGAAACTCTTCACGACTGTATTAGTCTGCCTATTCATACTTACTATACGACGCCTGAGGGGCAAATCTATCACCGTATATATATATATATATATATATATATATATATATATATATACATATATATACATTATATACATATATATATATATATATATATATATATATACACATATATATATATACACACATACATATACACATACATATACACACACGTATAATACATACATACATACATACATACATACATACATACATACAAACATGCATGCCTGCATATATATAGCATTTAGCATTTTTAACCTTACACATTGCCCTTCGTAAGATATTGCGGAAGCAGCATATGTTAATTTTACTTTGCACTTTATCCGATTTTGTTTTCAGTCTGCACTTGAATATGCAATTATCAGCCACAATCAACAGGATATCGCAGTTCTTGCACGCACGGCATATGGCAGCTTCAACTCCAGGCAAGCTGACTGCTCCGCTCGATTTATAAGACATCATAAAAGATAAGGCACATTTGCACACAAGAAACTTTATTACCGAGGCAACTTGAGAGACAAACAAAGCTCACAAGAAAAGGGAGAGAAACACAAAGAGCTCGTTAGAGGCGAAGCAACACGAGCGACTCCCACAAAACCATGGAGACCAATGCAACGGGTCGTGGGTCTGCGTCCTCCCTCTCCCCGCTGCCCTCATCTCCCCTCACCTCCCCTCTCCCACACCCCTCAACTCCCCTCTCCCACACCCCTCACCTCTTCCCTTCCCCTGTTCTCCCCTCTCCCTTCTACCTATCCTCACCTCCCCTCTTTACTCTATCCTCACCTCCCCCTCTCCCTACTCCCCCTCCACCCCTCCCCCTCTCCTTACCCTCCACCCCTCCCCCTCCCCTCCACCCCTCTCCCTCTCCTCTCCCTCCCCTACCCTCCCCCTCCCCTGCCCCATCACCTCCCCTCCACCCCTTTCCCTCCCCTCCCCCTCCCCTCCCCCTCTCCCCTCTCCACCCCTCCACCCTCTCCACCCCTCCCCCTCTCCTTCCCCTCCACCCCTCCCCCTTCCCCGTTGTGGTGGAGATTAGAAGGGCAGATTAGCGGATCGGATTGCCAGCGATGAATCAGTGTTCGGGGAGCAAGAGGCTGGGGGGGGGGAGCAAGGTGAAGAAAGTGTTATGTTACTCAGGTAAACGACTTAATTATAAGAGATGTTTGGCAATGCTTACACCATGACTGCATTCCTACGCGGATGCAAGCGGTGGAAATATAGTAAAGAAAAAAAGCGAGCGAATGAGAGGGAGAGAGACGGAGAGGGGAAAGAGAGAGAGGGAGAGGAGAAAGAGAGAGGGAGGGGGGGGTGCAGAAACGGATTGCAACAAACACACTCGGTCATTCCTTCCGCAAGTGATCAAACCAGCTAAGCCACAATGTTGCGATTTGCATTTTAAGGAAAACGGAATAGTGGGGAGAGAAAACGCTTAATTAAACTGCAATTTGTCAACATTCCCCGCAAAACCTTAACCCCCCGTCATATCCTTTCCCTTACTATACCCTCGTTTCACGCCCAAACTCGGTAATATCCCCCCCCCCCCAACACACGTACTCACACACGCGCACACATCATGATTCATCACCATCATCATCATCATCATCGTCGTCGTCATCATCGTCATCGACATCATCATCGTCATCGTCATCGTCACCGCCGTCATCATCATCATCATCATCATCATCATCATCATCATCATCATCATCATCATTATCCCTACCATCTCCTCCACCCCCACTATCCCTACCATCTCCACCCCACCATCTCTACCATCTCCTCCACCCCCACCATCCCTACCATCTACACCCCCACCATCCCTACCATCTCCTCCACCCCCACCATCCCCATTCTCCCCCCACCCACCCCCGCTCCCCTGCCGTGCCCCCGTCTTGGGTATCGGTTAGCATACCTTGGCCGTGACGAGCGGGTCCACCTGCTCGACGGCGCGGCGGCAGCGGTATTGGGTGCGGTGTGATCCCAGCCTGTCGTGCCACCTGTGCTTTGATGAGATCATTGACAGGCTGAGCGCTGGCAACAAAGTCAGTCAGGCTGCTTCGCCCCCAGCCGGTGCGCGCCCGCCTTGATTTACGAGTCGTCAGGGGAGGCTCGGCTCGTCCCGGGTCGTCCTCGTCGTCGCTGTCTCGCCGAGATGGATGAGGGTCGTCTGACCGTCGTCCCAGGGAGGCTGTGGCATGAGCTCCATGTGCGGAATGCTTAGGCCTATTTTGTCAGAGGCTGCTTTGTTTGTGTAGGGAGGAGGAATGT
>NC_051393.1:45043842-45046342 GCF_015228065.2 Penaeus monodon
GCTGAGGGTCAGGGAGAGTAAAATGCACCGAGGACGAGAGTGATCACGTGCGTCGAGGTTCTGGGTGATCGAGGGACAGCGTGTACTAGTCTCTGAAAAGAGAAAACTGGCAACTCATCCCGGACTCTTAGAGTGCTCCGATTCGCCAAGTCTCGTAAAAATCATTGTAATGGATAGATAAATACGTAAGATAAAGTGGTATTAATAGAAATACTGTATTTTTTTTTCAAAATATCAAACATATGTAGTCATAAATATTGAGTATCAGTCGATTAAAATTTAAAAATGAGACTTGGCGAATCGGAGTATTCCAGCGTCTGGGGTGAGTTGCTGGTTTTTCTATTGTTTCTGATATTTACCTGCAAAGAGTAAAAAGACTGGAAAGAACAGTGAACTAAAATAAAACACGCACGCTAGAAAGATCACTGAGAGCTAAAAACAGATAGATTTATAGATGAATAGATCAAAAGAAAAAAAAATGAGTGAGCCGGTCCACTGAGATATCACGTGCAACGCTAGTCCTATGAGAGAGCGATCACGTGCAGCAAGAATGGGATGTTGCTCTCGCTGAAACTCGGAGGATTCACTTAGTGCTTACAAGGGATAAAATATACGAAGGTCATCATTATTACAGAACCGTACGAAACCAGACACGGGGAAGCCAGAAGAATTACATGCCTTTCAGAATGAACAAGGTTAATTTAATGCAGGGAAATCCATTATTTAGAGTGTTGAAGAATGTTAGGTTTTAATAGTTAACTACCATTTAGAAAGTAGACGCTGATTATACTACTCTTTGTGTTGTTTATCTACTTCATTCATGTAGTTGAGGGAATAGTAAATCATTTAAGCTAGAGGAATTACACTTATTATTGAATTACTCATCAAGACGAACATCACCAAATCTCACAAATTAATATTAAACAGAATGTAATAAAATAACACAACACACACACACACACACACACACACACACACACACACACACACACACACACACACACACACACACACACACACACACACACACATGTATATATATATATATATATATATATATATATATATATATATATATATATATATTTTTTTTTTTTTTTTTTTTTTTTTTTTTTTTTTTTTTTTTTCCCTTTAATTTTGGAATCCCCTTACTAAGATCTACAAAACTACCATATTACCACCCGATATAAGCGGTTATATAGACAGGTGGTTTGACTTGAAGTGGTGTGTTTAGAGTATTTACCATTACCTACTTCAAGGCTAAAAATAACACGGGGTCAATTTCCGTGAGAACCGCTCTTGGGAATACCCATCCGTTTGTGTTGTTGGTGTTTGTGTGTATTTTGTATGTATGGTGTGTGTGGAATGAGAAAGAAGGGGGAGGTAAGGATGGAGGGAGATGTAGGGTGAGAGGGATAGAGCGAGAAAGAAAAAGAGGAAAGAGAGAGAATGGTAATAGATAGAAATAGAAAGATAAATAGGAATGGATAAAGATAAACACAGACACAGATATATAGACAGATAGAGAAAGAAAGGGAAGAAAGACACACCGAGCAAAACTGAAAGAAAAGAAAGGAAGAAAAAACAGTGAGAAAATCCTGTAATGCCAGTTTATTTTGCACTCAGAACGAGCGGACACACGGGGTAAAGATAGTGCACGTTCATTGTGAAAATATTTCTTTGATGACAAAAAAGTAAGAAATAATGCCAGGTAGTGCCAGTGCCTCTGGTGTGAGATATGTGCCTTGGAGGAGGGAAGGATTAGGGGAGGGGGAGGGGGTAAAGGGGGGGAGGTATGGCTAGAAAGGGGGTTTAAAACCAACAAAGATCTTTTGATTCTCGATGGCGGCTCTGTTTAGTGTTTGAAATTCATTTGATTTGTGTTCTATACAGGTGAATAATAAGCTCGAGATTTTGTGGAATAGAAAAGATCGAATGTATGCTTACGCCCATACCTTTATTTGTGTGTATGCAGGACACACACACACACGCACACATACACACGTGCACACATACACACACACGCGCACACACACACACATACACGCGCACACACACACACACACACACACACACACACATACACACACACACACACACACACACACACACACACACACACACACACACACACACACACACACACACACACACACACACACACACACACACACACTCACACACACACACTCACTCACTCACTCGCTCACTCACTCACTCACTCACTCGCACACACATTCAATGTTTATTAAAGACGGTGGTATGAGAGGTGTATGTTTCTAGCACTCACCGTTTAATATATATATAAATATGATCGTCAGCATTAGTGTGGGAACTGTGAGGAGATATGAGGCCTTCGTGTTTATGCTAGCACAAGGAGGCGCTGTTAGCAACGTCTAATTTTAGCACTGGGGCGATACAGGACACGCCTGTGTTAAGCTACTTATCTAATTAATACATGGGTTATGTGTATATGTATATGTATACACACTTGCACACG
>NC_051393.1:45053842-45056342 GCF_015228065.2 Penaeus monodon
TTTCACGATCCTTACATACTGAAGGAATACCTACTGATTTACTAATTATTTGAGACTGATTTCGTCCTGTACTAAAAGGAAAGAAAGAAAGAAAGAAAATAAGGAAGGAAAAGTATAGAGCTATGAAAAATATTCTGGTGTTTATAGAGCGTCCACAGTAAACAATAAACAATGAAGTAATAAGTAACCTATAAACAATAAGTAGATTAAATAACACTATAAAGGCTAATGTAATTCAGGTTATTATGACGAATACACGATGGTTCATTCTGTTTCTTGTGTGAAAAGTTGCTCACACATACATACACAAAGCACCTGCGGTTGTAGTCAGTGACGATGCAGTCATATCACAAAACTTTGTGAAATTTCTTCAAAATAAACTAACATTTACTTGTTTTAAAGAGGAGAAGCAAGAGAAATAACGATCTACATGAAAGAGAGAAAAGAAAAAGAAGGAGGGGGAGGAGGGGGGAGGCGGGTGATTCAAAGAGCGAGTGACACAAGGTGAGCCACTGACTACCTTGGGGAATGTGACTGAGATAACAGCGTTGTCTGACTGATGCTCGGGGCAGAGGGGGAGGGGGGAGGTAGAAGGGGAGGGGTAAAGAGAGAGGGGGAGGGGTAGGGGAAAGAGAGGGGGAAGGGGTGGGGGAAAGAGAGGAAGACGAAGGGGTAGGAGGGGGAGGAAAGAGAGGGGATGGGATAGGGAAGACAGAAGGGAAGGTTAATAAAGAAGAAAAGAGGTAAAAGTATTACCAGCGTTTTTTGCTGTTTTTTGCTCTTTTTTTCTTCGCACAAATTTATTCCCATTCATTTACCCCTTCATTCATTCCACGTGTCATTCACTGTTTTCCCCCATTCACTCGCTCTTGTTATTCATTCACGTTGATGTTGGATATCATTTGCGTAATCTTTTGTCTCGCGATTTAGTTCGCATTTATCTGGCATCTGTCAATGTGATTTACGAGAACACTAGGCCGCTCTGAGTTTGTTCAGCCATTAGTTCCTTCTTCAAACATTTATTTATTCGCTAATTGAAAGGACTAAAGACTAATTTTAGATTCTGTCCTTTAAGCGGAAGGGTTTGAAGATTCACACCGCAAGCTGTCTTTGGTTTTATCCTTTCAAACTGCGAGGACATTTATTTCATTCGAAAGAAAAAGGAAAAGGAAAATAAAAAAGAATGGAAAGAGCAAGGTATTTGACGTTAAATCCGGCAGACATCTTTGCGGCGGCGAATCGAGATGCAATGCCGATTAAGCCATTAGTGCACGTGGCGCGAACGCGGCCATTCGACGGGCATGAGAATACTCCGCTAGGCATTATTGCATGTTCATCGCGGGGCCCTCCTATGCACATGCCCGGGCCGCGGTCATTATGCATGTATGTGTATGTGTTTACATAGCCAGAGAGCGGGGCGTGTAAAAAGCGTCCCGGCTCAAGATACGAGCACCCGGGGCGACAGCCAGCCGACCGCAGGCCTGGTTGGAGAGGAGCGGGTTGCCACAAACAAAAGCGGCCTTATGTTGCCCTGCCATACGGTCGACGGAGCCATTCATTTGCGCGGTAGCTGTGGCGGCGTGCACATACTTCGGCCCCGCCTGATACCATCTTGCTCCGCCCCTCAGCGACCTGTGAAAACACTCGTTCCCCCTTTCCTTCCCCTCTGAAATCTTCCCCTCACTTCTCTCCCCTCAGCCTCGTCTTCGCGATTAGTTTTTCTCCTTTTCGCTTGTTAATTTTCTCTTACAGTTTTCCTGTAAGCCGCGTCCACTGGCCGGGAGAATACGCTTGCCTTTCTCCATTCGCTCCTCTAATTTCGATGTAATTATGCCGTCCCGTCTTCTATGCTCTTATCTTATTCGGCGATCTTGGCTTCCTATCTCATTTCTGCTTAGTGTGCTATTTTTCTGTCTCCTTTTCTTCTTTACATTTTTCCCCGTCTCCTCCTTTCACTTTCTGTTGCAATCCCCGCCTTCCCCCACTTGAGACATAAACTTCCTCTCACATCTTCTTGTGATGCAATCTTCCTTTCCCCTTTTACCACATTAACATGACAAAGTCTTTCTCTCCTGTATCTGCCACTTTAATTTTATTCTTTTACCTCTTCTGTATTTATGCTCTCTCTCTCTCTCTCTCTCTCTCTCTCTCTCTCTCTCTCTCTCCTCTCTCTCTTCTCTCTCCTCTCTCTCTCTCTTCTCCTCTCTTTTCTCTTTCTTCTCTCTCTCTTCTCTTCTCTTCTCTCTCCTTTTCTCTCTTCCTCTCCTCTCTCTTCTCTCTCTCTCTCTCTCTCTCTCTCTCCTCTCTCTCTCCTCTCTCTCTCTTCTCTCTCTCTCTCTTCTCTTCTCTTCTTCTCTCTCTCTCTCTCTTCTCTTCTCTCTCTCACTCTCTCTTCTCCTCCCTCACTCTCACTCCCTCACTCCCTCTCTCCCTCTCTCCCTCCCTCCTCCAATCTCTTCCTCTCCCTCTCTCATTCCCTTCCTTTCTCCGTCCGTCCCTC
>NC_051393.1:45088842-45093842 GCF_015228065.2 Penaeus monodon
GGCAAAGAGTCAAGCCGACCATTATGTGTGGATCAAAGGACCTCTAATGTGTTTGGACTGTGGAAGTTATTTAGTTATTTTCTCTATTACTCAGCATCGTGAATCCCATTACAAGTTGCTGTTGTATTCTGTTGTATTCGGGATGCAGCATTGACACGCATTCAAAGATAGAATGCCTTTTGATGTATTCTTTCCCTCTGTGTTAGTGTTATTATCCCCTAGTTTTTTGCAGTGATTAAAAGTAGTTACTTTGCAGTGATCACTAGCTGTAGTAATTAATTTGTAATTTACGAACTCTGCAGTAATTACTTGTATAACGTGTATTTTCAAATAAATGGCAGGAATGATATATATTTATTCATAAGACATAAATCTTTATTATAACAGCTGATGGCAGAGATGGCACTGCTACATAGTGATAATGATAATGACAGTAATGACAAGATGACGAGAGTGAAAATAACAAGGTTCATGTTACTACTTTCTAATACTGATATTACTGATGATGATATGCTGGTTTAGATTAGGTCTTATGATAAAGCAGTACTTATGATTATAATGCTAAGCCTAATGATAGTAAATAAAAGCAATCGTTTTTTATGCTAATCTGAGAGGCGCTAATGATAAGTGAGGCCAAGATAATGATGACAAATATAATGATAATGCTGACAGTAATGATTTTAACAATGGAGTTAACGATAAGAATGGAGGTCAATAATAATGCTAATGACTATAATTATAGGGGAAATATTTATTGCTTTTTTATTAACTAACAGCAATAGCAACAGAAAGCAAAATAATAGTGATAACTATCACTAGAAATAATATCAATAACAACGGCTTTACATATATTCCTTCATTATCACTGCTTGCTGCATATCATGGTACTGTATGTATACACTGCATAGTTTAACTTGAATGTTAGTTATAACCCATAATGTCTGCTGCTACATCTGCGTCTATGTCTACCAATTAATAATATAAATATTAATATTAATAATATTAATCATTATTTTCACTGCGACAAGACATAAAATAACACAGTATAAACGAGAAGACTGGTAATGACGATCATTAAGATCAACATCTAAGACTTTTATATTTAATGACTGAGCCAGACAGACCCAGGCTACACCAACAAATTAGGGGCTGGGGAGGGGAGAGGAGGGGAGAAGAGGGGTGGGGGTCGACGCTCCACCCTACTGATGCTGCAAGTTGAGTCATTTGTCAGCCGAGTGCCCGAGTTGATTTCAAGAGCTATAGTGCTTTTATTTTCAAAGAGAGAGAGAGAGAGAGAGAGAGAGAGAGAGAGAGAGAGAGAGAGAGAGAGAGAGAGAGAGAGAGAGAGAGAGAGAGAGAGAGAGAGAGAGAGAAAAGAGAGAGAGAGAGGTGAGGTGCATAGGTAGATAGAAAAACAAATAAATAGTAAGGATTTTATTTATGTTTTTTGTGTGTTTATGTGTGTTGTGTATGTAGGTATTCATATATATATACATACATACATATATATATATATATATATATATATATATATATATATATATATATATATATATATATATATGTATATATATATTCATATTTATGTGTGCATGTGTGCGTGCGTGCGTGCGTCCGTCGTGTGTGTGTGTGTGTGTGTGTGTGTGTGTGTGTGTGTGTGTGTGTGTGTGTGTGTGTGTGTGTGTGTGTGTGTGTGTGTGTGTGTGTGTGTGTGTGTGTGTGTGACATACACACACACACAACAGTGTATATATGCACATATATGTATATGTATATGCATATATATATACAGACAGACACATATTATATGTACACACACACACCACACACACACACACACACACACACACACACACACACACAAACACACACACACACACACACACACACACATATAGTACAGTCACGTTCGCACCAAGATGCAGCGAAGCACCATTCTCTTGGTATTTAAAAATCTGTACCAGTATTTTGAAAGATAAATTGCGTGACTTAATAATAAGAATGCCATTTTCCCATTAAAGTAATCCGGCGCCGCGCTGGCATAAACAAAACAATGTAAACACATTCCGTAATGGGACAACGGTTATGATGTCAATCCGAGCGGTAATTGTGATGATGAAGGCACTTGCTCTGCCAATTTAGTGATGAGGAAATTAATGATTATAATTCATTAAATGGCGCGAGGATTGGATGATCGTGCGCAAAATGCGGAAGGGGAGCGAGGGGCGAATAGCAAAAGCGGTAGACAAATAAGGCGAGTGAGTAAATACACAGATCACAACAGGATGCTCATCAAGAAATACCCAAAAGAGCTGACTCATTCACTGATTGATATTACACGCTCGCTTGAGGCGAAAGAAAGAAGAGGAGCCAAGACGGGTGATAATGGCCGGGGAAGTAGAAGAAGGAAGAAAAAAGAAAGAAAGAAAAAAGAGAAAGGGATTTGTATTACGAGATACTGGATTCTCAAGGATTGTTAAGGGGAGAAAATGGTAAGGGATATTTTTTTAGGGGTGAGATAAGGAATAATAGTGATGTCAAAATAGCTGTTGAAAAGGAAGCCATAATGCTAAGGGTGATAATTAATACTGACAGAGACGCTGGATCAGTTTATTTGCGCTGAAATCTATGATAATATCCTTAATAACATTACGAATGGAATAATTAGATAAGGGCATAGGGACAAGAATTGAATGGATAAAACTACGTGAATAATGATAGTTGGGTGAGGAGTCCATGATTTTTTTCTAGGTTTCAAAGATTTTATTATCACGTTCTAGGAAAATAAAATGATTAATACGTACTGAGACAGGATCCTCTTATTTTAAAGAATAGAAACGAAATGCTAAACTAATTATATATTACCAAAATACATAAAATCATAATAACTTAACAATTACATTTTTCCAACAGAAACGTGTAGATTTGACTCAGAGTAAACTTTTGTAGAAAAAAAATGCCTCTCAAAGGAGGAAAATGGAGTGAACTTTAATCCATTTGAAGCAAGCAATATTCTTTCAATTTTTACGCGAAATCAATATCTTTCATTGCTGTCCTCACTCCCTCTCCCCCCTCCCTCCCCTCGGCGTCTGTGTCAGGATTCCTGCCATGAGGCGTGTGGGCGTCTTATGATTTATATTAGTGTGTTTTAAGGTAACTTGATAGGAAGAATATTTTCATAATAATTATTATTCATGCAGTATGGTTCATGTTTTCGGAAACTGTTGATGTAAGCAAGTAAAGCGTTGCATCGAATGTCGAGGCATTCCTTCGTGCGAGGCATGCTTGGGGAGTGGTGGTTAGAGAATCCTTCTAAGAAATTAAAACCGGCTCTACCTCCAGATTCCCCTCGTTCGCGTCAACTGTAGATGAGTTACTCACTCCATAAGTATGTTCCCGGCGGGCTTGCTGACTCATTCTGGTGTGGGATTGCAAAGAAGTACCGCCCCTCCCCCCGACCCCCATTGCCCCCCTCCTTTGCAACGCTCCTCCTACACTCCTATCCTTCTCTTCTGCTACTATGGCTATGGTATGTGTTAAATAAGGGAGATAGTGAGGGTTGGGTCGAGTGGAGAGGAGGGGGGGAAGGGGGAGGACAGAAGGTGGGGGAAGGGGAGGAGAGGGAGGAAGGGGGAGGACA
This sequence comes from Penaeus monodon, assembly GCF_015228065.2. Lineage (NCBI taxonomy): Eukaryota > Metazoa > Arthropoda > Malacostraca > Decapoda > Penaeidae > Penaeus > Penaeus monodon. The sequence continues at coordinate 45,092,483 of NC_051393.1, forward strand.
GAAGGTGGGGGAAGGGGAGGGGCGTCGGTTAGTACTGACGCCGCACAACAACAAATTTTGTGATTATAGTCGGCGTCTTGAGAACAGGGTCTTCGGTTCCTCCTTCTGCGTCTTAGTACCTGACGGACTGGCGCCGAGAGGAGGGAGGGAGGCTTCTGATGGCGTCAAGTGTTAGGTGGAGAATGGCGACGATAGAGATGAGTCGGTGGGTAGGTGAGTGTCGCTGGGCATGAGAGAGGTTAGGTGACTGATTAGCTCACCTAGATTAATGAAGGGTCTATTAGAGATTTTTTTCTTTTCTTATGGTTAGAGGTTAGGTGGTTCTTAGTGGGATAATGAGGGTTGGTAATGGCTAAGTGGTTGAGTCTTACCTAGTTGGCAGGACACTTTTTCAGAATAGCTTCAAGTGGGTCGGTAAGTAGGTTGGTGGAAGCAGCTAGTAAGAAAGTTTTTCATCATGGCTGGCTAGTGAAAGGCAGATGAATTAAGAAGAGAAAAAAAAGATAGAAGATAGAGGCGTATAGTCTGAGGAACCAATACCCGGTGACCGGCCGTAGTGGAGAACCGGTCCACCCACACCAGGCCGGCTGCGATGGCCCTGTCACCACCTCGTCCTCGGCACTTCTCGTTACCCCCGTCCGCCCCCTCTTCCTCCCTCCCCCCTCGCAGCCCCATCCCCCTTCCTCGCCGCCGCTGCCGCCGCCGCTCTGCCTCGCCGCCCCCCGCTGAGGTGCCACTTGTGCCACCTCGCCTCCCCCTCCCCCTTCCCCCCATTCTTAGATCCTCTTCGCCTCCCCACCCCCTTCCTCCACCTTGCTAATATTAAACCATTGTTACCTCGGCCATATCCTCACAACGTCCTTATTAAAAATTTTATTTACGGAGATAATGTAGTAAGCAAGGTTAGGGGGGAGGGGGTGCCTAGCCCGCCTGGCCTTGAGAGGTTGTAGGAAATGGACAAATATTGCACCAGAGGTTGAGCACACACACGCACGCATGCACGAACGCTCGCTGCTGGCACTCCCGGGTTGGAGAGGGTGGGAGGGAGGGATAAGGGGTGGCACAAGATAATGACTCGGCGTCCTGGGAATGCCACGGTGCCAGTGCCATGTCAGAGTGCAATTATGATATGTGGTTGAGGGCGATGCTATGTGGTAAGGAAACCATTGTCTGTTTTTCTAGTAGAAAGAACATGTCATGTTTTTAATGAAAATGCGATAAATAAGATATTTTTTTCTCCTCTTTTATTTATGAAAATTCCGTGCGCTTAGTTAGATTCGCCATTCATGTATTTGTTTGTTAATTCTGGTTAATTAAGATATGGCGTTCATTGGAATAGTGACTGATTAGAGTGGTATTT
>NC_051393.1:45103842-45106342 GCF_015228065.2 Penaeus monodon
CTGACACCTTGACACAATTTTTTTCGATTTATTTTTTCGTTCTGCAGCTGGATTTTACATGCCACAGTGTTCCGGGGGTACCTCCAGCAGGGTCTCTTCCAATGAATTTTTGTTTCAGGGAATTTGGCGTTCGTGGAAGCCTGGTGTAGCGGCGTAACTTCGGATGGGAGCATAACATAGCACAGTGCAAGGTGCATGCTGCCAGCCTTAATGCAGCTAACTCGCTTAGTTACCTCGTAAATACCAGTCGGGGAGGAGTTGGGTGAATTACTTAGTCAAGTGGATTGTATTAGCTCGTTATTTATTTCTGGCGTAATGAATGTAATGACTATACAAGCCTAGACATGTAGGAGAATGTCTGGGCCGATATGTGAACCCGCTTCGACAATGTGATCATTTTGTCCGGGGCCTTGCGGGACGGCGGCCGTGGGAGAGGAGCGTGAAAGGCCAAAGGCAAACCACATTGCTTGATTTCTGCCGGCTGGGAGCGCTGCTTTCTCTAATACAAATTGAGTTTTAAGTACATGTTCTCTCCAATATTTCTTTCTCTCTCTCTCTCTCTTTATGGAGGGTTTCAGGTTTCCGTAATTGGATTTGGTCGTGCAAAGAAAGGAGAAAATGACACTGAACGTCGACCAAAGGAAACCAAGTCTTATCACGTAACAGAATGTACATTACACTTTGGCCTTGCGCCAGATTATAGTATGTGGCGACAGGGAGACAATCCTCACTAAAGGTTAATACGGGGGAACTGTACTAGCCGGGTCACACGCAACACTGAATAAAATCCTTGGGGGTTTATTCATCTCGTGACTCACTGATTCCCTTTACTCACGTTGCGTGTGTGTCTAAATGGCCCGTGTCCGCAGCATCATCGTCAGTAATTACCCACCATCCTTGGTAGCGTAATTCAAGAAATAGGACAGTCCAACACGGCTTTAATTATGAAGACTGTGCGTACTTGGTGGCCGGCTTTTCGAATACTTTTCATGGATGAGAATAGCTTGTGCTTAATTGTTCGTTTGTAGATAGGGTTGATATGATAATATAATCCCCGAATAAGTCTATTAGGTGCATGTGAAGCTGAGTTGTGTAAGGAATAGACACACATAAGTATAGGAATTATATTTATGTGTGTTTAACGATATTTGCATATGTTATATACTTTTAGTAAAATATCTGCCTGTAATACCCATTCATTAGCAAGTTTTTTTTTTATTATTATTAATGAAGCGTCTTTTTGTCATGGTGGTATTTTTTATTTTTTATTTCGGAACGCTACCATTTCACAGCAGTTCCACAAAGTTTGTTATAAGACTACTTGTACAGAGCAACTGTGCTTTAATAAGTATCATATCATAATGGTAGCGAAAGCAAGGGCATTCATTATCCTGAACAGGACCCCATTTGAATGAACTATTTGAAATCCTAAGTAATGGGTTTACGAAAGCATTTTTTAACTTTTTCGTACAACTCGCCTTTTTTCTTCTATCAAAACTGGTTAGCAGTTTTAAGTGCCATTAACAATACTATAGTGAACACCGGTTTTATTAGCAGACCATCACATGCATTCATTGTTTAAATGTTTATTCAAAACATCTTAGAAATACAGAAAGTGTATTTTTTATATCGCCTTTTTTTATTCATGAAATTTCAGAAATTAACACTCAACGTTTTCGTGAGTATGTTTACATTTAGTTAGATTATATTTGTAAATGACTCAGGAGAATAATGTTCATTAACATCAGCAGTTTAAGCCGATTACTTTCTCTTTCTTGCTAATAGTACCTTTTAGCTGACCCCAAAATAGTTTTATTAGTAACTGCCTAACCCTTAAAAACATATAATTATGACTTGCTTGCTAATTATCTTCCAAGTAATGGCACCATTCCCCCTGCAGCTCTACAAACTACTTGTCACTATTCTTGGCCCTCAGTGCCAATAGCGGCATCCCCTAGCAACAAAGGCTCTTGGTAAATCTCCTTTCCCCTTTCCCCATCTTAGTAACATTACGCCGGGGCTTCCCATTGTGAAATCTTAACTCTCCCCATCTCCTCCTCGGTAACAGCGCCCCCCCTTCCCCTGTCTATCCCCCTGGCCGTCCCCTCCCTCACGCAACCTCCTCTATCCCCCCTGGCCTTCCCCTTTCGCCCTCATTTTCCTATATCCCTTTCCCCTTCCCTTCCTCCCTCCTTCTCTACCCCCCTAGCCTTGCCTCCTTCCCCTTTCTCCCCCATTTCCTCTGTCCTTTCTCCACCTTCCCTCTCTATCCTCTTCCCCTTCCTCTCCCACCTCTCTGTGCCCTTTCTACCCTTCCCTCTCCTTTCCTTTCCTTCCCTTTACCCCCTCTGCCCTTCCCCTTCCTGTCCGATCTGCTTTAGCTCCTTCCCCTTACTCCCCATCTCCTTTCCCTTCCTCTCCCACCCCCCCTCTTTACCTCCTCTGCCCTTCCCCTGCCTTCTCCACCCCCTTCCCCTTCCCTTTCCCCTCTCTTTACCCC
>NC_051393.1:45126342-45138842 GCF_015228065.2 Penaeus monodon
GTAGGTTCGTAGTTTCTATTATTTTCTTCAATATTTCGCATACATGGGGGAGTGTGTACGTCGGAACAAATATTTAGAGTAATTTAAGTGTTGTTTATGTGTGTAGGTGGAAAGGTATATAATATTTGTAGGTTTTGTAGCTCAACGTTGTCAATACTTGTTTTTAGAGTATGTAAAATTCTCAGTTTTGTACTATATTGAGGTGTGTAATGGATAGTAGAGATAGTACTGGTAAAATGGCTCTTGGGGAATTGGATAACAATGTTGATGGTAGTTATGGTAAAACTGTGATGTTTAGAATTGTAATGGTCATATTATTGTAATGACAATGATAATGATGGAATCATATTAACATTGGTTATGATAATAATTATTACGATTATAATTATGATAATGATAATGATAATAATAATAATGATAATGGTACAAATGATGAAACATATGATAATAATAATATTAATGTTAATATTAAGGATAAAAATAATAATGTTAATATTAAGGATAATAATAATAATGATAATACGATAATAACAATAACTGTGATAATAATAATAATGATAATTATAATGATTATGATGTTTATGATAATGAATGATCATCATCATGACAATGATGACAATGATATCATTGCTATGACAATGATGACAATGATATCATTGCTATTATCATTATTTTACCATTAATATTACTTTTATTATACCTCCACTAAAACTATCTATAAAAACCAAGTTCAAAAGTTTCAAGACACATCATAGAGACACCTGTCAGTGGATATTACATTTCCTTTCCTCTTTCCCCTCTCCTTCCATTATCTCTCTCCGCCCTTCACTTTCATCATTCCTCCGCGTCTCCCCACCTCCCCATCAGCCTCATCCTCCTCTCACCCATCCATCCTCATCTTATCCACTCATCTTCCTTTTCTCCATTCATCCTCCCTATCCTTCTCTCATCCCACCATCTCCTCTCGTTCTCTCGTTCTTCTTTCACCCTGTCCTCTCCCTCCCCCCTCCACCCACATCCTTTTCCCTTTCTCTTCTCACCTACCCACTCCCCAACCCACCCCTATCTCCTCCTCCCCCTCCCCCCTCTCATCCCTTATCCCCCTCTCACCTCTCATCCCCCTCTCACCCCTCATTCCCCTCTCACCAGCTCCTCATCCTCCTTCCCTCCCCTTACCCCCCTCACCCCTATCCCCCTTCCCACCCACCCATCCCCTATCCCTCCCATATCGGCCTTTAACCCCTCCCTATCCCCCATCCCTCCCCCGAACTGAGGTATGACCCTGGCGACGGCGTTACACCTCGTACCTGCTTGCAAAGGCGCCATGCTTATATTTCCGGGTCGGATTCGTAGACGGAGCCTCGCGTGGGGGGTTGGGGTGGGGTGCCGGGAGGAGGTTGTTAGTGTCAGGGCGGGGGGCCACATCATGTGTATTTTATTTTTCTTCCCCTTTCGCCCGAGGTCTCTGTGGTTGGCGCCGTTTTGCTTCAGTTCTGGCCTTACAAGAACTTATTCTTGGGTGTTGTGTTGTGTCGTTGTGAAGGTGGACCGGGTTCTGTGCGGCGTGTTTGCTTGTGGTGCATGCTCCTTGTATTTTTTTGTTTGTTTGTTGGATGGTTGGTGTTTCTTGTGTGTTCGTATTTTTTTAAAAGTCGCTTTGGTTTTGGAGACACTTGATTAATCAAGTTAGTAAATTAATGAATTGACGTAAACTGCAATAATGTTTAATAGAAATAAAGTTTCTACATTTATGTTAATATATATTATTGCAGAGTGATTTGCCAGTTGTAACTTTTAATTCTACGTACCCCCCTTCTCCCACACAGCTCACCTCAAACCCTCCCTGTGGAATCGTTATGCCTACAAGCCTATTTTTCTCCGCGTGTCATGACCGCCAGGCCTATTTTTCTTCCCGAACATTCAGTATTCATCAAAGTCCCAAAAAGGTGTCGTTTACGCTGCGTGTCGTGGCGGTGACGAGTCGTGGTGGGGCTGTCATCGCCAGCCTGCGTTAAGGCCGGGGCAAAAACGCTCTAAATGACCTTCTCACGCGGGGGGTATAACGACTATGTGTGGGGAAGAGGGGAGGGAGTGAGAGGTGTTAGGAGCTAAAGGCTTTGATGTGTGAGGAGGCGTGAGATATAAACGCTGTCTCTGTAAATATAACGTAATATATGTTATATTGCAACTGCTACTACACGGGGGTTACGCAAGCACTATGTAGTAACTCGCATATTCATAGTGCTTTGTATTTTTTTCGGTTGACGGCTCCCGTAAAATGTTTATTGTCGAAGCTACGTTTTATGTGACGTGGCAGGTAGCACGTAGACGGTGTCGCGTTGTGAGTGCTTTAACAAAAGAGTTAAGCGTGGGTCACCGTTCGGGAATGTATGACGTGGAATGCATCATAAAAGGTATTTTAAAAGTTTCACTGAACTTATTGTGTATATACTTTATGTACTTCCTTAAGGTAGAACTATGAAAAGCACTGGTGTGAACCTTGAAAACGCTTCCAGTGTTTCCTTGGGATGTCTAAATAGACTGGCCCGGATATTGTCAAATGTATGGCGTTCTCTCAGTATTAGAAATGCTCCCCTTAAGTATTAGAGAGCTGAGCCAGCGTTCTCCAAAACACACGGTATTGTAGTTTTACTCGGTGGTCCCTGAAGTATTAGCATATTCAGCCTAAAAAAAGTAAGCGCAGTATGCTGTGCTTCTGTTATATTTGACAGTTGTCTTTCGCGTGTTGAAAATGCCTCAGAGGAGAGTCACCTAACACGCCTTTGTAATTTTTTGTGTGTGATTCATATTTATTGGCCTCCAAGCGACATTTTATTGAGGCCTTTGCATACTGATGGTGACTGCATTTTCGCAAAGGCAAGAGTCGGGGATGATTGGGAGTCTGGCAGTGCTGGTGTACAGGTATGTATATACACATGGTAAATTAGGGACGTATGAGGAAATGTGTTAATGGAAGAGAGAAAATTGGAAATTAGAGGGTAAACAGATAAGGGGAAAAGAGGAAGGGGACATAGAAATCGGGAAGGTAAGGAACGCGGTAATACGGTGGGTAAGAGAGAAATGAGGAAGAAGGGAAGAGGGTAAACAAACAGAGAGGGAAGTGAGGGAAGTCAAGAATAAAAAGAGAGATGAGAGAGTGAGAGAGGAGGGAGTGGGAAGGGGAAGGGGAGGGAGCAGCATGGCGACAATAAGCTGTGTCTGGTGTGTATATTACCTGGGGGAGCCGCCCAGCCCACAACATGTGTTTGTCCCCCACACACCAGAGACGTGTAAACTCTGGCCTTGTGACCTCCCGCACCACCTCTGTGTCTTGTGTTTGTGTGTTGATATGTATCTGTGTATTTGTGTTTAAGTGTACATTTTTGTCCAAGTTTGCTTTTATATGTGTATGTATATATAGAGAGAGAGGAGAGAGAGAGAGAGAGAGAGAGAGAGAGAGAGAGAGAGAGAGAGAGAGAGAGAGAGAGAGAGAGAGAGAGAGAGAGAGAGAGAGAGAGAGGAATGGATAATCATTTTTCTTATTCCTTTAGTAAGTGTAGCTGAAATGAATTAGATTGAGCCCACAGTCTGAAATAAAGCTTATACATTCAACAAGGGAGATGCCCTGGACACTGCTGTTTACTCGAAAGGATATAATTTCGTACACTATAGCAGGTGGTGATGAAAACTACGAGACTTGGGTATCTCACACAGTCTGCAGAGGTGATACGATTTTTTTTTTCAAGACTCCTTTTTATGTGCTGGTATCCTGTGTGCAGTCTGGTTACTATAATGGATGTTGCCCCCGATACTGAGTACGATATACTTCATATCTTTTTGAAATTCCAGCCAGATAACAGAGTGTCAGATAATGCCAGTTCCACTTCATTTCACCTTTTCTGTTGTTCATACCTTATCTTCGTAATCCCTAAAAAAAATATAACACATTTTTCTTGCGTTTGATTGAGAAATTATAATAATGGTATGGCTTGACACTATTGTCACTTAAAAAGAAAGATGCAGAAACCTAAATCAGAAAGCAAGAAATTTCACCTTTTTTGAAAAACGAGATGAGTTTGCGCAAACGGCTAACTATCGTTTTGATAAAAAGAAACGTAGTAAATAAGTGATGCATGCAATTTATTCATAAAGATAAGGAGTGCTTAACATGGAAATTACAATACCGGACCTTCCATATATATAGAAGGCTGGAGTAGCATCACGGTAACCAGAAATGTATATGACGCCAATAACAGTGAAAATGTGTAGTAGGTCAGTAGCAACGTTATGGGCGACCAGAAATGTCCTGTAATCCACTTATGACTAGAGATTGTATAGTAGTTTAGTAGCAACAAAAAAAAAATCTACTGTGATTTCGACCATAGTATAGTAATTCAAACGCAGACAAACCGAAAAGAAAAAGATTATAAAGAAAAAAGAAAATACCGTATTGCCATATTGCCATCACGCAATTTTTATTCGCCTAGCTATCATGGCGTTGGCCCCTTTGACCACAGGACCTCTGATGTTGCCCTCGTCTTGCCCTCGCACTGTCCCCTCGGATGATGATGATGATGCACGCCCTCTCCCCTCTTCCTGTCCCCACGCGCTTTATGGCGTCTCCCCTTTTGTCTTAGATGAAGCATGCTCTGCCTTGCTACATTTCCTTACCACTTCTTCCTCCTCCCCACTCCCTCTCCTCTCTTCTCTCTCTCTCTCTCTCTCTCTCTCTCTCTCTCTTTCTCTTTCTCTCTCTCTCTCTTTCTCTCTCTCTCTCTTTCTCTCTCTCTCTCTTCCCCCTTTCCTCCCCCCTCCCCTCCTTGCCTCTCTTTTTCCCCCCTTCCTTTACTCTCTTCCTCCCCTCTCCCTTCCTCTTCGCTTCCCCTCCCTTCCTCTCTTCGTTTCCCCTCTCTTCCTCTTCCCTTCCTTTCCCCCTTTCGCTTTATAGCATACCCCCCCCCCCCTCTTGCCTTGGAGAAAGTGTCTTTATTTCAAAGATGTCTCTACTTTCCTGACTTTTCGTTCCTCTCTTTTTCATCGTTCAGTTTGATTAGCTTTTTTTTTTTCCTTCTGTTCTTTTCCTCTGTTGATACGGTATTGTGCGTAGGTCTATTATATTAATATTATTATTTTTTGGTTATTATTATCCTTCACTGCAGTTGCTCATCACCATCACCTTTCCCGCCGCCACCACAGATATCCACGATCACCATCACCATAATCACCACCATTAACACAATACACCCACTACCCACCATCTACTAATCGCTAATCACCAACAGCCAACCCCCACCCCCACACGCCACCACCACAATAACAATCACCTACCACATACACACACACCTACCACCCCTTCTCATCAATCACCACCCATCACCCACGACTCTTCACCCATCATCCACCATCTATCACCTACCATCTACCACCTTCCACCTACCATCTACCACCTTCCACCTACCATCTACCACCTTCCACCTACCATCTACCACCTTCCACCTACCATCTACCACCTACCACCTATCATCTACCATCTACCATACACATACCCACCACCCACAACCACAACACCATCCACGACAAATACCACCCACCACAACTACCACCATCACAATCATCATCCACAAGCGCTACATCAACGAACCACCACCTACCATAACCACAACTACCACCCATAACCCACAGCAACCACAACCACCACTATCACAACCCTCCCCCCTACCACCACCACCACAACTATCACCTGATTTTTACCTTCCATTGGTAAAATTCCCACGCGCGGGTTCGTGCGGGTTCATGCGAGCGGTCGCGGTCCTAGCGGGTTCGTGCGGGTTCATGCGAGCGGTCGCGGTCCTGGCGGGTTCGTGCGGGTTCATGCGAGCGGTCGCGGTCCTGGCGGGTTCGAGCGCAATCGGCGTAACCTCGTTCATCCCACAGTCCAGTGGCCATAACCTCGCCTTGACTGGGTCGTCCTTTGCAACTTATTGCTTCGCCTTTCTGTTGAAACAATGCTTGCTCTCTCTCTCTCTCTCTCTCTCTCTTCTCTCTCTCTCTCTCTCTCTCTCTCTCTCTCTCTCTCTCTCTCTCTCTCTCTCTCTCTCTCTATCTCTATCTCTATCTCTATCCATCTATCTGTCTGTCTATCTATCTCTATCTCTATGATCTATCTCCCTCTCTACTTATCTATCTAATTATGTATCTATCTATATCTATATAGTCTAATTACCCTACCCATAAAGTATCTTTAGGCCAAAGATGCCCTTTTACCCTAGTTCGAAAACATTTCCCCTCTTCCCCTCTGTCCCCTTGCCCTCGCCACCGCCTTACCTTCCCCTTGCCTCGCCTTGCTTCCTCCATTTGCCTCCTCTCGGCTCGGCCTCCCGTCGGCGGAGTCTTTGTTTCAGTGTAATCTACGTCTCCAGGTGATGATAAGGAACTAATTGGCTAATTTCCTCTTTGTATTGTGTTCCCTTCCATTCCACGCACTGCGCCTCCGCGTGCTTTTGTTTTGCCGCTCTTCTCCAGTTTCTTCTTCTTCTTTTTCCTCTTCTTCCTTTTTCCTCTTCTTCTTTTTTCTTCTTCTCCTTTTTCTTCTTCTTCTTTTACTTCTTCTTCTTCTTCTTCTTCTTCTTCTTCTACCTCTTCTTCTTCTTCCTCTTCTTCTTCTTCTCGTCCTCCTCCTCCTCCTCCTCCTCCTCCTCCTCCTCCTCCATCTCCTCCTCCTCCATCTCCTCCTCCACCTCCTCCTCCTCCTCCTCCTCCTCCTCCTCCTCCTCCTCCTCCTCCTCCTCCTCCTCCTCCTCCTCCTCCTCCTCCTCCCTCCCATTCTCCTTCTTCTTTCTTCTTGCTCTTCTCCTTCTCCTTTTCCTTCTCCTTTTCCTTTTCCTTTCCTTCTCATTCTCCCGTTCTTTATATTCATGTTTCCTCCTTCTTCTTCTTCTTCATCTTCATCTTTTCCTCCTTCTCCTTCTTCTTCTTCTTCATCTTCATCTTCATCTTTTCCTCCTTCTCCTTCTTCTTCTTCGCCATCTGTTCTTTATCCTGAAACTCGGGTTAATGATGCTAGGATTTGTTGGGTCTTTTGTTCTTAGTCTGTCTGTTTGTATCCATCTCCTGCATTTTCATTCTGTACCTAGCTTTCTTTATCTCTTGTTTCTTTGTCTATCTGTCTGTCCCTCTGTCTCTGTCTATATCTCCGTCTCCCTCTCCCTCTCCCTCCCCCACCCCCTCACTCTCTCTGTCTCCTTCTATCCCTCCCCCTCCCTCACTCTCTCTCTCATTCTTCCTCTCCATCTACCTCTCCCCTTTCCTATCCATATCCCTCTCCCTCTCTTTCTCCCTCTCCTCCCTTTTCCTGTCCCTGTCCTTGTCCCTTTCCCTCTTCCTCTCCCTTTCCTTTTCTCTCTCCCTTTACATCAAACAATTTCTTTCACTCTTCCCCTGTCCCTCTACCTCTTCCCCTTTCTCTTCCTCCCCTCCCCTCCCCTCTCTCTCTCTCTCTCTCTCTCTCTCTCTCTCTCTCTCTCTCTCTCTCTCTCTCTCTCTCGCTCGCTCGCTCGCTCGCTTTCCCAATCACCCTCCCATCTACCATCACCTTTGCTACCTCATCTCCCGCATCATCTTCCGCCATTTCTCTCACACCTCCTCCTTCCATGCCACTTCCTCACTTCAGAACCTTTCCTCATCATTAACTTCACCACCGTTCGCCTCATTAATGCTCTCGTTACCATATACCTCTGTTATCACTTCTATTTCTTCTGCTGTTCGTTTGCGACTTGTTTATTCGTCTGTTTTAAGGTATTCCTGGTTCTATTATTTTTTGTTATTCGTTATTTTGCATCTTGCTTCGTTATTCTCTGCCCCCCCCCCACTCGGCCTTTCTCATCATTTTTTACCCTTCCAACATTTTCTTCCTTTTTATACTATTTTTAGCATCTTTTTCTATTTTATTTTCCCATTATGTTTTAATGTTTTCCTTTCCAAGTTCTTTAGGTAGTCCCTTTCTGCCCATTAACTCCCCCCCCCCACCTTTTCCCATCCACCCTAGTCAGTTCACAAAAGGTCATAGTCCAAAGGAGGGTAAGTTGGCTTGGAGATCTCACTGTGAGGACAGACGTAGGCCTAAGGTCGGCTTAGTATTCCTAAGGTATTCGTGGCGTAAACTTTCCCGAGAAGGTCTTGTCCCGTCTCCCTAAGAGGATCTTGCGTAACTTCCCTCACATCTTCCGCAGGAGGGCTCGAACGCAGGAGCAAACCCGCCTTCCCTCCCAGCGCCACTCGGCCAGGAGGCGCGCGGAGGAGGCGTCGGCAGAAGGCAAAAGATAACACATGCAGGCAGCCGTTACGCGTTCGCTCCCACTCTAATTATTGCGCCGGTAAATAGCTCGCGAGACCCGCCTTATTGGCCGTTAACGAACCCCGCCGTTTCCACCTTCTGCGCGACCTTGAGGCGACGCCGGAAAGCATCGTTCACCTGGGGGTGGTGGGTGGGGGGGGGGAGCAATAGGAGAGGAAGCAAAGGTTCGTTATCTGTTCCTCCCAGCGCAGGCGGCGAGGTGAGTGGTCAGGTCGAGAGGACGCGACGAGAGCGGAGGCCCCGGGGCTTGCCTTGAAAATGACATGGATTTTGATAATGAGCTGGAGACGAAAACTAATTAAAAGTTTTCCCCTTGGAAGGTCAAAAGTAAGGCTTCGTGGAGTCATTAGTTTAAGGAAATTCCGCGCATGTGTGTGGGTGAGGAAGAGGGGAGGGAGACGAAGAGGGGACACCAGGGGAATGTTGTCGTAGGGGAGGTGGGCGGGGGAGGAAGGAAGCCTGACCTGACCCTCTCCCCCTCGGCAGTGTCACCCTCGACTTCAGGAAGTAGTGCTCCTCCTTCAGCTGTACAGGCAAAGGGCATCGAGCTTTCCCCCTCCCCTCAGTTACAACTCACCATCGCTGACAAAACGTACATACCATTCTTACATTACAACATTCCCACCGCTCCACACCCAGTTACACATGCAATTCGAATATATCAACGCATTAGCACCATAACCTATTTCAACCCACAGCAATGCAACACCATCGCAGTTCCACACCATACGACACCACGGCTCCCTTCTCCCTTCGCCCTCATACCCCCTTATACCACAACACAACACAGACACACAATAGCAGAACACAACACCTCACACGACACCTCAGTGCCCTTGCCTGAGAGGAAGGACTGCCTGCCTGCCTGTATCTGTTTTCCATATAGCCTCGCTCCCGCCCCGCCGCTGTCATATTTACTTTGGTGCGCCTCGTGCATACGTTTACATTAATATTTACTTAACTTCCGTGTGTTTATTGTGTAACTTTGTTCCTCTCGTTGGCCCTCCCCCCTCCTCCTATTTCCCCTCTCTCTTGTCTCTTTCACTTTTCCTTTCTCTTTTCTCTCACTCTTCTCTCGTGTCATTCTCTTTTCTCTCTTGTCTCTTTCTCTTCTCTTTTCTCTCTTGTCTCTTTATTTTTCTCTTGCCTTTCTCTTTTCTCTCTTGTCTCATTTTCTACCCCCCCCCCCTCTCTCTCTCTCTCTCTCTCTCTCTCTCTCTCTCTCTCTCTCTCTCTCTCTCTCTCTCTCTCTCTCTCTCTCTCTCTCTCGCTCTTTCTCTGCTTCTTGTCCTGGCGTTGGAAAAGAAAGGCGTGTTATGGAGTTCTGAAAAGAAAATTGCGACGTGCTTGGTACTTACGATACGAGTTTTATGTAAATTCCCTCGCTTCTCTCTCTCTTTCTGTCTGCCTCTCTCTCTCTCTCTCTCTCTCTCTCTCTCTCTCTCTCTCTCTCTCTCTCTCTCTCTCTCTCTCTCTCTCTCTCTCTCTCTCTCTCTCTCTCTCTCTCTCTTCTCTCTCTCTCTCTCTCTCTCTCTCTCTCTCTCTCTCTCTCTCTCTCTCTCTTTCTCTCTCTCTTTCTCTTTCTTTCTTTCTTTCTTTCTTTCCTCTCTTCTCACTCCACTCACACCTCCCCTCCACTTCTTCCCCCCCCCTCCCTTCCCTCCTCTCCTTTCACCCCCCGCCCCCCGCCCTCCCTGTCCCCCCTCTCCTCTTTATCGTGCCACCGACTCCTCATTCGCCTTCCACTTTCTTTAACTTTCTCTTACGCTTACACAAGTGTATGTTCATGTTTGCATTAGTGAGTAGACAAGTTTCTTGGCTATATTTTCATTTTCTTTGTTCCTTGTGATGGTTATGTGGTTGTTCTGCAGTCTTGTGTTATCTCTTCTCCCCTGCTGTGTTTACTTCTCCGTCGCCTCTCTCTCTCTCTCTCTCCTTCTCTCGTTCTTTCTCTCCTTCTCGTCAGTTTTCCTTTATTATCGCAGTCGTTAGACCTCACGCTTTTTTTTCTTTCTCTCTCCAACCCATTCGCTATTTCTCTTTTTCTTGCCAGTTTTTCCTTATCATCGCGGTCCCTAAGCCTTATTGTTTCTCTCTCTCTCCCTCTGTCTCTCCTCTTTCCGCATCCCGTTCCGCCCCATTTCCTCGCCTCCTTCTGTAGCCCGCTGTAGCCATGCCTTTTGTCGAGAATTAATCAAGAACTCTATTTATTTATTGCAAGGCCATCGTTTCTTACGTTTCTTTTTTCTCATTCGCCAGTCTTGTCCGCCGTTGTCATCGCGGTCGTAGCTAGTTCTCCTCCCCCCGCCTCCACTCTCCCCCGCCGCCATTCCTCGCCTGCCTTCTTGGCCGTTTCCTCCTTTTTTCTGATTTGGGCCTTCTTATTTTTGCGTACGTTTCTCTTATTTGTTTTTGTCTTTTTTACTCTTCGTCTCTTCTCCTCTCTTTCTCTCTTGTCTCTTTCTCTCTCATTCTCTCTCTCCTCTCTCTCTCTCTCTCTCTCTTTTCTCTCTCTCTCACTCTCTCTCTCTCTGTGTCGTCTCTCTCTCTCTCTCTGTCGTCTCTCTCTCTCTGTCGTCTCTCTCTCTCTCTCTGTCTCTCTCTCTCTCTCTCTGTCTCTCTCTCTCTCTCTCTCTCTCTCTCTCTCTCTTCTCTTTGTCTTACTCTCTCTTCTCTCTCTTTCTCTCTCTTCTCTCTCTTCTCTCTCTCTCTCTCTGTCTCTCTCTCTCTCTGTCTCTCTCTCTCTCTGTCTCTGTCTCTCTCTTCTCTCTCTCTCTCTCTCTCTCTCTCTCTCTCTCTCTCTCTCTCTCTCTCTCTCTCTCTCTCTCTCTCTCTCTCTTTCTCTGTCTCTCTCTCTCTCTCTCTCTCTCTCTCTCTCTCTCTCTCTCTCTCTCTCTCTCTCTCTCTCTCTCTCTCTTCTCCCTCCCTTTCTCCCTCCCTATATGGATATATATATATATATATATATATATATATATATATATATATATATATATATATATATATATATATATATATATATGTGCATATTTGTGTGTGTGCGTGTGTGTGCGTGCGTGCGTGTGTGTGTGTGTTTGTGTGTGTGTGTGTGTGTGTGTGTGTGTGTGTGTGTGTGTGTGTGTGTGTGTGTGTGTGTGTGTGTGTGTGTGTGTGTGTGTGCGCGTGTGTGAGGTGCGTGTGCGTGTGCGTGTGTGTATTTGTATGTGTATGTGTATGTATATGTATGTATTTATATACACATCCTTCGTTCTGTCCCTCTATTTGTTATTTTTTCTATCGCTGTCTCCTTCCTCCGCCTCTCCCTTTCTCCTGATTTGCCCAAGTCACTCCTGCTCTCCCTCCCTTTGCTCCGGTCTCCTCCCTGCCCACTTACCCAAAAATCCTCCTCATTTTCTCCTATTCCTCTTCTTGTTCTGCTTCTGCAACTTTTAATCCCGTATATTTTTCTTATTATTTTCTCTTTTACTTTTTCACTTGTTCTCCTCCTCTTCTTCTTCTCCCCCTCACCTCCTCCCCCCCACCCCCCAGGCCGGCCGTTTTACGCCTCCCTTTAACACACTACATTTCATCTCGTGGTTCTCCTTTTATGCAATTGTTCTCGCTCTCTTTTTGTCTCCCCCTTTCCCCTCTCTCTCTCTCTCTCTCTCTCTCCTCTCTTCCTCCACCCCTTCCCCTTTCTCCCCTTTTCATATCTGAATCCTCGTGTGTCTTGCTTCCCTCGTCCCGTCATCTCCCAGAGAGCATTGCACCTCTACATCCCCCCACCCCCCTCCTCCACCCCCCACTCCTAATCCCAACCCCCCCTTTTCATGGGTACATCACATTTTCATTTATTTTCTCTCTCTTGTTTACACGCTGTTCTGTTTACCTTTTCCCTCTTGGATGTTCCTCTTCTGTGCGCTGTTTTCGAAACGTTTTCTTTCATTTATTGAGTTTTGGGTTTTTGTAGGTAATATTTATTTTATTTTTATTTATTTATTTGTTCATTTTAGTTTATCCATTTTCTCTTTTCATTATGCTTGTGGTGGTTATTCTTGCAGCCTTTTAGAAATATGATGTTTGCTGAATTCATGCTGGATAAGACGTATGTTTTTTTTTCTTAATTGAAGTATTACAGTTGATTATCAACTTAAATATGTCACAATTA
>NC_051393.1:45143842-45146342 GCF_015228065.2 Penaeus monodon
GCGGCCGCTACCTGTAAACAGACCTCGTTACACCTTATATTTTCCCCTCTCCTGGCTCGTTATCCCCTCAAATTTATTTCCATGTCATGTTACACTTTTCCTCTTTATGTCCTGTATTTCTCTCCCTCCCCCCCTCTTTCTACCCCTTTCTACCCTGGTCAACAGAGTCTTTTTTCTTCGTTATAAAGAAAAGGGAAAGTCTCTGTAGTTACAGAGTAGTATTCCCCTTACGTATTTCGTTTCCCCGAGTTATCTTTGTCCTTAAGCCTTTTTTTTTGAAAAGCATTTTGAAGTCGTTAACCCTTCCATTTTTACTCGTTATCACCAGTACGTTTTATTTTTTTTTCGTTATTGCTCTGGCAACTTTTTCTTTCTTTATTTGTGTTCCTTTTATGCTTTTATTGCCGTCGTTTGGGGTTTTGGCATTCCATATTTTGTGTTTTTATTTTGAAAAAAAGGTAGATATTTGCAAGTCCCTGAGCAATTACACACTTTTCATGTACTCTGTGTGCTCTGTGTTTGCTCGTATGTACCTAATACAAGGAGAGAATGAGCAGGGTAAAGGAGCACACCTTTAACAGCGTGTAATTCATGTCATAATGATCTGTGAAATCCTCTTCCCCGGCGACGTCACACCTTGATCGCTGCATCCAGGAAGGAGACCTTAATTACACCCCAGTAATTAACATCGCCCTGGGGAGGAAAGGTGTTCAGAGAAAGAGCGATTACAATGAGGTCGTTAACTACTCATCACACGAGCTGGCTGTCGCATTTCATATCACGGGATGGTTGTCACTGAGCTGGCAGAGGCAGGAGGGTCAGAAAAGGCGATGCTAGTGAACGGCAATTGTTTTGGTCATACTGCCTATCATTTTCACATATGGATCGTTAGCTTTTCGAAATTTTCTTCAAATCTGAATCCTTTTGTTTCGATGCAACCCTAATGCCTGTCTGCTGCACCTGTCTATCGCTGCGATGTATTAGAGTAATGTGTTTTAGCAATATATTATAGCTATATGTTAGCCCTTATCTATTATTCCCTTCCCCCCTCTCTCCCCCTCTCCCTCTCCCCCTGCGGCACCCCGAGTAGGCAATGGTACACTCAGATTTATAACATAGCAGTTGTAATTACAAGCTTGGTGCTTGTGATGGGTGCTGGAAATGTGCAATATATAAGCTGGAAGTGCAATATATGAAGGTTATATACTTTATTAAGATAGAGTAGGGCCTAGGCTCTAGAGTAGCCCCATGGCCTAATGTACCAGGTTGAGGTTAGAATCTGTATACTCTGAGGGATTGTGTGTGACGGTCCTCGTAATGTTATGCTTCGGTTGCCTGGCAGGAGATCGGGTTTCTGTATTCGAGTCGAATACAGTTACTTTGTGTATTTGTATTATTTTTTTAGTTTTTTTTTTCGTGTAATACTTCATTATGTTGCGAATACACCGGTGATCAACACTTGGTATTCAACAACGCCAGTCAATTGAAGTTATCAAAATCTACCATGCATTACCAGTAGAAACTGTAATTGTGTTTTCCGAGTGCTGGCCAGGGACCCATGAAATTGAAAACAGAGTAGTGGGGGGGAATCAAATTAGTGGCCGGAGAACGCCCCCTCCCCCCCACACACACTCCCCCAACCCCCAACCTCCATTGAGGTCTCCCTCCCCCCTCTCCCCCCATTGCTGCACCTTCCTCTCTGTCAACCCCTCCCCCCCCCCCTGCGAGAGTCTGAGGCGCGTCGGGGCGATACGACTCTGTAGAAAGAGGTCTCTTTTACCGGCATTTTATTTTTTTTCCCAAGTTTGCTTAGCTTCTCCTTTTAGTTCAGAGCTCTTCCGTTTCTTTTATTTGTTTCGAAGGTAGAAATACTTTTTTTTTTTGTCTTGAAGCTTCTCCATCGTCTTCGTCCGCAGTTGTATTTTTTGGAATAGAAATAAAAAAAATTATGAAATTTCTCACTTATTTAACGATTCCTTCGTTTATCTTGGTTTTGCCTCTTCCATCCATCATTCCTTTTTCTCGTGTTCCTTTCCTTCCTTCGATTCCGGTCTCCTGATTACCGGTCTTCTCCCTGCGCTGTCGTCCCCTGGCTATCTTCCCTCTGTATTTTTTCCCGTAAAAATACATTCGAGTTTTGTCTTGAGGAAAACTTTATAGGTTACGATTTCTTTTATCAGAGTTCTGTCAGGAAACTTGAAAGTGGTCCCCAGAAGCTATGTAGTTATTGTTGTTTTCTGTTTTTATTTTTTATTTTCTCTCTTTTTATATCTATATTTTTCCCCCTTTCACCGTCGTTCTTCCTTTTTCATCTCCTTTCATTCTTCTCCCGTCGTTCCTCCCCCCCACTCCTCCCTCACACCCCCGTCCTCCCTCACTCCCCGTCCTCCCTCACTCCCCGTCCTCCCTCACTCCCCGTCCTCCCTCACTCCTTCCCCATGTCGTGATGCCCTCCCTTCCTCTCCCCCTCCCCTCCCCCCACTGCAATTTTTCAACGATG
>NC_051393.1:45156342-45161342 GCF_015228065.2 Penaeus monodon
CTCTCTTTGATTCTTGCTTTATCCTATTTTTATATCTCCGTTCCCTTAGTATCCCTTCTTTTTGCCCGCTCTTCCCTTTTTTCTTTAACTTCCTCTCCCTCCGTTCATCTGGTGTGGCAGTTTTACGAGGCCAAAACTCCCATCAATATTCAGCCTTTTTTGACTTTTACGATGATTTGAGAAAGTATGTATCGTATCCCCCCCTACTTCCCCCTCCCCTCCCCCCTCCTCCCTCCCTTACGCTGGTAAGTCTTAGAAATTTCATTTCATTTTTTTTCTTCTTCTTTTTTTTTCTTTTTTTTTTTTTACACAGCAGACCCCTGATTGTGAATTCTTATTCGGATCTTTGCCCGATCTTATGAATAGCCACTTGGATCAGGGATTTTCTGTGGGGGTTGGGGGGGTTGGGCGCAGTTTTCCGCGTAGATAGTCTCATGTGGTTTCCTTTGGGTGTATCAGAAAGGGTTCAGGGTCGCAAATTCTTTTGTATAAGGTTTCGTCCAGGGTCGCAAATCCTTCATTTTATTTATTTTTCTCTTTAAGCCTCGTTCAGGGTCGCAATCCTTAATCTTATCTATCAATCTGTATAAGTCTTCAGTGTGGTCGTTTGGGAAACGCTTGAAACAATACATGCTCTATTTTAAGGTTTTATTAGACTTCAAGTGAGATATTTTCGCTAACAGACAGGAGAATGGGTATGTCGAGACAATGGTTGACTGTCATGCAGACATTCGCAATAGCCAGGCAAGGCATTCGGTAAATAGAGAGGAAAGAAAAGCAGTTTAACAATCATTCAAGTAGATAATCAGACACTGACTTTTTAAAAAGGGTGAGAGAGAGAGAGAGAGAGAGAGAGAGAGAGAGAGAGAGAGAGAGAGAGAGAGAGAGAGAGAGAGAGAGAGAGAGAGAGAGAGAGAGAGAGAGAGAGAGAGAGAGAGAGAGAGAGAGAGAAGAAAGAGAGGGAGAGACGGGCAGGCAGGCAGGCAGGCAGGCAGTCAAACAGGCAGACAGACAGAGAGAGAGGGAGAAGATGAGAATGAGAGAGAAAGAGAAAGAGAGGGAGAGGCATACATATATACATACATACATTCATATATACAGACAGACAGAAAGCGCGCCAACGTGTCTTGCGCACACCGAGGGGAAATGCTCCCAGGTAATTGAGTCGACAGGAAGGACAGCAGAGAGAGCCTTTAAAAGGGATAAAAATTCGGCTGAGCGAGGCCGGCAGACAAGCCTGACACAGCCGTAACGTTCTGACATTCCACAGCCCGCCCACCTACCTGCCCTCTTGCCTTCCCCTCACCTCGCTCCTTCCCCTCGCTCACCGCACTCTAACTTCACTCCTTCCCCTCGCCCATCCTCATCCCCTCACCCTTCCCTCCCCCTTCCCCTCCTCTCTGCTCACCCTTCCCCTCCCCCTTCCCCTCCTCTCTGCTCCCCCTTCCCCTTCCCCTCTCCCCCTCACACCTGCCCGAAGACCTCTCTCTTCAGCTCCCTGGGTGTCCGCTCCCTCCCTTCTTCCTGTTGGGTCTGGCTTCTCTGCGTAATTTCGAAAATCAGCATCTTGAAGTAAAAACCGTGTCTCTTCTATTCACATAAAAAGAAAATCATGCGTGCATAACGATTTGCATGGTTTACAAATAGCAAGGAAGTGACCTCTTTATTATTAAGGCTCCAATCAGCTGTTTTTTATATGTAAACAGAAGTAAAAAGCGGTTACCTATTTACCTATTTTATCAATTTCAGTTTTATTTTGTTCTTTTCGGGTCTCCTTTCCATCGGAAGGACTGCCTTACCTGTTCACAAGCGCCCCTCTTTACTGCGCATCGTTCTCTCATTTATCCAACGTCTCCCTCTTCCCTTCCCACCCGCCCAGCCTTCACTCAGCATCCCTCTCCCACACCTTCACCATCCCATCACAGGTCTCGCGTCCTTCCTCTTCCTCGTCTTCTTATTTTTCTTCGTTTTTCTTCTTTTCTTTTCTTTTTCTTGTTTATTTGTCTTAATCATCTCCTGTTTCTCTTTTTATTCTTTTGAGTCGTTTTCCTTGTCATCTTCTTTTTCTTCTTTCTCCTCCTTTTCCTTCTTCTTCTTCTTCTTCTTCTTCTTCTTCTTCTTCTTCTTCTTCTTCTTCTTCTTCTTCTTCTTCTTCTCCTCCTCCTCCTCCTCCTCCTCCTCCTCCTCCTCCTCCTCCTCCTCCTCCTCCTCCTCCTCCTCCTCCTCTCCTCCTCCTCCTCCTCCTCCTCCTCCTCCTCCTCCTCCTCCTCCTCCTCCTCCTCCTCCTCTTCCTCCTCCACCTCCACCTGCACACCCTCCTACCCTTCTCCTCCTCCTCCTCCTCCTCCTCCTCCTCCTCCTCTTCCTCCTCCTCTCCTCCACCTCCACCTTCACCTCCTCCTCCCTCTCCTCCTCTCTCCCTCTTTTCCTCCTCCTCCTCCACCCGACCTTCAGTCCTCCCCGCACTGATCTCTGCCCACCTTCCTCCGCCTCCGCCGCCGACGTGATGTGATCTCAGTCCCCCTCGGCGTGACCTTCTGCCTTCTGCAGGAACCCGACCCCACACTACCTGACCCAGGAAATAAAAAGGGGAAAAATCCGCACCATCCTTTTTTCTTCTTTTTTTTTTCTTACTTTTTTTCTTTCTTTCTTTTTTCTTTCTTCCTTTCTTACTTTTTTCTTTCTTTCTTTCTTTCCAAGGGGAGTCTGGGTTTCCTTCCCCCAGTTTCGCAATGGGTGAGGTTGGGGGATGGGGGGTGGGGGTCGCCGTACAACATTGAATCTAGTCCTAAGAGCGGATTTATTTTTCTCCATGAACATCCTAATTTCCTCTTTGAAAGGATCCTCCGTTTGTTTCTTGTTTCTCCCTTTTATTATTTTTCTTTCCTTTGGCTTGGCTGTCCACACGTCCCTCGGCAATCCATCCATCCGCCCACAGGTCCATCCATCCATCCATCGGTACCTTCCGCCCGCGTCCTTCCTCCTTCTTCCTCTGTTAGATGATATCCTGTAGACAAGCGGAGATTCACAGAGTCAAGATTTTAGACAAGGGTATTTTGTTGCGTTGAATAATATTGATTTTATTCCATGATGCTGGAGGATTATATTATTTTGTTTCTCCTGGCAAATGAAATATTGCTTTTATACATGTATTTCTATTACTGGTACAATCGCGTAGGGTGTAATACTGAGGAGAGGGGAAAAGAGTAGACCGGCGCATACGAGGTGGGTTCCCAAGGATCCAAAGAGTCATTAATCTTTCTACCATTCAGCCTCCTCCACGCACTAACGGTCTCCTGTTTTTTTCTCTCTCTCCTGAAGCTGCCGTGTTCATATATTTCTACAGCCTTCTGCTGATATAACACTATAAAACGCACCATTTCCGCGTGTACCGGCATGGGAAGGTCACCGTTAATTGGTTTATGGCCATCTCTGCACATTCAGTTTGAGCACCAGTTACATACACACTAACGAACACGGATCTATTTCTTTTTCTTTTCTTTTTTTACACAAAACTTATTATTGTTTTTTATGCAGCTATGTACAATTGATAAGATTTCAATTCTCCATAAAAGTAAGATGAATATAACCCATATATATAAACATACATATATATATTTTTGACGGTCCATTTGAAGAACTTCCGGGGAGAGACAAGACCCGCGCAGGAGGGCCAAGGCGGTGCCAGCCTCCCCGCAGGATGTGGGACAGGAAATGGTCTACCGGTCTGAGCTGATCAGATCAAATTGTCTTTTATGTTTTCTCTGTTTTTATTTCTGTTTAACTTTGGGACCCCTTTTTTTCTTCTTCTTTTTCTTGTTCGATCCTCCAACTCCTTTACACAAAAAAATAAAAAAATTCCCTAACGTCATCTTACTTGATCTTTTCTTCCCCCCAGGTGAGGAGGACCTCCGGGCGGTCGTCGAGGCCATGCCAAGTAAGTAAAGACTCTGATGAATTGCGAGGGCGGAGATGCCATCTGCGGAAATTAATTCATTCTTTCCGCCAAATGAAGAGTATCCCGTCGACCCCGAAAGTAATAACACACCGTGATTAGGCTCCTCAGCGCGCACAAGGATGATTATCAGAAGGCCTTCATTAGCGTCGAGTCTTTGGGACCAAGGAAGGAGGAGGAGGAAGAGGAAGAGGAAGAAGAAGAAAAAGAGGAAGAAGAAGAAGAAGAAAAAGAGGAAGAAAAAGAAGAAGAAGAAGTCGCCGGGGTGATACCTCCTCGGCGGTGAGGTGGTTTCGTGACGGCTCTGTGGCTCTGTGAAAGAACGAGGAAGAGAAGGGATATGTTTTGTAGAGGGTGTGAGATTCGTGGCTCCATTTTGAGTTGATCTGAACTTCGTATTCGTTTATTTGGGTTGATCGGAATATCGTGTTTCTATTTTATCTGAAAATCTGTTGATGGGGAAGTTCGTGACTGCATTTTGGGCTAATCTGAAATCGTGTGTATTTTGAGTTGATTTGAAATTCACGGTTGCATTTTGAAGGAATCCGAAAATCATAGCTGTATTTCGATTTTCATCTGACAACCGAAATGATTTTTTTTAACCAAAGTATGTGGTGTTTTTCGTGAATATTTGAGTTTTAGATTATAAAGAGACTGCTCAATTCCTCGATCTCGTAGAAGATGTGGAATGAATGTACAAGTTGTGCATCGTTGTTAAAACCAGACGCCCAAACAGCCAACAGTCTTATCTTTAGCTGTGCTAATAAATCTCTCTGGGTTATATAATAATTTGCACCTGCTTCAGGATGTCACGCAGGGCCAGGATATATGACCTTAGGTTTCTTCTATATTAGGTCCAATAAAACAGGATTTCTGCTGCGTAAAACTAAAACTTGTTTAAGATATTATCTATGTATCCCGTTTTCTTTATCGTTCATGTCTCTTCAAGGCTATTCTTTTTAGATAAGATGAGACTTAATTATTCGAAGAAATATGCGATTGTCAAAGAAACGGTTCAGTTATTTTAAATTTTCGGCGGCGTTCT
>NC_051393.1:45183842-45186342 GCF_015228065.2 Penaeus monodon
GTGCGTTTGTTTGTGCGTGCGGGCGTGTGTGTGTGTGTGTGTGTGTGTGTGTGTGTGTGTGTGTGTGTGTGTGTGTGTGTGTGTGTGTGTGTGTGTGTGTGTGTGTGTGTGTATGTACGGGCGCGTGCCTGCGTCCTTGCGTGCCTGCGTGCATGCATGCACCATCTGTATGCGCACAATACGGGTATTAGTATTCATTTAATGACAAAACGCATGACTGTTCCTGACATAATCTTTACATTATTTTTGGAAACTTAGTTATATCCGTGCAGGGCTAAGCACTCCCGCCAACATCCCTGTTTGTAAAATATCCTAATGCCTAACATGAAAATAATCAATGGAAGGCCGAGTCATCCCAACCCTTGCTCCCAACGCTGCTTAGTTTGTTTGAATGGCGCGATAGCGTGCAAGTCATAAATTACCACAATCAAGAAAAAGACACGAGGTTGTAGAAATCACAAACAGGTCTCCCCTTTTCAGTTTACGCCTGAAGTGTAAAAGTGCTCATCCGCTGTTTACTAAGTGCTTCAAGTAGTCCGGAAAGTAGTGAGTCATGAAGTCGAGTCATTTATTCTGTTGTTTTGGTAAATAAATTTATTCGCGTTTTCTTAAAGGAGTATATATTAAATTACCTATTGGTGTTAATATCATCGCTCGTTATTGTCATTCAGTTACCCCCCCCCCCCGTTTTCTTTCCCAATTTCTCGAATCCTATGCTAGTGTATCATCCTGGCCCTCTCTCATGGCCCCCTCTCCCCTCATCCTCAGCCTTCCCTTTCACCCTGGCCCCCTGAAGCAAGGCCGGCACATCGCGTCACGGGGGATGAGCTCGCGTGTAAAAAAACCCCCCCCCCCCCCCGTTACGTAAACTGGCAAAACTCTACCCCCTACCCCCTTTTCCTCTCTTCCCCTACCCCTACCCCCTTTTCTCTCTCTCCCTACCCCTTTCCCCTTCACCCCTTTCCCCCTCCCCTTCCCCCCTCCCCTTCCCCTGAACCCACACAAAGGAGACGTAGACGGCAGCCTCTGCAGCGGCCACATATATCGGTATATATTTCATGCCGAGCCGGTCAGGCTATCACCGCGGCGCTAGGTGGCTAAAAAGCGCTTTGAGCTGTCCATCCCTGACTGGCCGCCCCTGCCCTTCTCCTCCTTTCTCCCCTCCTCCTGTCTTTTCGTCATCCTCGTTCCCCTCTTTGGTCCAGGCAGGGATGTTCCACCACTCCGTCACACGTCACGGGGTCCCGGGAGCGGAGGGGGAGGGAAGGGGAGAGGAGGAGGAGGGGGATGAAGATATGGGGAAGGGGGGGGGGGGCATTACCCGCAGAAGAACTCGGGCGGCCAGCGAGGAGCTCTCTCGGGCGAGGCCCCCAATGACAGTCTGGTGACGGCGAACTCGGCAGCAGGAGAGGAGATGAAGAGGGTGAAGAACAGGGAGAAGATCGGATGGGATGAGAAAAGGGAATTGGAATGGTGAAAAGAGAGGAAGAAGAGGCATTGTAGAGGGGAACTGAGAGGCTGCGGATGAAAAGGAAATAGAGGTAGAGGGAAAGGGAGGGAAGTAGATAGATAGAGAGAGAGAGAGAGAGAGAGAGAGAGAGAGAGAGAGAGAGAGAGAGAGAGAGAGAGAGAGAGAGAGAGAGAGAGAGAGAGAGACGATAAAATAACCCACCTCGCTGAAAAAAGCGAGAAAGAACAGAACCAAAGAACAGAAAGAAAAGATATTGGATGGAAAAAAAGACAGATTTTAGGAAATATCTTCACGTCCACTGATACCTGCAGATTTGGAGTGCGTGGGAAGTGCCTTCAGGGAGTATTTAACTTCTCAAGGAACTCCCGAGGAACCCCCACCTACGCATCATTGGTATCCGGCGTCCCTTCCCCACGTAAAATGGTCACTGGATTCCTTCACTGCCCACCTGAACGCCTCCTATCATATGCTTGGGCCTTATATATTTATATTTTTTATCGGTGAAATATATTTTGATAGGTTGGTGTTATTTTCCTTTCTGATCCAATGCAATTGGGAAATGTATCTTTATCTTTAGATATGATTTTATTTATAATTCTTTTGTTACTGACTTCATTTTTTCTTCTGCGTTATGATTTTCAATAAGATTGTGTGATGAATGCCTTAGTTTCGTAAGCGTGCTGAATTTAGTAATATTGTAATTGTAATATTGACATTGTATGTTGAATCCTAACATATGTTTAATCCTAACATCAGTGCTGCAAGTGCAGTATTCTTATTAATCTAGAAAGTGTGACAATTGAAATGAGATTTCCGAATAGCAAAAAGATGTTAGAAGACCTCGAACGGATAGTCCTTTAACCTCATTTCTTGCCAGCACCTCGGAAGAACGCAGGGACCCGATGGCGATAAATCATATTAGAGTCTGGCGATCCACAAGTAATTGGCGTCGGGCCAGACTGTTGATGGAGGTGTATCGCAGCGGAGGTTGTCTGTCCCGCCTCCTCGCACGCACACACTCGCACACAC
>NC_051393.1:45203842-45208842 GCF_015228065.2 Penaeus monodon
TGAATACTCCTTTAACTCGTCTTCAGCCACCTTCCCCCTCCCCCTCCATACCCCTACCCATCCTCCCTCCTGCCCCCACCCCCTCCATACCCCTATCCATACCCCTTCCTGCTCCCACCCGTCATTCCCCCCTCTCTTCACACCCCTATCCCCCTCCCCCCCATCGACCCCATGACAGCCGAAACCCGAAACAGTAGCGGAGTTCACAGGTGCCGCCGCCCTCCCCTCTCTCCCTCTCTCTCTCTCTCTCTCTCCTTTCCTTCATCTCTCTTCTCTAGCCCTTTTCCCCTCCTCATTAATATCCTTCTTATCCTTAAAACATTTTTTTTCTTTTTTTTATGTAATTTTTCAGTTTTGTGTCATTATTGATATCTGGTATCATTTGTTTACTCCTTCTTATCGTGAATGGTAGTTGTAATGGAATAACAGCAATAATGATAATACTGATAGTATTATCCTTCACATTATTATGATAACAAAAAAAGCAAACAAACGTTTTTTCTCCCATCCTGAGTTTCCCACCAACACTCAACCGTTTTCAGAACCCTTGCCCTTTCTCTCTCTCTTCCTTTCTCTCTCTCTCTTTCTCTCTGTCTTTCTCTCTGTCTGTCTCTCTGTTCTCTCTGTCCTCTCTCTGTCTTCTCTCTCTCTCCTTCTCTCTCTCCTCTCTCTCCCTCTCCCGTCCTCTCTCTCTCTTCTCTCCTCTCTCTCTCTCTCTCTCTCTCCTTCTCTCTTCTCTCTCTCTCTCTCTCTCTCTCTCTCTCTCTCTCCTCCTTCTCTCTCCTCTCTCTCTCTCTCTCTCTCTCTCTTCTCTCCTCTCTCTTTCTCTCCTTCTTCTCTCTCTCTCTCTCTCTTCTCTCTCTCTCTTCTCTCCTCTCTCTCTCTCTCTCTCTCTCTCCTCTCCTCTCTCTCTCTCTCTCTCTCCTCTCTCTCTCTCTCTCTCTCTCTCTCTCTCTCTCTCTCTCTCTCTCTCTCTCTCTCTCTCTCTCTCTCTCTCTCTCTCTCTCTCTCTCTCTCTCCTCTCTCTCTGTCTCTCTCTCTCTCTCTCTCTCTCTCTCTCTCTCTCTCTCTCTCTCTCTCTCTCTTCTCTCTCTCTCTCTCTCTCTCTCTCTCTCCTCTCTCTCTCTCTCTCTCTCTCTCTCCTCTCTCTCTCTCTCTCTCTCTCTCTCTCTCTCTCTCTCTCTCTCTCTCTCTCCGTGTCTATCTATCTATCTATCTATCTGACTTGCTATCTATCTTCCTATCTATCTGCCTGTTTATTTATCGCTCTTCCTTTCCTCTTCACTTCCAGCTCCTCAGATTTTTAGATTTGCAAAACCACCTAAGTTTTTCACCTTTCCTGTACCCCTCTGCTCCTCCTCCTCCTTCTTCTCCTCCTCCTCCTCCTCCTCCTCCTCCTCCTCCTCCTCCTCCTCCTCCTCCTCCTCCTCCTCCTCCTCCTCCTCCTCCTCCTCCTCCTTCTCCTCCGTCTCCTCCTCCTCCTCCTCCTCCTCCTCCTCCTCCTCCTCCTCCTCCTCCTCCTCCTCCTCCTCCTCCTCCTCCTCCTCCTCCTCCCCCTCCTTCCCCCTTATCCTTCTACCCCTCACCCCTCCTCCTCATCCCAGTCCTCCTCTTTCCCCACCCCACCCCTCGACAGTGACCCAGGTCAGAGGTCAACTCGTGAAAAATGCCCGTCACCTGCGTGTCTCCGGTGTGAAACTAAAACCACGTGTCTGCCGACCACCTTGGAAGAAGGGAAGAGGGGAATAGGGCAGAGAAAGAGGGGAAGACAAGACACGAGAGGAATGCGGAATAGAAGAGTGAACAAGGAGTGAGAATTTGGGTGGGGGGGGGGAGAGAAAAGAGGAACAGAGGAGGAGAGAAGAATGAGTTAGAATGAGAAAGAGACAGATACAGACCAAAGGAGACTGGCATATATGGAGAGATTGAGCGATAGAGAGGAAGAAATGTAATAGATTGACTAAATATGGGGTGTGCCAGGAGAAAACACACACACACACACACACACACACACACACACACACACACACACACACACACACACACACACACACACACACACACCACACCACACACACACACACACACACACACACACACACACACATACACACACATACATACATACACATATACATATATACATATATACATACATACTCATATACATCCATCCATACACACACACACACACACACACACACACACACACACACACACACACACACACACACACACACACACACACACACACACACACACACACACACACACACACACACACACACACACACACACATATAATATGTATTTATGTATGTATGTGTATATGTATGAATGTATAATCACATCGGGCAACATATAAATGGAAATTAATGGCTGGAAATGGGAGAAACAGTTAATTACAGGGATTATTAATTGTTTGTCACATGAAAAATGGCCATGCAATAAATAAATGACTCCTACGTAAAGCACATTTATAAGATGCAGGAGCTAAAGAAAGAAAGTTACACCTTTTTAAGAATTATTTTGTATAAAAGAAAAAGATTACCAAACCGCAATTTCCTTTCGTGCCGGAGTCCAAAACACCGAGGATTGTAAACAGCTTTTTATTCAATTTGTGACAATGCTAAAGTTTATCATCTCGCTCATTCTTTCATTTTTATAGAAACACCTCCAACGAGGCAGAATAAATAATGGCAACCATTACCCGGCAGGTCCTTTGTATATGCAGCGTCGGCGGTTTTCTTCTTCCCAGAACAGAGGAATCTCATGATCACATACACCAAGTGGCTGGCATTTCCACATTTCCTTCCTCCGGGGCCTCCTCATCGCGCGGACATGTTGTTATTGGATACGTCTAAAATACTAGTTCTTGCCCCCCCCCCCCCATCCCCCGAAAACCGACGAAAATTGTACAGGTCACGTCGAGGAGGATGAGTGCAAACACATGTCCGATGGCCTTTTTTTTATTGCTTCACAACCCTGTAATAAACCCTCCGTATCTCACTTACGTCCGTCTTGTCCCTGTCTCCCCCCTCTTCTTCATACCCCCCCCCCTTTTTGTCTGACCTGCCTCCCTCTACTGTCTACCCTGCCTGTCCTGCCCTCTGCCTTTCTACCCTACCTCCTTTACCGTACCGTTTCTCAGCGTTGCCTGTCCTGCCTTTACCCTGTGTCTTCTCTGGTTGTCTTACACACACACACACACACACACACACACACACACACACACACACACACACACACACACACACACACACACACACACACCCGCACACTCACATACTGTTTACCCTGGCCTGTTTACTCCCTATCTACCCTGCCTGTCTTACACTCCCCTGTCTACCCTGCCGGCCTCATCCCCCCTACCCACACATATACAATTTACCCTGCCTTACTCACCCCTTGTCTACCCAGCCTGTCTTACACTGCCCTGTCTACCCTTCCTGCCCCACACACTCCCTGTCTACCATGTCCTACTCATCTCCCGTCTACCCTGCCTGCCACACATACTCTGTCTACCCTGCCCTACTCCTCCCCTATCTACTCACCTTCTCACCCTCTGTCTACCCTGCCTGCCCTAAGCAGACCCTGTCTACCCTGGCCTACTCATCCTCTATCTACCCTGCCTGCTCCACACCCCTCTATCTACCCTGCCCTACTCCTCCCCTGTCTACCTTGCCTACCCTGCCCCAGCCCTGCATACCCAGCTTGTAAGAGATAGAATGCGTGTTTGCGTGTTCTTGTTTATTAATTCGTAAATGCGCATATGCTTCTGTGAGTATCTTTGCATGACACTTCTCTTACACTCGCGCACTTGTCCCCACCCTTTCTCAGCTGGTCGCTGCTATTTCCTATAAAAAAAGGAAGAAAAAAATACAGAGAGAGACAACCACAGCTCAGAAAATAGCCGAGGATAGAATCATATTTAGAAGGAAAAACAAATGAAAGAAAGAGAAACCGAGGAACAAAAAAAAAAGAAAAAAAAAGTAGGGACGCCTTCTCCCCTCTACTTTCCAAGCCTATGAGTCTTAGACACCGTCCTTCCTTTGTCTTTTCTTAACCACATATTTCACCTCTCATGTCTTCTTTTTTTGAGAGAAAAAGAGAAATGTCCCTTTTCCTTCATTTTTTTTCTCTCTCGGCGTTAATAATATGGAATATTCTGATGATATACTTGATATGTTAATTCCCTGGTTGCCAAGTCTACACTGTAATTTTGGTATCGTCTTCCTCCTTACGATGTGCGAGGGAGGGGACGGTAAGATACGAGCAAAATGGAGTTAATTCTTGTCCCACGTCACTCTTTTGTCAATTAAGCGTCGAGTAGGCAGAGATTGCGTGTGTGTGTGTGTGTGTGTGTGTGTGCGTGCGTGCGTGCGTGCGTGCGTGCGTGCGTGTGTGTGTGTGTGTGTGTGTGTGTGTGTGTGTGTGTGTGTGTGTGTGTGTGTGTGTGTGTGTGTGTGTGTGTGTGTGTGTTTGTGTGTGTTTATCTCTGTGTGGGTGTTCATTTAATGTGATTTTTTGAAAGAATGTTAAT
Source organism: Penaeus monodon (assembly GCF_015228065.2). Lineage (NCBI taxonomy): Eukaryota > Metazoa > Arthropoda > Malacostraca > Decapoda > Penaeidae > Penaeus > Penaeus monodon. Next base: position 45,208,386 of record NC_051393.1, read on the forward strand.
CTGTGGCATTTTATTGTTCACTTTTCCTGCTGTTGCTCTTTTTCTTTCCTTCCGAATACATCTTATATGAATCTCTTCTTTTCCTCTTTTTTTATGTTTCTTTTCCTTCCCTGTTTGTCGTATCACTAATGGCTTCATCCTGTCCCCTACACACTCTCTTCATGTCTTGCACTTTACATCGTTCTCGCCTCCAGCCCCTTCCTTATTCTCATTCCATTATCTCCTCGTCCCAATCTTCAACTCGCGTCTTTTGTTTCATGTTTATCGTCAGGGCACCCCCTTTTCCTTTTCCTCCTCCTTCTTCTCCTTCGTATTCACTCCTTCCTTCTCCTCCTCCTCCATCGTCTGATCCACTTATTCGTCTTCCTCCTCCTCCTCCTCCTTTTCTTTCTCCTCCTCCTCCTGTTGCTCCTCCTACTTCTCCTCCTCCTCCTCCTCCTCCTCCTCCTCCTCCTCC
>NC_051393.1:45236342-45238842 GCF_015228065.2 Penaeus monodon
TATTCAGTTTTCCGTTTCTCTAAATGCCAAACCAATTTATTTTTGTTTCAAATATTTCCTCTGTTCCTTTTCACGTCATTTCCCCCTTTTAGTCAACATACCTCATGCCTGCCGTTAGTCCCCTCGCTTCTCTTCTTGATTGCCGCTAATCACTTCAGCCGCTCGAAACTAGCAACTCCCGCTACCTTGCCAACTCTTCTTGTCTTACCTTGCCATCTATCGTTATTTTGAATTTCTTTTTTGGCAGTTTCTCCTTCTTTCTCAACTCTCCCAGTTTTTTGTATTATTCGACATTTTTTTGCTATAGTTATCATTATTTTGTGCAACATTGTGTTCGCAATTGTTCATACTTCATCACCAATTCTTCTTTGCAACTTACTTTTAGTATTTATTATGTTATCATCAGCACTGGAGAGTATTCTATGTAGTAAAACGTTGGAAATTACTTAAACTCTGTTCTAGCAATGATGGCTTCTCTGCCAACCTTCCCTCTTGACAAAGTTACTTACCTTCGACATTTTCTTTATAATCAGTAGTTCCAAAGGGTATGCCGTTTGTCAAGATGCTAGCGTTTATTTGACTCTTCTAGGGATTCCCGTTTCTTTACAAACCTTCCTACCTTAACCTGTTATTTATAGTTTAATTTACGTTGCAGTAATCAGTAACAAAGTCCATTTTGTGTAATTTTGTGCATTTCTCTTTCGGAGGAGATCTAGCCCTCCCTTCACCCGCACTTCGGATGCACACGTCATCCATCCTCACCTCCGGCCCCTTCCTCCTCCACTTTCCGCTAGCTTTAATCACGCGTCCTTAGTGCCTCATCTGCAATCGATTATGAAACGCCTTTTATGACCCATCACCGCTCGCTGTCACCATATCCTCACATCAGAGGCTCTCATGCGTGCTCCTCGCCATTTTTTGCTGGCCCGCGTTCCTCCCGCAGCCACTTCTTGCCGCCATCACTTACTGGTGCCCGGCGATGGTTCCCTTTGCCAGTGGCTTTTGTAAATGCCCTTTCCGACCGGTTCTTACCTGTGTTGCACCGCGTCAGTGGACGACCGACCGTGGTACTAATCTTTCCTTGTCGACGTGCATTGCCACACTGAATATTGATTGAAATTGAGAGAAGTATGTAAGTTTGATATATATATACATTAAAGAAACTTTCGAGGATACGATAAAATCCCATTTGTGAAAGCCTCCGTCACTGCGTAGTGACGGAGTGATGGAAAAGCAAGGAAATCGAAGTTATGATGCCGTTTTTAAATCAGCATAATGGCCGTTAAAAATGTTTTGCGTTATCGTTATTTCCTTCATTTTTCCACGCGTTTAAGTTTTTCGCCCGAAGTATGGCTCTCTTCATAGGCCCTAATCATTTCTTGTTTGTGTAGGATCCCCTTCCTCCTTAATACTACACCCTTTCTTCTTGTGGCCGCCTCCTCCCCTCCCCACCCCCTGCCACATCTCTTGTCCCTCCACCTATGCATCCTGTCCCTCCCCGCTGGATGGCCGGCCATTCTGCGTCTTCCATTATGGCTCCTCGGGCCAACTCAACCTCCTTCCCCCGGCACAAAGCGCTGGCCACGTCGCCTCTGCCGCTTACCGTCACCGCCACTCGGGCCAGCGCACCCCCTGTCTTGCTCTCCCTGCTCCCTTCCCCGCCATCTTCCCCCCTGTCTTGCCCCTCCGCACCACCACCCCTTCCCGCCTCCCCTTCCCCCCTTTGCGTGTCGCAGGTTCCCACGTGTAGAGTTACTGGTGCCGGCGCTGTTTGTTTGTGTAGGCCGGCGGTGCTCGCTGCCGCCGCGCCCGCCACCCCCTTCGGCTGCCGGAGATGGATCTTCCACTTAGCTAATTGTCTCCTTGTATCCTTGTGTTTAGGCCCAGGATTATCTGTCTGCCTCGGAGTTCTCGCGATAATGCCCCGCTGTCGTTCCTCGGCATCAGGAAAGGGTGAACTTTGTCGTTATCGCCAGCGTCTTCGCCTTCGTCTTTGTCTCCATAGAGGTCGTGTTTCGTAGCGTAATTGTCATCGTCTTTATTTTCGTGTTCGCACGCGTGATCGTCGTCTTCGTCTTCGTAATCGTGATCGTCTTCGTTTTCGTAGTCATCACCGTCATCTTCGTCTTCGTAGTCGTGATCGCCGTCGTCATATTCGTCATTTTCGTCTTCGTTTTCGTCTTCGTCTTCGTAGTCGTCATCGTCGTCTTTTCTTCATTTTCATAGCCATCACCATCGTCTTCATAGTCATCTTCACGTCTTCGTCACTGTCGCACATTTTCCTTTTGTGATGATGTTTGTCATACTCATTTATATTTTTTGTATCTATGTATCTATATTTGCATTTTTTATATATTGATTGATTGACGTTAATTTATCTAATTATTTATATGTTCATCTATTTAATCATTTACATACCAATGTTACACTTAATAGAAGTAGGGATAAAACCGCATTCGTGTTGCACAAAGGACGATGTTATATTTTGCAACGAGGATTC
>NC_051393.1:45263842-45266342 GCF_015228065.2 Penaeus monodon
TATTAGTGTGACTGAACGTATCTGGTGGCGTGTTAATTCATACTGGGATAATCACCCTTTTTAGAGGAAAAGCCTCTTGATAAATGTTTGAACACAGAAAAAAATCAAACAATTCTGTCACTGAAAGCATTTCCTCTGCGATTAACGATTTTCCTACTAACGGATAATGACGATAACGAAAAGGATTGCAAGAGGAGATGGTTGATGACGATAATATTCCCGGAGATTAAGATAAAGGTCACTTACCGTGAAAGCATTAACGACCGTTCGGGATACAATTCCCTCACCCCCACCCAGCCCTCACCCCCAAAGCTAACCCCTATCCGTACCCCCCGCCCTTAACCCCTACTCCTATCCCCCACCTCTATCTCCTACCCCAAACCCCCACCCCTGTCTCCTAACCCCACCCCACCATTAATCTCTACTCCTATTTCCGTCTCTAACCCCCCCCCCTCATCCTAATCCCAACCCCTCCTCCTAACCCTTTACCTCCATCCTTAACCCCCACCCCTTCCCTATCCCCAACCCTTAACCCTCACTCTTTACCACCACCCTCACCTCCACCCTTAACCCTTACCCTTAAACCCCCCTACCCTAACCCCTACCCCCCAAACTCCACGCTTAACCCCCACTCCAACCCCCACCCTCAGGCCACCCAGGTTAGCCGAACAAGAGACGTAGACAGCAACGCGGCGACATCGGGTCTGGGTGGCGGCCACGTGGAGCAATTCCAGGCTAAAGGTGGGAGGAAACAATGAGAGAGGGAGAGGGAGAAGGAGAGGGAGAAGGAGAAGGAGAGGGAGAGGAGAGAGGGAGAGGGAGAAGGAGAGGGAGAAGGAGAGGGAGAGGGAGAAGAGGGAGAGAGGGAGAGGGAGGGAGAGGGAGAGGGAGAGAGAGAGAGGGAGAGAGAGAGAGGGGGAGAGAGAGAGAGTGGAGAGAAAGAAGAGAGAAGCGAAACTAAGAGAAAAGAGAAAAGAAGAGAAGACAAGAGGAGAGAAAAGGTAGGAGGAGTAAAAAAGGAGGGTATAGAGAAGAGAGAAGAAAAGAAAATGAATAAAGTGTTTGTTGCCTTCTCTGTTTTCGTTATCACAGTGATTATATGAATAATTCGAACAGTGCAACAACATAATAGGTGATTTTGCTGCGACATTGTAGTAGTATTAGCATCATCTGTGAAAGTATCGAATATCCATAGTTTTCAAAATGATAAATAGTAATGATGATAAAAGTAATTCTGCTACTGTTATGATAATAACTAAGATAATACTATTTTTATTATTTTATTATTGTGTAGTTATTATCATTATAACTACTATCATTATTATCATTATAAGTATTATTATTATTATCATTATTTTTACTAGTATCATTATTATTATTATTATAATCATTATTGTACGTCCGTCCTTCCGTCCGTCCGTCCTTGGGATCGTATTCCACGTAATTGCGGACTTGAAGTCAATCCATTTTTGTGTAAGATTAGGTGATGATTGACGTGTGAATTTTAAACGATGACACACACGTACGTGCATGAGAACTCTATTGTTATCGTTATTGTTATTATTACCTTTATTGTTATCATCATCACTATTGTTGTTGTTGTTATTTTATTATTATTATATTATTGTTGTTGTTGTTGTTGTTGTTGTTGTTGTCGTTGTTGTTGTCATTCTAATTCTTCGAGGCAAGTTATTTTATGCATATTTATTATTTACACGACTAGCCAAGGGGGGAAGGGAGGCGGAAGGTAGAAAAGGAGTGTGAAAGAGGGAGAGTGGAGTAAATCTTATTTTCATTTATTTTTTTGTTGTTGTATTTATTTATTCATTTATTTACTCTCCGGGGAATTTCCATGAGTCCTGTTAGTTATCATTATCATCAAGATTATTAGTACTTTTTATATTATTATTATTATTATTATTATTATTATTATTATTAGTATTATTAGTATTTTTATTATTGTTGTTTCTGGTGTTGTTATTATTGTTATCATCATTATTACTATTACTTTTATTATCACTATTGTTATTGTTGTTGTTGTTGCTATTATTTTTTTGTTACTATTATTACTATTGTTGTTACTGATATTAGCATTGCTGTTGTTAGTGTTGTTGTTTTGATGATTATTATTGCTATTTTTGTTACTATCATTAACATTGTCGTCGTCATCGTCATCATCATCATCATCACATCATCATCATCATCATCATCATCATCATCATCATCATCATCATCATCATCATCATCATCATCATCACACCATCATCATCATCATCATCATCATCAACATCATCATCATCATCATCATCATCATCCCTATTACTGTTATCATAATAATGATAATAATAATAATTATTATTATTTTATTATTGGTATTATCTTCATTTTTACTATTATTTTGTTGTTATCATCATTATCATTATCATTATTATTACTATCATTTTGTTATCATCATCATCATTATTGTGATCATTATCATTATTATTTTTGTCACCACCAC
>NC_051393.1:45271342-45273842 GCF_015228065.2 Penaeus monodon
TCCGCAGGTAGGGCAAGGGTCAGTGAATTTCCTAAATAGTACCTGCTAATGAGCTTTTGATGGGTCTTGCTTACAATATTTCGTGTAACTCTACTTCTAAATTTACTACTAATATATATATATAGATAAATAGATAGATAGATAGATGTCCATATGTGTGTGTGTGTGTGTGTGTGTGTGTGTGTGTGTTTGTGTGTGTTTATATATGTTATCTATGTATACATACGTATGTTTATATATTTAATTACTCGTCAGTGAGTGTGCTCTCTCTCTCAATCCTCTCCTCTTCCCGCCTCCCTCCTTCCCCTCTCTCCTCTTCCCTCCAGCAAACTAAGAAGCATGCAAAAGATATGCCGCTTGTATATACGGGGCGTCGAGGGGAAGTCGACCAGAGTTACGGGGCCCTGAGACGTACGACCTTCGCGTGGTCGTGGCAGGAGCTGATGGCTGGCTGTTGGCCGTAGGGTGCTCTAGTGTCATCGTATGTTCCACCTTATTCCCCTTTTGATATTCATCACTGTGATTGATACATTTTGCAGTTGTTTACTGTCTGCTGTTTTGTAGTCGTGAGGGGATTTTATTTTGCCGCGCGACGTGTTTATTGCGTGTGATTCTAATCTGGTTCTCTGGAAGACAAGATCGGGGTATAGCTTTGGGGTTTTATTTGTCTTCCTCTATGTTTTCACTGAAGTGGTTATCTTGTGGTGATTATCTAGCGGAGATATCATCTTCAGTACTGGTTTTGTTAGTTTCGATATTTTCTGAATTGCTTTTAGATATATGGGCGGTGCTGATCGACGTGACGTCTTGGAGACTGTTGTTTATCCATTGATCTCTGTTCTGCGCTCCTTTATTTTCACTATTTGTTGAATTATCGTACTCCATGCGCATTGAGTTTATAATTATACTGCGTGCGCACCTGAATACAGATTAAGCACGATGATACATGAGCTTTATGAAGACGCGCATGCCCACGCGCACACCTACGTGCACATTATTTACGCCCACTATTATTTATGGCTGTCCGGAGATTAATTAGGCGATATTTATATGACTATAATGTTGACGACATCACAAGAAGGTACAAGGGTCGAAAATGAAGTCAGAATCTCGTGATGTGCCTATTATTTGTGCATAAACACATACCTGTGAGTTGAAAAATGGCGAACACGACGGTACGAAGTGAATTATGTGTAGAAGAAGAGGGTGACGCAAGAGACGACTGCTAACAGGAAAGACTAGAAAAACAAAGAAAACAGAAAAAATGAGAATAAGATAACAAAAGAAACAAAACTGCCACAGTAGAAACGAATATTTTACCCGCGTGCGCACGTAACAGTGTTTGCGTTTTTGTTCGTAAGATAAGGAAATAAACAATCGAATCAGGGTTTTTCCTTTCTCTCTTTTCTTTTCTTTTCTCTCTCGATTCTTTCCCAAGAATCCGCTATCAGAGCGCGCCTCCCTATACCGACGCAAGCCCACAAGGTAAGGCAAACGACACATGGGAACTCAGCGACCGTGCGCACAAAGAGACTCGAAGTCCAGATGAGGACAACAGAGGATGGCTTGGGGGTGGGGGTATGGGATGAGGGGAGGGGGTGTTAAGTGTATGGCACGGAGGAAGAGGATGGAGAGAGAAGGAGGGAGGGAAGGGGAAGGGAGGGGGAGGGAAGGACGAGAGAAAGGGGGGAGGAGGGAGGCGAGAATTTAGGAGTCTAGGCACCTCCCTGCTCACCGTAAGCTGATTACGTCTAATGGTCACTCCCGACCAGCCCTCGAATTTCAAGCAACCTCTACTCCCCTCTCCTGCTGGGGTCCCCTTCCCCTCTCCCCTCGCAGCGTCCTGGATTTGTTCCCACGAGCATCTCATGCACCTCCCACTCCTCTCATTAAGATAGCTACGCCATTCTCTCCTCATCAGGCCGGAGGAGTAATGAGAGAATGAAGGGAAGTTCTCTCACCTTTATGTGCACCGGAGATGCCAAGTTGTATTTATCACAGACAAAGGTTGGGTTTATTGTGATGTGTAGTGGAGAGGTTCTGATTCCCATTCTCTCTCTCTTCTGTCTCTCTTTCTCTCTCTCTCTCTCTCTCTCTCTCTCTCTCTCTCTCTCTCTCTCTCTCTCTCTCTCTCTCTCTCTCTCTCTCTCTCTCTCTCTCTCTCTCTCTCTCTCCTTCCCTCCCTCCTTCCCTCCCTCCCTCCCTCCCTCCCTCCCTCCCTCCCTCCCTCCCTCCATCGAGTGGCACGAGTGGTACGTATATGAAGCACTGGTATTCTTCGAGATTTATTTTTCCCTCTTCCCCTCTTGTTTTCTTTCTTTTTTGTTTCTCTTTGTTTCTCTCTCTCACTTTCTCTCTGTCTTTGTCTATATCTTTGCCTCTCAATCCCTCTGTATGTTTGTATGTTTGTCTATCAATCTATCTATCTATCTATCTATCTATCTATCTATCTATCTATCTCTCTATGTCTTTATATATTTACTTACTTTTTCACGCACTT
>NC_051393.1:45278842-45281342 GCF_015228065.2 Penaeus monodon
CGCGAGACATGATTGGTAACCCTGAAGGAATGGCGTTAATTCCATGCGATTTTCCTCACCTGACCAAACTATTTTCCCCTCGCATAACCCTGAACCTTTGTCCGAGGGGAAATTCTCCCCAGTCAATGGATATGCCATAAGAATATTCTGAAATCTCCTCTCTTATTTGACCAGTCGTGCCTAGCGCCATCTGGGGCGTGGGACGGGACCAGGGGGGGAGGGGGTTGGCAGGAAGGAAAAAGAGTGGAGTTGGTAGAGATGGGGAGAGAGAACTCGACAAGAAAGGAAATGTGCTCACAGGAGGAACAAGGAAAAGAAACGGAATTATGATCATGATGTATTGCAGTGGGGAATTTGTGATAGAAATGATTCGGAGTGGTAGCCCCGAGGAAAAAAATGTACAAGTGCTTCAGTGTTTGAAGTGATGGCACGACAGGGAAAGTTCGGAAGGAGATGTAGAGAGAGAAAAAACAAGAGAGGGGAAGTGAGAGAGGAAGAAGGAGGGGGAGAAGGAGAGGAAGAAGGGAGAAGAGAGAGAGAGGAGAGAGGGAGAAGGAAGAGAAGAAGGTGAGGGAAGAGAGAGAAGGAAAGGAGAGAGAAGAGAGAGAGGAGAGGGAAGAGAAGAGAGAGAGGAGAGGAGGGGAGAGAAGAAGGAGGGGAGAGAGAGAGAAGGAGAGGGAAGAAGAGGAGAGGAGAGGAGAGAGGAGAGAGAGAGAGAAGGAGAGGGAGAGAGAGAGAAGGAGAGGGAGAGAGAGAGAGAAGGAGAGGGAGAGAGAGAGAGAAGGAGAGGGAGAGAGAGAGAGAAGGAGAGGGAGAGAGAGAGGAGAAGGAGGGGAGGAGAGAGAGAAGAGAAGGAGAGGGAGAGAGAGAGAAGAAGGAGAGGGAGAGAGAGAGAAGAAGAAGGAGAGGGAGAGAGAGAGAAGGAGAGGGAGAGAGAGAGAAGGGAAAAGAAGGAAGGGAGGAAGGACGGAGGGAGAAAGAGAGAAAAAGAGAGAGAGAGTGAGTGTAAGAGTTAGAATGAGAATGGAAATGAGGGAAAGAGAGAGAAAGGGAGAGTGTTACCAAGAGAGAGAGAGAGAGAGAGAGAGAGAGAGAGAGAGAGAGAGAGAAGGGGAGAGAGAGAGAGAGAGAGAGAGAAGGGGAGAGAGAGAGAGAGAGAGAGAGGGAGGGAGAGAGAGGGCGAAGCAAGAAGGAGTCAAACAGAGCGAACGAGACAGAACGAGGGGCGAAGAACGACGAGCAGACAGCGGCCAGCGGAGCTCAAGAAGGGAGAGCGAGGCATTCAGAAAGAGCATCAACAAACACATTCTTTGAATTTCCCCAGGAACGCTCAGGAACTCTGCTGGACGAGGCTGAGCTTTTGGTAGGTCCGACTCACGTGCTGTATCTGCTGATCTCTCACTCTACGCCCGCGATGGTACGCTTGTAGCACGCTTATGTAACAGAGAGGGATGTCGTCACAACACCTCTTGCATCACGCTGCTGCAAGGTGTGTCGCCACCAGCCTTTGCACTCTATTGGTGTGTTGCCGTTACTTACATCATACACATGTTTGATTCGCCACATCTGTAACAATAGTCTTCTCTTTTTTTCTTTTTTTGTCCAACTGCAATAGGCTGTTGTATAACACCATTCTCGCATTATATAAGACATCTGTATGGTATTTAAATATTCTGTGTATCATTGACAGAAAACTGGGAACCATGATCTACATTATATGGTTAGGTATCAGTTTTAGTGCCACTGTATGTGGCTGTTTCAAGGCTTGATGGCATAATGTCATAATCAGAAAGGAAGGTAAATTACATGGATGGCAATGATTTCAACCGTTATCCATTTGCTAGAAACCAATTTTCACAGACTCTTTTTCTTTCTTCGAGCAACAGACCGCCGCAGCGCCCTTGGGATCTCGTCATGACGCAAGGAACTTGGGGAGGAACGTATCAGTTTTCGCGTAAACGTTGGTGTTTGGTTCTTCGTAGACAGTGGCCCAATTGGAAGCATTTTCCGATCGGGTGATAAAAAAACCCGGTTAAGTCGATTTATGGAAAATACAAGCTTACCCACGCCCACGCCCGCAACAGCCGCTCGAGAAGTCGCCTGGGGAATGCGGGCGGCCGACCACACCCACATAATGCTCTTACCATCCTCCTGTTAGCGCATCAAGAGGCTCAAAGGCTCAAGAGTCTCGCAGCAAGAGATCATGAGTCACAGGTACACATAATGGGCTTACCACGATATCCAATTTGCTCGGCTGTGTCGTGGGACGGAGTCTGCGTAGGGCTGCCCGCCGTCTGGGACGCCGCCTGCTCGCTCCTGTGCCGCTGCCTCGCGAAGTTGCATAATCCGAGTGCCTTTCGAACTCGTCTCGGTAAGGTACAAGGACACAGGAGTCATTCTTTACCTTTTATGACTTGGAACCGATTCTGGGGCTTTCTGTGTTGTAGTTTCCAGCAGGGGGATGTATGTTACTTCGGTTCCATCAGCTACGAAAATGTAG
>NC_051393.1:45322807-45325307 GCF_015228065.2 Penaeus monodon
TAACAGGGGGGAGTGACGTGAGCGCGACAGGGCAACAATAGTGGCTGGTCTGCCTCGTGACAACCCCTGCCACCACCCCACGCACCAGCTGGGATTTTATTACATCGCCTCTGACACCGGTGTTTTGGGACGCGCTGGTATCAGGACGAAGTTGGCGCTACCGTCAGGAGGGTCGTCGCCGCCGTCGTCGTCACTACTCGCTTCTTGATACTGTTGGGCGGCCGCCTCGGTGTTCCCAAGACCTGAAGCTGCGGTGAAGCCTTTTTACCTCTCTCTTCATTTACCATTTTACTTGCCTCTGCTCTGTATTAACGCTGTTACGTATACTTGCCTTGATTGTTTTTTGCTATAGTTCTATTTCTGCAATAGATAATGCTGGAAATTTCACTAGTGATGGAGGTATTATAGTATTATTATTTCTGTTCAATGCCTCAATACAGGTCGATTTCAGTCCCCAGGTACGCTCACTTTCTCAGTGCCCCCAAAATGACTTGGCACCACCGAGAGGAGGAGAGAACCGCGTACAGTTCTCACAACCACCACTGATGCCCTGTAAATGTGTATCCCTATCAGTCAGTGCCAACTATCATCAGTCATGCAGTTCAGAATAATGCCGAAACTGCTTTTTATTAGCGTTCGTTTTTCATTTCTTGTCTTCCGTGAGGTTGTCTTCATGCCAGCGCTAATTCGCCTTCTCTCGCACCCACCTGAGCCGACAACGTGACTATTGTGCGCGACAAACAAAGGACCTTTTGTCGGGCTGTTAAATAATGAGGATTGTTTGTGATGTCCCATGTTGTTTGCTCTCCGCCTCGGCCATGCGAAGCTTGCCTTTGATGCTGCAATTTGAAAACTGAATTGTATCCCTGGAGAGACAAGTCGGTGCTTTCATCTCAGCTGTCACGTGATACTTCATTGACTTCTGGTCCTATCGTGTGAGACTTTCTCATTTCTAGCATTTTGGGATATGATTTGGTGTCGCTCGGGCGTTACGTGCAGTTGAGGGCACAGCCGGGCTTCATCGAGGATGCGTATTAGTGCCCGCTGGTGCCACGTGGTGTTTCCTGGTGTTGGGTAACCCCTTGTGGTAATTATTGGTATCTGATACTGCCATGTGGTACAAGCCGTCCTGACTGGTATTTATCCTTATCTATGCAACATTTTATGAGTGTTGTCTGCGTCTGCTTGGGAGGAGGAATGCGCACAGTTGGGCGTCTTGTGAATGCATAATGCAAGATGGCCATAATGGATACAGGATGAAGGTCATTGGCTGGCTCTCGGCAGTGAATTTAGAACTGTCTACAACCCTCAAGTGATAGTGAAATGTGGCTGAATGAATAACTTTATAGTCTGACGCCATACTCTGTAGATGGAGGCACAGTGCAGGATCGCCAACAATACAGCGCTTGTCTTTGTAATCAACAATGTACAGCTGCATGCATGTCAAGTACTGCCACAGTTGTCAATTTAGACAAGAAATGTCTTCTCTGTAGTTAAGAAACTGCATTGTATCCAAAACGACCTCATAACGAAAACACCATTTGAAAGCAGCCGGACCGAGTTTTCTCCGAGCCAACAATACCAGGACTGATCGTACCAAAGGAGCAGCTTTCACATTTCGTACCGAACCTATAACCAATAGCATCACAGCTGCCTTCGTGACAACACTAATGCCACACTATTATACTGACGCCATATTCGCTTATCGCTTTTAATGTGGCTCTTACTGCAGCCATCACAACAAGTATCTTATACTATCTTGTGTTTTATTTACATATTTATTTACCCTTTTAGCTCTTCATTGACAATTTATTTATCTTTAATCCCGCGTGCATTGTTGTTCTTCAGTGATCTTTCTGGGTAATATTGTTTTCATTTCTTTCTGCAACACCTGATACATAATCTTCCTTCCTCCCTTTCACTTCTGTTATTGTTGTCTTCCAAGCACAATCATCGTTTTGTATCAACACCATCCTGTGCTGAAACGCGATAGTGTTGAACAGCGATAGTGTGTAACAAAGCGCACAGTAAAAAGAGATAAACTATACGAGACGAAGAATTTCATTCCATTCAATTTTATCCGTCTTGCCTCACGTCTCTCGCGGTGCCAACCAGAATTATTAGTGACGCGAATATTTTGTGCCAATATATTTTCCTCCCCGGCCCCCTTTTCCTCGGGTCCAATCCCACTTGTCCTCGCTACATTTACAGGGCAGATAATGCATTCTCCTCATTACCTTAAGTGCCATTTTTGCATATCGCGTAAAAATCGCCGACAGGGGGATAGGGTCCAGGGCGGGCACGGGGGTCGGAGGGAGGGGGACCGCAAGGATAAGAGGGGGCAAGAGAAGGAAAAATCCTAGCGTGTCATCCCGTTGATGGATCATGGCAGAGCCCGCCGGTGTCCCCCTCTGGCGGCGGATCGAAGAGTCAGTCACGCTTGCTGCAAACCGCATTCATAACAAACATTCTCGTTACCGCAATGCATGGACTCTTATTT
>NC_051393.1:45330307-45337807 GCF_015228065.2 Penaeus monodon
AAGAGGAAATGGCTGATGGGTTACGGGAGTAAGGAGGAAAGGGGTTATGAGCGAAAAGGAGAAGGAGAAAGTAAAAGAGGAGATGAGGAATAAAAGGAAAGGCGGAAAAAAACAGTGGAGGAGAAGATGAATTCGGGGAATTCCAGAGCGAGCTGGATAACGGGAATAGAATTAGCACGAAAGGAGACAAGATAACTGAAATTATTAACCGAAGAAAATTTAAACAATATATAGGGAGTTGTTTATTTTTTTACAAAATGTTAACACGTTCGAGATTTAAAAAAAAAACTCGGTAAAACATGAACAGTACATACACTTGTGTGCAGTTTTATAAAATTTATAAATAAAAAATGACGCCGCTTGACAATTTCAATCTCATTTCCCCGACACCTATTATCTAAAAAATAATAATAAAACAATAAAAAAAGAAAATAAAGAAAAACAAACAAACAAAAAACCATCAAGATCTGCAAAGTCATATTGCCCAAACCTGGTAAAACAATAGAACCAGATAATAAAGGTGAGAGTTGCATGATTTCAAGTTCGAAGCGAGCCAACTCAAACTTACAGCCAACCCAATATGTGGCTTGTCAACAACCCTCCCCCCCCCCACGATTCAAATGGAAAGTGTCCCCTGCCGATGTCACTGCGCTGAAAAAGAGACGAGACTGATTATCATAGTATTAGAAAACTTCTGTTTTTTTTTACGTATCGGTAAAGCATGTATTTTCTATTTTGTTTGTTTCTTTGTTTCTTGGGAGTGATAGACTTTATCTATTTTTTATTTTTTTTTTTATGTCATGTGACTTTTATACTGAAATGGTTACGTTGTCAAGGGAGGGGATAGTGTAGCTGTTGTATATATTATTTAAAGTAAAAAATAAAGCAATTCTTATCACATTAGTTTTCGTTAAAGTCGTGTTATCTCTATCACCGAGGTTCATTTATATCATTTATCCTATATTCTTTTGTCCCGTATCTAAAATATTCCATCTCTCTCTCTCTCTCTCTCTCTCTCTCTCTCTCTCTCTCTCTCTCTCTCTCTCTCTCTCTCTCTCTCTCTCTCTCTCTCTCTCTCTCTCTCTCTCTCTCTCTCTCACGCACTCATTCACATTCTCTGTTTCCTCAACATTTTATTCACCCTACTTTCTCCTCTTCTCCTTCCCTCCTCTTCGTTTATCAAAACACCCCACCCCCATTTTACCGTAATGATTTTACACTTTATGATGAACGCCAAAACGGTCCCCATGTTTTCTGTCGGCCCCTCGCTCGGCTCCGAACCGCCCTGGAAAGCAACACAAACAAGGGGTTCGCTTCAACACCATCAACATCAAAGCAGACCTGGATTTCAGTTTCCATTACTATATGTTTGCACCATACATTGTGCGGGTGGCGGGAGGGCAGGTGAGTGCGTGGGGTCTGGACAGGGAGTGCGCTGGAAGTTGGGGGAGAGGTAGGGATGGGGAGGGAGGGAGGGAAAGGGTAGAGTAGGGGGAGTTGGCGTTGGGGTAGAGAGGGGATTTTAGCTGGATAGAGTTGTGTAGATTCAGGTAAATAGGTTTATATATTCTGTCTATCTGAATGTATGTGATTCAGTTCATTCTATACCCTCACTTTATCAGTTAAACTGTGTATGCATGTATGAATGTGTCTATAATCTATCTATCTATATATATGTGTGTGTATGTGTGTGTGTGTGTGTGCGTGTGTGTGTGTGTTCGTGTGCGTATGCGTGTATCCATTCATCAATCTGACTGGATGTATAGATATATACGAATATAAATGCGTGCCTGTGCTATCTTTGTCACTGAAATTTTTTGCTTATTATTTCCTATCTCGTCCTCCCACTCTCCATTTATCACCCGCCCTTACTCATTTATCAAGTGTGCTTCCTCTTATTACTCCAGCCCAACTTCCTTCGTTTTTAGCTTGCTCTTTCTTCCGCTTCCCTTGGTTCTCTTCTGCTTCTGAGGTGACTACTCGATACCAGTTGTGTGCATATGAATATGTATATATACATTTATATATGTATATATATAAATACATATGTATGTATATATATATATATATATATATATATATATATAATATATATATATATATAATATATATATATGTATATATATATATATATATATATATATATATACACATATACAATATAAAATATACAATACACGCACGTGTGTGTGTGTGTGTGTGTGTGTGTGTGTGTGTGTGTGTGTGTGTGTGTGTGTGTGTGTGTGTTGTGTGTATATATATATATATATATATATATATATATATATATACATATATATACACACATATATACATATATATCTGTGTGTGTGTGTGTGTGTGTGTATGTATGTATGTATGTATGTGTGTATGTATATATATATATATTTATATATTTATACATATGTGTGTGTGTGTGTGTGTGTGTGTGTGTGTGTGTGTGTGTGTGTGTGTGTGTGTGTGTGTGTGTGTGTGTGTGTGTGTGTGTGTGTGTGTATCATATCTATCTATCTATCTATCTATCTATATATATATATATATATATATATATATATATATATATATATACATTCATATGTTATATATATATATATATATATATATATATATATATTATATATATATATATATATATATATATATATATATATATTATATATATATATATATTATAATATATAATATATATATATTATATATATATATATATATATATATATATATATATATATATTATATAATATATATATATATATATATATATATATATATATGATTTTTTTATGTGTATATATTTTCATATATTCATGCAGTTCTCTATATCATTTGATTTACTATTTTGTTATTTGCAAATGCCCTGTTTATTCTGATTTTCTTCCTTCCCTCTTCCTGTTCCTCTTCTCCGTTTTGCTCTGTTTATTTTTTCACTTCTCTTCTGCTTTTTCTTCATATCCTATCTCATCTCCACTCTCTCTCCTCCCCTTCTTTCCTCTCGCCTTCCTGCTTTCCTGTCATTTCCTGTCTATTTCCTCTCCCTTACTTCCCTCTCTTCACCTCCCTTTCCTTCCCTCTATTAGCTTCCATCCTCTCTGTCGTCCTTTGATCTAATCTATCTCCTCTTCTCTTCTCTCTGCTTCTCTCCTTCTCTGCTCATCCTCTCTCTTGTACTCTTTACTCTCTCCCTATCCTCCTCCTTCCCTTTTCTTACCCGCCCCCCTTTCTCCCTCACTCCTCTTTCTCCCTTCTCTTCTTTCCTCAGTTCTCCTTTCCCCACTCCTCCTCCCCTCTTCCCCTCCCTTTTTCCCCTCACTTCCTCACCCACCACCTCCCCGTCTTCCTTTTCCTCTGTCTTCCTATCTCCTTCTCCTCCTGTTTCTTTTCTTCCTTCTTTTCCGTTTCCTCCTTTCCTCGTGTTCCTTGCATCACGTCTTCACGTCTCCTTCTATGTTCCTCCTTTTTCCCTCCCCCACCCCCCCTTGTCTTCCTCTATCCTTCTCTTCCGTTTCTCCCCCCTCCATTCTCCCTTTCCACTCCTCTTCCACTATCCTCCTCTGTCCTTCTCCTCCTCTCCTCCTCTTTTTCCCTTCCCCACCTCCTTTCGTCTTCCTCTACGCTCCTCTTCCCTACTCCTCCTCCATCCCCCCTCTCCTTCTCCTCCATCCCCCCTCTCCTTCTCCTCCATCCTCCTTCCCCTCTCCCCCTCTCTCCCATCTCCATCCCCCTTTTCCTCCTACTCATTCCCCCCTCTCCTTCTCCATTCCCCCTCTCTTCCTCTCTTCCTCCCCTCTCTTCCCTCTCCCCCTCTCTCCCATCTCCATCCCCCCTCTCCTCCTCCTCATTCCCCCCTCTCCTTCTCCATTCCCCCTCTCTTCCTCTCTTCCTCCCCTCTCTTCCCCTCTTCCTCCCCTCTCTTCCCCTCTTCCTCCCCTCTCTTCCCCTCTTCCTCCCCTCTCTTCCCCTCTCCCCCTCTCTCCCATCTCCATCCCCCCTCTCCTCCTCCTCATTCCCCCCTCTCCTTCTCCATTCCCCCTCTCTTCCTCTCTTCCTCCCCTCTCTTCCCCTCTCCCGCCCAAGTCGGCGTGGGTGTGGGAGACGCAGCTCAAGGTGTTCCCAAGGTGTTACAACGGCTTAAGTGGCGACTCATCCACTTCCTGTGCGTAGGAGGGGGTGGAGATGGATGGGGTGGAAGGGAAGAGGAGAGGAGCGATAGAAGGAAGATTGAAGAAGGAGAGAAGGAGGTGGATGAAATGTGCAAGGAGGAAAAATAGACGTTAGTGTTTATGCTTTACTTTTTTTGTGTGTGTGTTTTCATTCTTCTCCTCCTTCATTAGACTTTTCTCCTCTTCCATATTCTCTCATGCTTTTCCTCCTACTCCTCCTACGACTTCTTCATCTTTTCCCTGTCCTTCTTTTCTTTCTCTCCCACCTACGATTTTTGCTCCTTTTGGTTTCCCTTTCATACACCTTCGTCTCCTCCTTTTCTTCTTTTCCTTTGCTCTCTCCAACTTTTCCTACTTTCTTCTTGTTCTTGTTCTTATTGTTGTTTTGTTCTTCCTCGTCTTCTTCTTCTTCGTCTTTTTCGTCTTCTTCGTCTCCTCGTCCTCCTCGTCCTCCTCGTCGTCCTCCTCCTCCTCCTCCTCCTCCTCCTCCTCCTCCTCCTCCTCCTCCTCCTCCTCCTCCTCCTCCTCCTCCTCCTCCTCCTCCTCCTCCTCCTCCTCCTCCTCCTCCTTTCTTTTCTTCTTGTCTTCGTCCTCCTCCTTTTTATCACCTACCTTCTCCTTCTCTATTGTCTCGTCCATTCTCCCAGTCGTCATCCTCCTTTTATCCTCCTCCTCCTCGCGTCCCAATTTCCGTCTCCTCTTCCCTCTCCTCCTCCTCCTCCTCCTCCTCCTGTCTCGGACTAACGAGGATGCTGGCGGATCCCTCGGGAGTTTCATAATGGAGTCACCACCGCGCTGCCGCCAAGGTCAAAGTTCCGTAATTTTGATTTATAAGACGTCGGATCAATTCGGGTTGAGATGAAACAAGTTGAAGAAAGGTAAACAAGAGTGGTGCGGTCTCTCCCCCGTTCTTCGCGGCGCTGGGGGAGTGACTTGAGTGAGAGGGAGAGGATAAGGAGAAGGGAGTAGGGAAGGCGAGGGGGAGAGGGAGGGGGAGAGTGAAAAAGGAAGAGGAAAGGATGGAGAGAGTGGAGAAAAGGGCGAGGGAGAGGGAGAGGAGAAGGGTAAGGGAGTAAGGAAGGGGAGGGGAGAGAAAAAGGGGAAGGGAATAGGGAAGGGGAGGGAGAGGAAAAGGTGAAGGGAGTAGGGGAGGGGAAGGGTGTGAGAGTGAGAGGGAGAAGGAGGGGAAAAGGGGAAGGGGAGAGGAAGGGAGAGCGACTTTGGGGAGAGAGAGAGGAGAGGGAGAGGAAAAGTGAGAGGAGAAGGAGCGTGTGAGGAAAAGGGAGAGAAGGAAGGAGGAAGAGGAACATTAAGAACAAAGTGATAAAGAGAAGCACCAGGAGAAATCTTACTTGTTTGTTTTGATTTTAGCTTATTCCATGTCCTTGCATGTATGTAACTGGATTGAATATTTGTCCAATCACAAATAGATATATTGTATACATACAAGCATGCGTATTCATTCACTAAATTAATTCCTTACTCATTATAATATATATACATAAACTCATATCTCTGTTACGTTCTTCTATGTGTCCACACTGCACCCTTGCTATACTTTACCCGCCGTACATCGATGCTGTACATTCTGCTGTACATTGGTATTTCTCCTAACATTAATGGCAACAATAACACAGGATCGTTAGTACCACACAGTCGTTCCGCAGAAGGTTTAATGTTTGACTTGATACTTCTGAAGGAGTAAATTTGCACACTTATAAGGGATAATTATTGCGGTTTAAGCGTGTGTGCGTGTGTGTGTGTGTGGGGGGGGGTGTTTGTGTGTGTTTGAGAGAGAGAGATAGAGAGAGAGAGAGAGAGAGAGAGAGAGAGAGAGAGAGAGAGAGAGAGAGAGAGAGAGAGAGAGAGAGAGAGAGAGAGAGAGAGAGAGAGAGAGTGAGAGAGAGGTGGGTGCAAGTTAGTGTGTATATCTGTTGCATATGCTTGCGCGCATGCAGAGTGCATGTGCAAGTACGTGATCCTGTTTCACTCTATCAAATCCTCCTTTTCATCTGCGTCTCTCTCTAGGTCCTCCTTTCATCTTATCTTTAATTAAATCCTCCATTTCTTACACGCACTCTCTCATTTCCTTCCGTACCTCGTCCACCCCTTTGCCTGGGAATCCCACGTCCCCCGGATGTTAATATGTTGAAGAAGGTGAGAGTGAGGGCGTAAGGAGTTTCTTCCCCTCTCCTTGCCCCCCACCCCCTTCTCGCCTTCCCGCTTCCCCTCGTGTTCTGCACCTGCTGCCCCTCTCCCCTCGCCGTGACGTCACACCTGCGAGAGTTTTTGGTTCTGATTCCATTTTTATTTATTTTTTTTTCCTCACCGTTTTTCTCCGTTCAAATTTTCATCTTCGTCTTTCATATATTTTTGCATATTTTCGTTTTCGTTTCTGCCGTTTTCGATATTTTTACACTTAATACTACATTCTGTTGTCTGCTTCTGTGTACGTTAACTATTTTTCCGATTATTCATCAGATATTAATCAATCTGATCTCTGATCCCCTTCCACATTTAATATCAAAATATTTTTTAAAATCTTTTATGCCTCTCCTCTTTACTGCATTCCTTTCCTGTCTTCTCTTTTATCTCCTTCCCATTTCCTTCTCTAGTACTTTCAGATATCTTGAACTGAGAAACGGAGAGAAAGAGGGAGAGCGAGAGGGCCAGGAAGAGGAAGAATATGAAAAAGAGAACGGGAAGGAAAGAAGGACAGACAGACGGGTCCATAGATAGATAGATAGATAGACAGATAGGTAATTAGGTATGTAGGTAGATAAGTAGGTAGATAAATAAGTTGATAGATAGATAGATAGATAGATAGGTATGTAGGTAGATAAGTAGATAGATAGATAAATAGATAGATAGATAGGCAGATAGATAAATAAATAGATGATTAGACAAAGAGATAGATAGATAGGAAGATAGAGGGAGAGGAGAAGAAAGAGGCAGACCGAAAAGGAGCTGGAAGAGGGCCGGAGTGTGCCATCCAGGTATTGGGCTCCTGCCGCTTTAAAGTGCCATCGTCTGTTGCGCAGGTATCAGCGGAGACACCTCTCATCGGTGCCAGATTCCGGGAAAGTACAAAGCGGGGAGTGCCACGTCTATGTATGATTTTAGTTGCATTTCGAGTACACTTCTAAGGGTGATGATTAAGACAACTTTTTGTTTCTTTTATCTGCATGGTTTAACATTACAAAATTGTCGCGTGTTTTGAGACTTTACTTGGTGTTAGAATCATTTTGATGTCCGGTTTATCGCGATGCTCTTATTTTAATTATGTTTTAAGGATCCAATAGCATAATAAGAATATGACAGGAGTGCCAGAGTGCCACAG